>NW_018744887.1:0-600000 GCF_001683475.1 Chenopodium quinoa
AATTAAAGAGTAAGAGAACTGAGTTACCTGAACGGATGACAGTTGATGAAGTCCTGAAAGTTCGGGTCAGTCGGCTTGTCAGAACAGGCGGTAGGCAGAAAAAGTCCGAAAATGTCAGAGCAAGTTCAGGGTCCGAATGTTCTCGCAAAAATTCTCAAATGTGAAAATGACCGAAGTCAGCACTTCCTTTTATAGGCAAAATGAGAAGGCGAAGGGTCGCCTCCGAATTCAAATTTGGGCGGGAGAGTCTCCCGGCCGTCTGCAAGGTGACACCTGTAACGGGCCGTCGCCTGTCACCGTGCCGACACCTGTCACAGGCGACACGTGACCAGTCGCGTGCCACCTGTGAGGGGCAAATGATTAGGGGATTTTTATCCACCAAGCGCCGTTTGACAAAGTGGACCAACCAGGTTCCGCCACGCGTCCTCCACGGACCACTTAAGACACGCCACGTGTCCACCCATGCCAAATGGGACAACCGGCCATCAGGCCCATTTCAGTCTAGAAGCCCGTTCGGCCCTAGGTTTACCTTAAACCTAGAGAGTTGCACGCTTCCCCAGGCTATAAATACTCGATTAATCCTCATTAATCAAGGGACCGAATAATTTACGGAACACACTAATAACCGGCTGATCTCGCTAGCAAAGCAGATTACCTACATTAAATACTCTCACCTAGAGAGACCTTATTACTTTAATTTCTGTATTAATTACTCCTTAATCAGGTACTAACTTGACCGTTGGAGGCGGAGCTCTCAGGAGTCTCCGTTATTTTTGCAGGTACAGGCGTCCGGTTCCAGTCTCGGAATTGTAACTCTCCCGCAGGACATCAGAAAACCCGAAACAATTAGGGTATTTTTAGGGGTGGAGAATTGTGCCAATTAGGACACGTGCCCCTTTGGGGGTGTCGTTTTGCGAGCTTTCTAGGATTTTGTGCCTCCTGATGTAATGAGGCCTTTTGTCACTCTCTTTATTTCAGGTGCTCCCTTGATCCTTGTACGTGTCATCTTCCTATGGTGACACAGTGTCGCCAATTAATTGGGCCACGTGTCACCACAGGATTGGTCCACGTACTTAAATTAGGGTTTTTTTTACCCTAAACAAAAATTATACTATTACCTTTATATAAAATACATGGCCCACTTGAATATACTCTTAACAATCTTATAACTCCATTTTAATAGTATTACTAGTGTGTACCCCGGGCGATGCACCGGATTGCTAGTTTGTGTAGTTCTTTAATTTAATAATTATGTTCGACTATTTGTATAGTTAGTGTGTATAGTGGTTTAAGTGCTGTCTCGGGTGTCACTTTTTTTTACATTATATGTATTATATTCTAATCTTATGAATAATAAATTAATTATATTAGCTCTTTACTTAATAAATGAAAGGAATATATAATATTGAAATTAGAAACATTAATATAAGTTGATTAAGGTGGTAAATGTATCACTTGTATATATGAAAGGTTAAGGGTTCAAATGTTATACAAAGCATATTTTATTTTGCTAAATGGAGTAGCTAACTTACGTGACACATATATTTTCCTTGGTGACGTGACATTGTGACATGACACACATATTGTGAAGAGTGTCATGTGGCACCGTTCCTTTAAAAGGAACGTCTTTTAATATATAGTATAGATATAGATATTATGTGAGGTCCACTTTTTTAAAATACCATAATAAAGTATGTCTTACAACTAAAAAAATGGAGGAAGTATAATATAGAATTATTAGTAAAACAAATTAATTTGGCTATAAAAATATACGAAGAAGTAAATAGGAATACGCCGTAGAATTGCCTCTTAATTTTGGGTGAAGCATTGGTGAAACGTGGAACAATCTTGATGTGGCAATTAGTCAAGAGAATGTGGAATGTATGTGGTAGTTAAATAACAAACAAAAGCTAATAAATCCCTTTCGGCTGATCAAATTAAAAAAGGAGGCAATGATGAATGAGACTACAAGTGTTATTAGTGAAAAAGACATTTTTTTTATTTTGAGTTTGTTATCACTTTCCGTCTACCTTCTTCTGATAGGACACCAACCAGGCAACCAGAGATTTATTATCGTATTGCAGCATTTGTTGAAAATCATATGCCTTAAAGATTGATAAAGACTCCTAGGTGACCTAGGAGAATTTTAATATTAGGTTATATGCACCGTTCTAAATACATAAACAATAAAACTAATTGACATCAACGAGTCATTATCAGTTTATCAGGCGTGGATTAAATGGAAATTTTTTTGACATGAAGTATAGTTAGTGAGAGTATTTTTATAGTATATGTACTATTTCATACTCCCTCCATCCCTAAATTACATTTCTCTTTCTAATATTTATTCCTCACATAATAGAGAGAAAGAGGAATATAATTTAGGGAAGGAGGGAGTACCAAATATGATTGAGTTATTTTGCCTAAACCTTATGTTATTTTGATTAATCTTGTATTATTTTTCTAAAACAATATATTATTCACTTATTTACTTCACGTGTATAAAAAACAACATACAATAATGAAATTAAATAACATGTACTTATTTAAATATAACAAATATATAAATTGAAATAATAGGAAGTTCATATCAAAATAACATGAATTTTATAAACATGAATTACAATGAAATGATCGAAGTGGAATATTAAAATAAAAAAATAAAAAAAGGAGTTTTTTTTTATGAAAAACTTCCTTTTATACTCCATATTTTGCGAAAACTACCCTAAAAACAAAATATTGTACACCCTCTGTGTTTTTTTAAGTGTTACACTTTCCATTTCCGGCTGTGTTTTTTTAAGTATTACACTTCTTTTTTGGCAAAAAGCTACATTAAAATATTATATTTTTCTCCTCTCATGGTCCCCACCAAAACCCACTTCTACTTTTTTATTATATAGTTTTTCTCACATTCATTACTTTTCAATAAACTATTAACCCCACTATCTTTCTTTTACAATTTTTAAATAATTCAACTACCCCACTTACCTCTTATTTTATTTAAATCAATTAAATTGCCTAAAACTAAGTGTCAGTCAAACTGTAACACTTAGGGCTTGTTCTCATTGACTGAACTGAACTGAAATGAACTGAACTAAATTGAACTGAGCTGAACTGAACTGAACTGAAATGAACTGAACTGAATATTTTATAAGAGAAGGAAATTAGGAGCTAAAATGAACTGAACTGAATTGAGCTTAACTGAACTAAATTTCAACGTATGAGAACAGGCTCTTAAAAAAACACGGAGGGAGTAATTAACTACCTTATAAAGTATAAAATGTTGTAATTGACTACCTTCCATCGGAATAACACATTTGAATTTTATTTACCGACGTTAACCATGTCACGTGAGGGTCACGTGAACCTTTAATGACTTAATCCCCCCCATTTCCCGCCAGAATTACTTGTCGAAAAATGAAAAAGAGTAGTGCTACCAAAACTTTTTAAATTTAGGGGTAGTCTTTTTTATAGAACATTTTAGCGAGTAATTGTTCACAAATTGACCTATTAAATGAGTAGTTCCCGACAATTTACCCCCTAAATTATAATAAAGGTACTTTGTAGTTTTTATCTTTTATGGCATTTGTAATAATTTTTTAAATTATTTTTTTTATTGTAAACTTACTAAAGTTGCGTTCTTAAATTAATTTCTTTGATTATTGATTAAGAACTAAAAAAACTCGAAGAGAATTTCTAATGAACCTAGGTCACACCTCACATGAGTCAAGAAAAAAATGTTAATCCCTACCTTTTAAAAATTTCAAACAAACTCTTATGAATATGTACTGATATTTATATTTGAAATATTTGTTACTCTGTAGCTTGTTTACCTTTATTGATGTTAATTTCATCTTTTTTTAAACTCTTAAATATAGTGTGTGGATATTAATGTCTCTAAATATTTGCTTACTTATTTTCCTACATTAATGCTACCGACAACCAAGATCATATTCTTTTCACCTTACAAAAATAATAGTCAATCAGTAATTTTAAAGAAATTAAAAAAAATAAAAATAAAATCATATTTTAATTTAATATGTATAATTTTAGTTTAATAAAAACAATTTTAATTCAATAAAAATAAATTGAAAAGCATAAAATAAAGTTAAAGCGAAGTAATTTTCCTAATATGATTAGCCTCGTGAGAAATAGCAACCCTACTAGGGTAAAATGAAAAAAAAAAAAAAAAAAAAAAATACAAGTTAATATCATCCTTTACATTATCAAAATTATTTGATTGAAACATGAACCGACACAATAATTGTTCTTTTTTGTTGTCCCACGTGGGTAATGTTAGGAGACAATTTTTCTTTCATTTTTAGGAAAAAAAACAAAATAAAAAAAATAAAAAATCAAAGGCAATTTTTGTATTGTAGGCGATTGACGATTCCTTTATCTTTTATGGATGGGTAAGTAGTTTCCATTTCGGCAGTGTATTACTGTTGTTTTCCCGGCCTAGTGACGGTCAAAGTCAACAAAAAGGGTTCTATTATTAGAACTAATATTTCTAGGATGAGAAATTGAAAATGTTTGCATGTACAAGATATTCACAAATTCTTACCATATGCCCATGAAAACATATGATTGAGCACCGTATATGGCTTGATTACAAGCACACAGTATTTAATACAGGGGTTAGAAAAAATGAAAGAGAAAATATTTGAATAAGAAATATTAAAATTAAAAGAAAAAGGGGAGTATATATACACCTTACCTACGCTCGTCCCTTAGGCAACGTAAATCTTTTTGAATATAAATCAAGATTCAATGTCAAAATGTATCATCACATGGAGACATTTTGAATAAGTACGGAGGATTCAACATAAAATGAAGGAACTACTATATCAAGCCTTTTGGAAAACGAGATATAGAGGGGGAGATGGGTTAGGCTCAACATAAATGCTTTTACCTTCAACTTCACCATCATGAATAAGCTTGTCAGCAAAAGACCCAAAATCAATGTTTCTCAACCAAAGACTTTACAATCATTGGTTGTTCTTCCTTCTCCAATCCATTACCTCCATATATATCATCATTTCAAAAAACTTCACCACTAGAACCATAAAGAGAAGGAAGATTATTCTCCTTTATTATACTTTCATTGGATGGGAAGTAAATATTATAAGTCCAATTAACATTTTCCTCCAATGAAATATGATCCTCAAAACCAATATCATTATCATTATGTAACACTTGTTGGTTAGCTTAGTATATTTTTGCACAACAAGTAATTCAATAGATTTTGAAATACGTTGGCAATCATGCATCAATTTGTTCAGTTCTTCATGCTGATTATTAATAAGAAAATGTAAAATTAATCAGGCATATAAGACTAACTAGGATAATAAGAAATTTCACATGAACTCATGCACATATATGATGCATTAAATATAGAAACAGTATCATTACAATACCCGGAATTATAATCATATTGCCCCTGATAATTAAAATCATTTACCCGATACGAATTATAATCTTACCACTCCATGGCAACACAATAAGTGTATAAGAAAAGTGTATACAATATATATATATATATATATATATATATATATATATATATATATATATATATATATATATATATATATATATATATATATATAGCTAAGTAACAATGTAGTAAGGTTAGGGTCGAATTTACAAAGAGATGATTATTTAATCTAACTTTTAAATATTTGGAGAAACTAAATTATGTCACGAAATTGGGATTTTAAGGTAATCTAAACTAAAATAAGAATCTACAGTACAATCAATAAAAAGGTCTAGGGCTATGGTTCACCATGCTTAAATTTCTAACTCTATTATATATCAATAACAATTCAATCAATCAAGTATCTAAAACAATTGCTAAGCTTACGGTCGGGTTTTAACACTCTCAATTCATCAACATAACGTAGTTCTTTCGGTAGCATAATTATAATTGCTAATTGTAAGTAAGCCTCTAAAGTATGATATTATGGTTCCAACTCTTATTAACAAGAATCAATCAAATAATTGATCACGTTGTAAGATTAGCAGTAGAGCGCTATCAATTAGAGATACCAAATAATAATCAAACCATAAATATCAATCAAGAATTATATTACAAACATGGATTCCTAATCCCTAGAAATTAAATTAAACTACTTAAACATGAAATAAATAATAAAAACTAAATCTAATAAAGAAAGCATAATTAAAGTCAAGAAATCAAATTACCTCTATAAATTAAAGTAACAAACTCAAGGACAAATCCATGGAGAAATCTATAGAGTTGTCCTTGAAAAAATAGGGGTAGAGTGAAAACTATAGCGAACGTAAAGTAATATTAAAAGGCATAAACAACATAAGGGAAAAATAATATCCCTTGAGTATTTATATTCTCATAATGTTAAATAATTAAAAACACTTGAAAACAAATTAAATAAAAAGTCCTTTGATAATTGGTACTCATGCGCAAAACAACACTCACTGGGTATCTAGCGGTGATCCGTGCCATTTATGGCACCTTTAGGCTATATTTTCTTTATATTTCTATGCTTGTTTTTAGTCGTTTATGTCGTGTTTTTAGTGTAACACCCCAATAATTCTCTCTTTAAACCTGTGAGGACCCTGAACAATATTGAAGAGAATTACTGGCGTGCTACCGCCACGTGTTCAAACGTTAAGGCTTTATTAGAAAATAGCAACGGAAAAACTAACTCAGTTATAATTAAGTTTTAAAACCAATAACCAAAACCAAATTAAATGATACAAACTGGAACCATTAAGGCCCTTATTCAAAACCCAACAAAAGTAGTAAATAAATAAAACCAGAGTTTAAATAAATTCAAACTTATGAAAAGAAATAAACTACGAATAATAACCAACTCTCTACTCAAAATCCCACAACCCTGATGCGAATGCTGCGTATGTAAGAACCTGTGGTTAATCTGCTCCCCAATATTACAAGTGTAAAAATTGGATCGTCACAGGGTCATTGAAAGGCGAAGGTCATGACCAAAGAAAGACACACAAAGCACGCAATCAGCAAAGCTGAGTACATACAAGCTGCAAAACATAAAAGAAATCTCTAACATGCTACTAATAATCAACCATTACGCATCATTAGTTTATAGACTCGGCACATGAATCAACTATTTATATTACTAAGACTCCATTAATTAATAATAGGTAAATCATTATTTTTATTCATTGGATTTTGCAATAGACAAGGTTGTCCAACTCATGCTCCATTTGGAACATCAATAAAAGAAAAACCCCATGCCTCCTTTCGGAAACATCAATAAACACCAACGAGCACGGGCGCGACTCCGTGACCGTAGTTAGTATGAGATCTCACCTAACTCCTAGTTTTTTAAAAAAATATATTTGAAATAAGAGACTCGTAAATCAGACGGCCTCGAGAAAAGTACACGGCTAATACCCCGTGTACCCCAACAATCCAGAAGTGCACCAATCCAGAGTTTTATTGCTCATCCATCTTGCACTTTACGTGATTTACAGGTTTAGACTTGGTGATGACTCATATACATAACAATACAAACATTCTAAACACAATTCAATCAAACAAGACAAGTTTCCAATTTCAATTCTTGATTTATTAGTGACAAACAACACTTATTATTTAATCCGTTACTACCTCAGTGTATAAACACCTTGAGTGCATAAGGCACCCCAATACCTTAACCTCGTCTTATAAGACTTAAATTCTTCCTTTACTCATCCTGTTTGCATAATCATGAATGAGTAATAAATTAATCTTTACACCAATCACATACCTTTACCTCTAAACGCACCTTGCATAATTAGAGCACAAATAATACTTGCATTATAAAATAGTGCACATCATTTGAAATTCACAATGTATAACCAAACAATTTAACCCAGTCAATCCTATACATGATACTAAGTTTTCGATCCGTCCTTAAACATGTACCTAAAAGAAAGGTTTCGTAACTTGTACGTACCTTGAGCAAACGAATTGGTATGTCACTTTACTAACTAGAAATCACCTTCAATAAATTCCTCTCCTAAATCAAATAATAACATCTCAATCAATACCCAATCAATCAAATTTACAGCAATACTAACTTACTTTAAAACCTTCAAAATCCAAATCAAACAACACTTTAAAACCTTCCCTTTAGTTAAAATTAAAGGCTTATATATAGTTCTTTAAATTTTCTTCATAAAAACCTTAAAATACACTCTTATACATGAAATTACAACAAGTTCAAAGTCTAATAAAAAATCTGAAAATTATATAAAAACCCTTAATAATCTCCCTTTTTAATGGGTGATTAAACCCTCTTTATAAAACATCAAAAGTAGTACTTAGAAACTATTTCCAACACTTAAAAATTCAATAAAAACATATATTTATGCTTAATTAACTTTAAACATAATTTATTTTATTAATCAAACTCAAGGATAATATTTTAAGTATAAAAAAAAACTTCGTTAAAATCAAAAACTGCCCGAAAATCATATTTAGAGGTTGAATTTGGCCACGAGATGGTGGTGCTCACTACCAAAGGTAATGAGTCTTTCTTAAAACGTTGTTTCCACATGAAAAACACTATTTTTTTCATCAAAATCGGATGAAATTAGAACCTGATCGGGATTAAAACGGGATTAATATTAATGAACGGAAATCTTACAATTAAAACACGAATTTAAGTGTTTAAAATAATCTGGAATTAAGTTAAACTAATCAGTAGTTATAATCACCAAATTTCAAAACATCATTACTGTTTCGGGGTTTTCTGATGTCCTGCGGGAGAGTTACAATTCCGAGACTGGAACCGGACGCCTGTACCTGCAAAATAACGGAGACTCCTGAGAGCTCCGCCTCCAACGGTCAAGTTAGTACCTGATTAAGGAGTAATTAATACAGAAATTAAAGTAATAAGGTCTCTCTAGGTGAGAGTATTTAATGTAGGTAATCTGCTTTGCTAGCGAGATCAGCCGGTTATTAATGTGTTCCGTAATGTATTCGGTCTCTTGATTAATGAGGATTAATCGAGTATTTATAGCCTTGGGAAGCGTGCAACTCTCTAGGTTTAAGGTAAACCTAGGGCCGATCGGGCTTCTAGACTGAAATGGGCCTTGATGGCCGGTTGTCCCATTTGGCATGGGTGGACACGTGGCGTGTCTTAAGTGGTCCGTGGAGGACGCGTGGCGGAACCTGGTTGGTCCACTTGTCAAACGGCGCTTGGTGGATAAAAATCCCCTAATCATTTGCCCCTCACAGGTGGCACGCGACTGGTCACGTGTCGCCTGTGACAGGTGTCGCACGGTGACAGGCGACGGCCCGTTACAGGCGTCACCTTGCAGACGGCCGGGAGATTCTCCCGCCCAAATTTGAATTCGGAAGCGACCCTTCGCCTTCTCATTTTGCCTATAAAAGGAAGTGCTGACTTCGGTCATTTTCACATTTGAGAATTTTTGCGAGAACATTCGGACCCCTGAACTTGCCCTGACATCTTCGGACTTTTTCTGCCTACCGCCTGTTCTGACAAGCCGACTGACCCGAACTTTCAGGACTTCATCAACTGTCATCCGTTCAGGTAACTCAGTTCTCTTACTCTTAATTTTCTTTTTATTTTTTGAAATGGCACCATGGAAGCACACGACACGCCCTAACTTAGTGATCAGCCGGTCACCGGGGACGGCTGAATCTAGGACTAGGAGTGCCGCCTGCCCTTTTCTGGACCCATCTTTGCCCTTTATACAAAGTCCGACTGAATCTGTGTCTATGCAGAACGTGATGGCCAGAACAAAAAAGACTGCTAGAATATCAAACTCAGACGGCTCCTCCCAAAGGGTACTCCTTAGCGAAACATCTGACCAGGCGCCAGATGTGGAACGAGGCGACTGTCAAGCTGACAGTTCTGAGAGAGGGACCAAGGTGTTCCCTTCTCATCTAACCGTGGACATGTCCAATTTACCTTCTGCTCCTTCTAAGGGAGAGGAGGCGGGCCCCTCTAGGAGAGGGGAGGAGTCGTCCTCTTCGGACTCGTCAGGGGACGAGTCCGATTCCAGCTCTTCTGACCATAGTTCTTCTAACCATAGTTCTTCTGACTCAGAAGAAAAACATAACCGCCTACAAGAGGCGAGAAGTTCCCATGCAGTGGAGAAGGGGGATAATTGGGCAGAGCCGTCCGCCTCTTACAGAGAGGAAAACACCCCCTACTACTGCAGGGTGCCCCGGGGCCGGATCGCAACCATGCGAGACAACGTGGCGAGCTTTATTGCTAACCACAAAATGGGCCCGGAGTATTTACTGTTTGTGCCGGATCCAGAAGATACTGTCGTCTGGCCGGCTGGTACCAGCTATGGTGACGGCTGTTTTGGCTGCTATGTGGCGGCCATCAAAGCTGGTCTGCGCTTCCCATTACATCCGGCTGTTCAGCGGATTTTAGATGGGTATGATCTGGGGTTATGGCAGTTAGCCCCCAACTCTTGGGTAAACGTACTCGGCTATGTGGCCGGGTGCGAACTGAACGGGGTGGAGCCAAGTTTTGAGGCTTTCGCCCACATGAACTATCTCAGCCGGACCCCTAAGTCGGGAGGTACCGGCTGGTATCAACTAACAAGCCACAGGGGTTACCTCATGACGAGAGGTAAGGCAAACAAATGGAAGGATTGGCGGAACACCTTCCTTATTATCGAGAGTTCAGACACGGAGCTGAACAAACGTTTTAACAAGTGGAACAGGGATCCGCCTCTTCTTGCAGGCGGCCGCAGCATGCCGCCTGTTCCCCCAAAGGCTAAAAGAGAGATCCTAGACAAAGGACTCTTCAAAGTAGAGACTAGGGTGAACTCTACTTCAGGGGTACGAGAGCAAGTACCCCTACACTGCGTCCCGAGCTTCAAGTGGCTCTATGATGAGTACTTCTTGGCCGCCTGTGGCCTCGGCAGTCGGTGCTCTAGAGGTAGCCGGCCTGACGAATACTCTGTTTTCTCACGCCTTGTTTACTTGGGATTTTTACTAACTTTGCTGTTTATTTCTTTCAGCCGACGCCATGAGTAAAATAACAGCATCTAAGACTGCGGCGGCCATGCTGCGGGTCTCGCTAATGAAGCAGTCGTATGCCGACTCCCCCAGCAAGGAGGCACCCTTGGTAAGCTTTGAAAACTCTTCTCCTTTTAGTTGTATTATGCATATACTAACTCTTTTTGTTTTCAGTCTGGCACTCCAAGGGCTTCTTCCTCGCAACAGCCGGACCCCAAGGCCCGGAGGACGACTGTTGCAAGCTCTCCTGGGTCTTCCAGGAAAACAGTGGCGGCTGAGAAGCAGCCGGCCACTTCTTCAAAAACCCAAGCGGGGCCGCCTAGATGTATGGACCCTTGCTTGTAAAAACTCACTCTTGCTTCCTTCTTGATTAGGTCTAACTTGTTTTTCCTTTTGCTTAACGCAGCCGGCCCCCAGGGACTTGACTTGGTTGAGGTAGCCAAGTCAATGGTTAAAGTAGTTCCTCCCTCTGACAGGGAGGCGGTCAAGGGTGCCGGCACCCTTGACCTCGATGGAATTTCGGGGATCTTCGCTGAGGTATACCCTTTTGAAGTTCCAGGACGCCTGTTAACCCTTATGATTGGAAACTGACGCCTGTTTTTCTTTGTTCTTAGGCCCTGCTCCGAGTCAACAGCCTTCGCAAGCCGATTGATCGGAAAAACAAAGAGGTAAAGGCCGCAAAGGCTATGGCCGCCTCCAGCTGTGATAAAGCAATGTTTCAAATTGCCCAAAATGAAGTACTGACCATTGATCTTCTTTATTATCAGGCGCAGGCGACCGCCGCTGTTCGGGCTCAGCTAGAGGCGGCCCAAAAGAAGGTTGACGAGCTGGAGGGGACCGTCACCAAACTTAAAGCCGAGCTGAAGCCCCTTCGTCAGAAAATGCACTCTTACGAAGCCATGGAGAAATCTTTGGCTAACGTAAAAGAACGCCTGGTGAACCAGGAGAAGAGTCTTACCCAAGAGCTCTCGGACAAGGCCGAGCAAGAGAAACAAGAGCTCGTCCGGGAGATGGTGGAAGACTCCGCCCAAATCCAACGCATGACCTGGGAACGACTGTTCCCCAGTGCCGACTTTGCCTCATGGGAAAGAACGTACCGCCAGTGTTCGGAAATATATAATCAACAGATCCTGGCGGCTGCTGAAGAAGAGGCGATGGACGTTGCGTTGGAGGAGGAAGAGCCGGTTGTGGCGCTTGTGCCACTTGGGGGTAAGGCATCAAAAGATGATGCAGCTAAGGCCGAGTCCAGCAAGAAGAGTGCTGACCAGGCGGCTGCTGCTGATACTGAACTGCCCCCTTCTTAAGCTTTAAGTATATTTTTTCTTTTCACGGCCTGCGTGCCGTTTGCTTTGTAATTACCCGGCCAGGGGGCCGGGGTTTTGAATATTCTGCTGGTCTTTTATGGCCGGCTCATTTTAATCAAATTTTTTGTTTTTTGTTCAAATTTGTCTAAGTATTTGAAATTTGCTCACTAGACAGACTGTTGTGTATGGCCGAACGTTAAGACAGGTACAAATAGTAAGTATGCCGCCTATGCCCCTGGACGACTGGTTGTCTGTTTCCAGGATAGATGATCAGTCGGCCATTTAATCAATCGGTATTCGAACTCTTTATTCAATTTGACCAAGTAAATAGAATTACCAAGTAGCCAAGGAATTTAAGTAGGAAAACAAGCGGCGGGTACCGGTTGTTTCCCTTTATTGCCAATGTTGGCCTCTAATTTGTTATTTATTAACCTAGCAAGAGTATTGGTTGAGAGCCTTTGTTTATTGAAAACAAGTGGACGACTCGTACCTTTTAGGCTCAGTACTAAGTTTGAGTGACTATTAAGTTAACATAGGAGTTACTTAGTCTTCGTCACAATCTTGATTGAGTAGTAAAGGTATCAGGCGGCGTAGGCCGGCTAGACCCCTTGATTTACCAATGTTTGTTGGCTATTTACTCAATAGGTTATCCAGTAGGAATAGGGGTTCGAGTGCCCTTGTTTGTATAAAACAGGCGGACGACTCAAACTTTTTAGGTTCCATACCAAATTTGAAGGAGTGACTATGAGTTAACTTTGGAGTTACTCAGTCGCCGTCACTTTTGTTTGAGAAGTAGAGGTACCAGGCGGCGTAGGCCGGCTAGACCCCTTTATTCGCCAATGTTTGTTGGCTATTAACTCAATAGGTTATCCAGTAGGAATAGGGGTTCGAGTGCCCTTGTTTGTATAAAACAGGCGGACGACTCAAACTTTTTAGGTTCCATACCAAATTTGAAGGAGTGACTATGAGTTAACTTTGGAGTTACTCAGTCGCCGTCACTTTTGTTTGAGAAGTAGAGGTACCAGGCGGCGTAGGCCGGCTAGACCCCTTGATTCGCCAATGTTTGTTGGCTATTATCTCAATAGGTACCCCCTGCATTTATCCCAAGTAATACAGGCGGTCATCTGACTCAGATGTCAACTGCTACCACTGGTTTGGTTAGTGATAGAGTTATCCTTGTCTCAAAAACGGCTACGTGGTTGCCCTTTGGGACAGTCGTATAGGTGCCGTGTAATTAGTTTATAGAACAATGTTCCACCCAAAAGGGAGCTGCTCTCTGCGACGAATTTCATCCGAATGGATGCCGCCGGACGCCTGCTATAATGTTGGGACAGGTCGGATTAGTTTTTAAAAGTTAGATCAGTTGACTAGGCGCCTGGTCTGATCATTCGGCCGGTGGCCTTGGTAAGTTCTTGGTGAACGTAGGTGCTAAGTCAAAGAAGGGTAGCCGCCTGTTAGGCACAGGGTCGGCCAGGCCCTAATCTTTTTAGCTAAGTATTGTGAGTAAAATACTCAATGGAGAGTAGCCGACTGTAAAGGTACAGACGGCATGCCCCTCTGATGATAGAGTGAAAAAACTCAATGGAGAGTAGCCGACTGTAAAGGAACAGACGGCATGCCCCTCTGAAGATAGAGTGAAAAAACTCAATGGAGAGTAGCCGACTGTAAAGGTACAGACGGCATGCCCCTCTGAAGATAGAGTGAAAAAACTCAATGGAGAGTAGCCGACTGTAAAGGTACAGACGGCATGCCCCTCTGAAGATAGAGTGAAAAAACTCAATGGAGAGTAGCCGACTGTAAAGGTACAGACGGCATGCCCCTCGTAATACAAAATTGAATAGTAAGTGCCAACTTTTTTAAGTAGCTCTTTACTTTACATCATTCAAAAGAAATATTTCTTAAGGTTATCTACATTCCAAGTTCGAGGCAACGGTTGTCCGTCTGGTGTTTCCAGACGGTAGGTACCGTCCCTGACTTCCGCATAGATTCGGTAGGGTCCTTCCCAGTTGGGAGTTAGTTTGCCAGACTCGTTAGCCCTACCAACTGCTTCCATTTTTCTAAGTACAAAGTCCCCTACTTTGAGTGGACGCCTGTGCACTTTTTTGTTGTATGATCTAGTCATTCTCAGGCGGTAGATTTCATGGCGCAAAACAGCATTGCCCCTCTTTTCAGGAAGTGAGTCTAATGCCAGGCGCATAGCTTCCCAGTTTGCCTCTTCGTCATATAGCATTACTCGAAGAGTCGGCTCGTAGTGTTCTATTGGAAGAACAGCTTCTGCACCATAAGTTAGGAGGAATGGAGTTTCTCCAGTCGCCCCTTTTTCAGTCGTCCTAATGGCCCAAAGAACATGTGGTAGTTCATCTGCCCATAGGCCGCCTGCTCGTTCAATTTTTTTCTTGAGACCGTCTGAGATGATTTTATTAAAGGCTTCTACCTGGCCGTTTGCTTGTGGACGGCCGACAGATGCAAAGTAATGTCCAATTCCTTGGTCTCCCAACCAGCTTTTGAGAACAGGCGTCTCAAATTGGGGACCATTATCAAAAACCATAGACATGGGAACCCCGAACCGAGTGATGACGTTTTTCCAAATGAATGAAATTACATCTTTCGTCTTGATTCCCTTTACAGCCTCCGCCTCTACCCATTTAGTGAAGTAGTCAACGGCAACAAGTATATACCTTCTGCCGCCTGTAGCAGGCGTATATGGACCCAGAATGTCCATGCCCCACTTAGCAAACGGTAGTGGGCTGTGAATGGTAGTGAGGTCAGTAGCCGGACGGTGAATTAATTTGCCAAACCTTTGGCACTTGTCACATTTTTTCACCATCTCCATTGCATCTGCTTCCAAAGTAGGCCAAAAGTAGCCCTGCCGCCTTGCCCTTTGAGCAAGCATCCTACCACCTATATGGGAAGCACAGAAACCAGAGTGAAGATCATCTAGTATCTCTCGTCCCTTTTCAGGAGTAACACACTTTAAGAAGGGTTGAAGGTGCCCCCTCTTGTGCAGTTCCCCCTGTATCATTTCAAAACAGGAGGCTCGTTTTATCAGTGATGCCGCCTGTTGAGGATCATCCGGCAGTGTACCGTTTGTCAGATATGCCCTGATTGGTTCCATCCAGGTTGAGCTTCTGTCTAGAATTCCAATAGGATTTTCCTCGATGCTTCTCTTCTCCATTACTTCCCAAAACACAGTTCGAGGAGTATCGGAGGAGGCGGATGATGCTAATTTCGAGAGTGCATCTGCCTGGTTGTTTTCTGATCTCGGTACTTGGATCAGATGGAAATCCTCAAGGGAGCCGACTGCTTGTCGGACCGCCTGTAAATATTTGATCATGGCCGGATGTGTTGCTTCGTATTCGCCATTGTACTGACTCACTATCAGTTGTGAATCAGAACAGGCGTCTATTTTCCTTGCCCCGGCCGCCTTACACATGCAAAGGGAAACTCATGGACTTCAAATTAATGGACTTCAAATGCAAAGATGTCCTTGTATTCTTTCAACAGGTTGTGAAAGTCATCACCAAGGTTTCTCAGAGCAGTCGTCCCAACTTTGACTGTTCGGTCAGGGCGGGAGTCGTCTAATATCAGGTCCGTATGCTCACCAGCCGGCTGAGGGCGGAACTCATCCGGCCGGTCCTCTGCCAATGATTGCTATTTTCTTGCCTTTCTGGCGGACTCTGTCTGGGACGCCTTTCTTTTTCTGTCGCCTGTTTCTTGAACAGGCGCACTTTCCTTGACATTGTCAAGGTCTGTTTTTTCTCCACTTGACCCAGTGGCCTTAGCAGTGGGTTTGACATCCGAGAGATAGCACTCTCGGGCCATCCTCTGATCTCCCCTTAGGGAGCCGACTGTTCCATTGTCCCTTTCAAACTTAAGCAGCATAAGTGACGGGATTATAACAGCCTTGGCACTATTCAGGGTTGGGCGACCCAGAATCATGTTGTAGGCAGAGAGTTCCTCTACAACTAGGAATCGGACTACCATGTGTCGTCCTTCCCCTTTTTCGCCCAGGCGGACGGGTAGATCAACTCGTCCCAGTGGGTGGACGACTCCTCCTCCAAACCCTATTAAAGGGTGGGAGGCCGGATGTATGCAGTCCGTCTGATATTTCAGTTTTGACAGACATTTGCTGCTGATGAGATCTGAAGAGCTCCCAGTATCTATGAGGATTCGACCAACTCTCTGGTTGGCCACTTTACATTCAATAACGAGAGGGTCGTCATGCGGCCCCCTTATTCCTCCTAGATCCTCTTCAGTGATGACAATCTCAGGAAATGTATATTTGGACGGTCGTTCTTGGTGAACGGAATTTACATCTAACCGCCTTATATTTTCTTTGTTGCCCCTAATAGTGGGGCCGCCTCCTGAGAAGCCGCCTGCAATGGTGTAGACGACTGCATCATCTGTATCGGAACTGTCGGCCTGTTGATTCTTTTTGGCCGACTGCTTTTTTGAGGAAGTATTCCCCGTAGATTTCTTGACATAAGTGTCAAGATCACCTTGATCAGCCAAGCGGTCTAGGTACCGCATGAGACTAATGCAGTCGTTGGTGTGATGACCAATGTCATCATGATAAGCACAGATTTTGTCTTGGTTCCGGTTGCTCGCAGAACCCTTCATGGGGAGCGGTTTCTCAATTGAGAGCCGTCCCTTTATTTCTTTTAGGATAAACTGGTTATCCTTGTTAAACACATACTTTGGGGAGTATGGTTTGAATTCCTTTTTCTTCTTGGCCGGCTGTTTAGAGGAATCAGCCGCCCAGACCCCTTTTCTTTTTTCATCTTTGTTGGACGACTGTTTCTGTCGTCCTTCTCTATTGTCGAACCTCTTCCCGTCCGACTGTTTCATTGTACACAGATCAGTCGCCTGTATATAGGCTTCTGCTTCAATCAAGGCCTCTTGAAGAGTCGCCACCCTTTTTCGAACTAAATCAAATTTGAAGGTAGACCCGTCTTTGAGACCTCTAAAAAAGTCAGTATAAGCTACCTCATCCGGTAACCCTTGAATCTGTATTCTCATCAGGTTGAACCGCCTGATGTAGGAACGAAGCCCCTCCTTTTCACCCTGCTGAATTGTTCCCAAATCAAGGGTCGTTTTCTTCGCAGGGATGTTCATTGCAAAGTTGGAGGCAAATAAGTAAGCAAGCGTCCTGAAACTGTTTACACAACCAGTCGGCAGGTTGCCGAACCATTGCTGTGCAATTCCCTTGAGAGTTGCTGGGAAACACTTGCACCAAGTGGGATCATCCAACCCTTGAAGGTACATCAGGTTGGTGAATGCCATCAGATGGTCTTCCGGGTTAGTAGTGCCATCATAGGCGCCTACTAAAACATTTTTTACTTTGGCCGGCTGAGCGGCTTCAGTAATTTCCTTGGAGAAGGCCGACGGCTGTTCACCAAGTCTAAGCAGCCGTAGCTGCCAGTCCATAGGTTGGACGTTTTTTGCTGCAGGTCCACCAAATGGAGGTGGCTGCATAAAATATTGTTGTTGCGGCACAAATGGCAAATTTGGTACCGCCTGCGCACTATGAAAGCCAGACTGTCGGGAGGTGCCGCCTGACTGACTCTCATGGTACGACTGAGTTGGCCTCATCGAGGCATTTCGCAAACTGTCCTGAAAATTTGAAGTAGAAGCCGACTCTGATAATCGGTCACTCCTCTTCTGCTCTAGCAGGTGCCGAGCATCTGTGAACGTTTGCTTTGACCCGTCCGCCTGAATATGACGAACCGGTTTCCTATTTCCCGTAGGATAACGGAGTTTTGTGAAATCAAGAGCAGACGGCTCCCGCTTCTTAGATTTAGGATGGGGAGTCGCCTCTCGCCCTTGAACTGGCTTCCTCTTCAGTGAAGTGGAAGGTTTTTTGGCCGCCTGCTCTTTGACTGAAGCAGGCGGTTTTTTGTTGATCAACTCTTGGATCTCTCCCTTGAATCCCCTCATGAAGGTCATGAGTTCGTTCCTTGTGATGGGAGCAGACCCATCAGTCGGCTGTTGCCGAGCAAGCGGTGCGCCTGCTGGCTCGCTTCCTGTTTGAAGATACTCCCGTTCCCTTATTTCAGTATGACGGGTACGGCGGGCCCTTAGGGTCCCGTCTGGAGCTGTATGAGTTTCAACTTCAAATTCACTTTCGGTATCATGGTCCGACTGAACTTGAGGGTCGTCTAGGGGACGCCTCTCTTCTGGGGTCGGTACAGACTTGGATGCCATCTCTGAAGTACTCTCCCCACAGACGGCGCCAAATGTTTCGGGGTTTTCTGATGTCCTGCGGGAGAGTTACAATTCCGAGACTGGAACCGGACGCCTGTACCTGCAAAATAACGGAGACTCCTGAGAGCTCCGCCTCCAACGGTCAAGTTAGTACCTGATTAAGGAGTAATTAATACAGAAATTAAAGTAATAAGGTCTCTCTAGGTGAGAGTATTTAATGTAGGTAATCTGCTTTGCTAGCGAGATCAGCCGGTTATTAATGTGTTCCGTAATGTATTCGGTCTCTTGATTAATGAGGATTAATCGAGTATTTATAGCCTTGGGAAGCGTGCAACTCTCTAGGTTTAAGGTAAACCTAGGGCCGATCGGGCTTCTAGACTGAAATGGGCCTTGATGGCCGGTTGTCCCATTTGGCATGGGTGGACACGTGGCGTGTCTTAAGTGGTCCGTGGAGGACGCGTGGCGGAACCTGGTTGGTCCACTTGTCAAACGGCGCTTGGTGGATAAAAATCCCCTAATCAATTACTATAAAAGCTCTAAATCAATTGTTCTTAAAAACCCTAAAATCATGATTTTCAATAAATTGAAACCCTAGGTTTATAATTCATAAAATATGAAAATTTATAACATAAATATAATCTGAAATTTATAATCTTTATACCATCAAAATATAATTTGATACTAAAAATATAATCTTTATACTAAAATCAAACCCCAAAAAAATTAAATTAACATTAATCAAAATAATGAAACAAAGGAGGATGAAAATAAGACTAACCTTTTTGTGTGGAAAATTTTTGGAGATTCATGGGGTATTTATAGGAGAGAATTATTGTAGGGTAAAAAGGAAGATTGGACATCATAAAAATAATGGGTCAATTAAGTAAACAAATGGGTTAGGCTTGTTTGATTAATTTGTTCAAATAATTGTCGACCCAGATTAATAATTTGAAACTTTTGAAATTAAATTCCGAAAAATAATAAATAAATATTATAAATAAAATGAAATTTCATTTATAAAATATTTTATAAATACGAGGGATTACATTTAGGGAATAATGCTTGATTTGCGTGTTTGTGTGTTAGTTTAGAGAAATGCGTGCTTTTAGTGGTTTTCTTATTATTTTATTCATTTCTCGGCTTTTTCCCTCGCTTCTCCGTTTGTTTGACTTGTTTTGTAGGTGTGTCGAGCTTCCCAGGATTTAATCATCAAGGAGGGAGCTCAATTGCATTCAAGGAATTTAACGGTTAGGGAAGCCAAACACGCAAGTCAAGCCAATCTAAAAAAACAAAGGAAAATGAAGGCTTACAAAGTATCAAAAAGGACCTTTGTTCATTGTTTCGGCTATATCTCACGTTTTACATATTGGATTGAGGTGATTGAAGTTGGGTTGGAAACTAGACTTGAAGAGCTTTCCAATGATAGGTCGCACGCCTTCAAACGATTCCTAGATCGTGAGTTACAACCTTCCAAAGTTGTCCCTGCAAATCTGTCGTAACCCATTTCTGCCATTTTGGGCAGTAACTCTCCGCGGGCTGGCCGCGGGCGTGGCTTCCGGGGTGTCCACGGGCGCGGCCGATTTCTCCAAGGGAGCGGACTTCTGGGTCTTTTACGATTTTAAGTTTCTTTTCTCCTTTTTTTTATAGATTGTTTTTGGGGGCTATTATTATAATTCATTCACATAATTCTTAGTCTTAGAATAGTTTTCTCTCTTAAGTTGAGAGCTTCTCTCTCTAGATTAGGAGTAGTTTTAGAGAGAGAAAGTTAAGGATTTCAATGGTGATTGAGAGATTGAAGATACAAGGGTGACAATTGTGTTCAAGATCTTCTCTATTATCAATGAGCATTCTTAACTCTATCTCACCTTATTTCTTTGTTTAATTTCATGTTTGTTTGGTTTAATTTTGATGTTTGATGCTTGATTAGTGTAATTGTTCTTGATATTTTGTTGATTCTTGATTTCCATAGTTGTTAGTTGATAGATGATGATTCTTGAATAGTTGTTTGGCTAGGAATTGGGTGAAACTTGTATGATTGATTAATTGTGATTAATTTGGGAATTGTGTTGATTAATTGTTGAGGTTAAAGTGATTAGTGAAGGTTTTCATGTGTCTAATTCAATTAGACCTTGAGAATTATGCTAGATTGCATTGTAATTGCTAATGACATGAACAATTGATTTAGGAATTGCAATTATCGATTGGTTTTGATTGTGATTCTCTTAGTTTGTTATTCATAGTGAACCCTAGCTTAACAATTAGGAGATAGCTCTTTGATTCCTATTGATTGCTCTTATCATTATTCCTCACAACCTTTGATTGGCATGCTCTTCCCAAGTTGTTGCAATTGACATGATTACTTGTTGATCCCCGTTCCTAGTGTTTTATTTCCTTGGTTACTTGTTTTGTTAGTTGTTAGTATTCTCTCTTACCTTCGTCTTCGACCTAGCTTAGGCGCATAATTGAAAGTGTTTTAACATTACCGTTCCTTTGGGTTCGACCCTTGACTTACCTCTATACTCATATTTAGGTTTGTTAAGTGTTTATAAATTTAGTTTGACCGAGGGAAAATTAGATAACGACCTAGTTTTCCCCTCGGAAAAATGGCGCCGTTGCCGGGGAACGGTGTCTATGTTTGAGTTTTTTTTATTGCTTGAGTCTAGGTCTTTGTATATACTTTTCTTTGATTTGATTTTTGTTTGTTTTGTATAAAAATGGCATGTCTATCATTTCCTCAATTTGACAATGAGCCTTTTTGTGAATATTTCAATAGACTTGACGGATTTTTGGACTATAATTGTTGTAGTCTTTGGGAGACTTGTGAGATTTGCTATTTTGGTTTGAATGAGCAAACTAGGGATGAAGTTGAATGCATGCATAATGGTGAATTTAGAGCATTGTCAATTGATGATGCTTGGGATTTTTATGTTTGGTTTGCTAGGGATGTTTATAATAGGGGTATTCATGATTCTAATATTGATGTGCAATGTCTTAATTTTTCTAATATTAGCATGAATTCCCAAGATTTGTCACATGAGCCCTTAAGTGAACCTAGAACACATTATTTCAACTTTATTTCTCCTTTTGTTCATGATGATGAAGTGCAAGCTCAAGTTGATGCTAATGGTGTGTTTCAATATTCTTCATTATTTACCATTCCTTCTTGTGATGTGCTTCATTCCCTTAATGATGAATCTCATGTTATAAATTGTGCCCCCACTCTCCAATGTGATTTATATGCTCATGACCTTAATGTTGATTCTTCCAATCTTGGTTGTTCTTCTTTTTCTCTTGTTGAGCCTCAACCGTCTACATCTTTTGAATCTCTTGTTGATATATTTGAGTCTCAAATTAGGTGCATTGAGCTTGATAATGAGCTTGGGCCTAGTAAGGAGATGATTCTTAATTCTATTAGAGGTCAATTAGAGATAATGAAAAAGAATGAGGAGTGTATTGAGGAGGAAAAGAGAAGAGGAGAAGAGTTAGAAAGCCAATTGTCATCCTTGATGCTTGTTTGTGAAAAATCCCAATTTAATGTGTGTGTTGAGGATGATGATGATGATTTTGAGCAACCAAGAGAGTGTGAGGATCCCATTGGTGAGCATTTGAGTGATGGCGAAGGAGTTGAAAACTAAGAGAGTGTTGAATTTGATTATCCAAACATTCCTTCCCATCTTGATGAGTCTCTTGTGCATGATTGTGATTCTTCTATCCATGAGTATCTAGACTTGTTTGAGGTTATGTCCAATGCGTTCTTTGATAGTCAAAAGAAAACCCATATCCTTTTAAATGAGTTCATTGAGGATGCTTCATGGGAGAGAGATGAGTTTGAAATAAATTTGCATCCATTCATGCATGGTTTTGAGACTTTAGGCTTTAAAGTTGTTGAGGGAGTTGTTGTTCATAGTTGTGATGGAGGGGATTATGTTGTTCCTCTTGGAGGTTGGATGTTTGAGGGAGATGGATCTCATGAGTGTTCATCTTTTGAGGACTCTATGATTGATTTCCATGCTCTTATTGGTGATTTGAGGCATGGTGGTGAGAAAAAGTTCATTTGTGAGACCATAGCCCCTTTTCTCTTTTCTCATACCCCTTTTTCAAGATGATTCAACCATATCCCTTACACTCCTATTTCCCTCCCTTCTTTTGTCAATGAGCCTATTGGGGACCCTCTTTTCTATGATGATTTGTATGTAGCTCATTTATCCCCAATTGAGGAAAAGGGTGATGTTGCCACCCAAAAATATTTTGAGGAGAGTTTGCCTTCTTTTTCTTCTTGTTCTTCTTTTTCTTTTTCTTCATATTTTGTTGAATTTTCTTTTGATTCTTCCTCTTCCTTTTCTTGGCATCTCTCTCCTCATTTGCGTGCACTATCCTTGTTGCACGTACTCTTTGCGTAATTTGCCTACCTTCTCTCCTATGAAATGTGTAGTAGTGCATTTGACAAGCTCTTGCGCGCGTTGAATTATTATTTTCTAGAGCGGTCAAGCTTGGACCTTAAGCAAGCCTTTCTCGAGAAGTAACCCGTGTTTTATTGCTTTCATTTTCTTTTCTTTTTAGAATAGATTTTCTCTCATGGAAATGTTTGTGTTCCTTTTGCTAGGTACATGACTTGATATACTTTGGTGCTTCTATTTCGATCAAGAATCAAGGAAGATTGGCACCACATTTGCTAGCATATAGAAGGCAAGATTCAATATTAGAGGTTGTTAGCTTTGAAAGGTTAAAATTGGGTCATAATGCGAGTATTTACACCCACCTAATATCCGGTAATATCCTTCCTTCCTCTTTCTCTAGTGGATGATGACTTGTTGGACATATGTTGGTTTGATTGGATTAATCTCCTTGTTTTTCCCCTCCCGTGGAATATTTGATTTATGTTTGAGCATGTTGTCTCATTCAAGCTTGGGGGAGGGTATTATATCATGTTTGGTGGAATGGTGATTCATATATTTCATGCACCTTTGCATATGCTTTTCCATGTTCTCATATTTTGAAAAACTCCAAAAAGATTTTTGTTTTTATCAAGGCAAATTTTCAATGTGTTTTGTTTTGTTCTTGCTTTGGACATAATAACAATTGGACTTGTATACTTGAATGCTTTTCTCCCTAAGTGGTAGTGGTGTGCACTGTTTGAGATTACGTTTGGTTGATTCTAGGATAAAAACATGCTAAGGTAGTTGTCTAGAACTAGGTGGATCATGAAGCCGAATTCTACTTGTTTGTGGCATGTTGGTAGTTGATCCGTATCTTCGATTTGACAACCTTAGTGAGTTTTTGCTACAACCATGTGAGATTCATACTGCTTTCAACATTTTCTTGCATGAGTGGCGTAGATCCTTGACTTTCGCAAACCTAATCTTGAATCTTAACGTATGATTCCTAAGACCGAGACCGAACCACCTAGGGAGGACAAAGGCATCTTTTCGGGGTGGTACTTTTTCTTTTCTAGGATAGTTTTCATTTTCTTAAGTTTTTGGGTTTACATTTGCCTACTTGCTAACCTTTTGAGGCTCTTTCCCTTCTTTTCAAGCCACATTTCTAGATCTTGAGCCTTATGTTTCATTTTCGTTTCCATTCTTGGTTTTTGTGAAGCAATTTTTCATTATTGTTTGAGTTTGTGGTGGAGGAGTTTGGATATTTGGTTCTCTTGAAAGCAAGTTTGTGTTGTGTATATCTTGTGAATAATGACAAGTGAATAAATGAAAAAGCCGTCCAAAGTAAAAAAAAAGGCGAGGACAAAGCAAGTGCAAAGTTGAAAAAGCCGTCCAAAGTTAAAACAGGCGAGGACAAAGCACTAATTATAAAATATGAAAAAAAAGGGAAAAAAAATAAAAATAAAAAAGGTGAAAATTGCAAAAATATTTTTATATGAGTATTCTTCCTTTTTGGGCATTGAGGACAATGCTCCATTTAAGCTTGGGGGGGAAGCGTTCTCACGCTTTTTGTGTATATGTTTGTGATCTTAGCTTTGATTAAGCTTGGGGGTGTTGGTATTTTTGTTTGGTGATTACTTGGTTATGGTGTAAAGAAATGCGCAATCTTTGCTTCACAATTTAGGTTAACCACCAAATTTTAAATTTAGCCTACCTTAACCCTTTTTGCCTTACGTTACAACCTTTGGGAAGACCTTTTGACCTAGGGGTTGAGTCATTCATTGGTGGAGGGAATCATGGGTTATAGCCTAAGGAAAGGGGATGCGAAGTCAAGATGTCGAGTAAGCCAAAAATTTGATCTTTTTCCGGTTCCATCGTGGAATCTATGAGACGCTCACTAAGGGGAGATATGAGACTAGTAGGGGGAACGCGGTAAGACCATTTGGGATGAGACTAGTTCCTATGCTTAGCATATTTATGTTTCAATCAACCTTAGGTATCTTGGAGCGTGCACTCCCTTACTTCTTTAGAAAGATTTGCATTCATTTGTGCTTGTACATTTTAAAAAGTCCTTTCATGAACATGTGTTTGCTCTTCTTTTCTTTTGATTTCCTTCTTTATGCTTTGCCTTGTTTGTATTATTATGAGAGTTATGGGTTAATCTCTTAGGAAACTTTTACGAGAGCATCACTCGTCCTCTAGGGCGATCTAGGGGTTTATATGGCTTGTCTTTAGGTGCTAAAATTGACCGTGATTCCTACGAAAGTGATTTAGTGTATATTCTCATCCTCTATCTTTCTTGTTTCTTTATTTCCTTGAATAAATTCATCATTTTTCCCTTGGGTTGGATTTTATTTTGCTCGAAGACGAGCAAAAGTTTAGCTTGGGTGAATTTGATCCGTGCCATTTATGGCACCTTTAGACTATGTTTTCTTTATATTTCTATGCTCGTTTTTAGTCGTTTATGTCGTGTTTTTAGGGAATAATGCTTGATTTGCGTGTTTGTGTGTTAGTTTAGAGAAATGCGTGCTTTTAGTGGTTTTCTTATTATTTTATTCATTTCTCGGCTTTTTCCCTCGCTTCTCCGTTTGTTTGACTTGTTTTGTAGGTGTGTCGAGCTTCCCGGGATTTAATCATCAAGGAGGGAGCTCAATTGAATAAGGAATTTAACGGAGCCAAGTTACGGAAGCCAAGCACGCAAGTCAAGCCAATCCAAAAAAACAAAGGAAAATGAAGGCTTACAAAGTATCAAAAAGGACCTTTGTGCATTGTTTCGGCCATATCTCGAGTTTTGCAGATCAGATTGAGGTGATTCAAGTTGGGTTGGAAACTACACTTGAAGAGCTTTCCAATGATAGGTGACACGCCTTCATAAGATTCCTAGATCGTGAGTTACAGTCTTCCAAAGTTGGCCCTGCAAATCTGCCGTAACCCATTTCTGCCATTTTGGGCAGTAACTCTCCGCGGGCTGGCCGCGGGCTTCCCGCGGGCGCAGGCCTTGGCCCCGCAGGCGCGGGATTTAGCCGCGGGCGCGGCTTCCAAGGTGTTCGCGGGCGTGGCCGATTTATCCGAGGGCGCGGACTTCTGGGTCTTTTACGATTTTAAGTTTCTTTTCTCCTTTTGTTTATAGATTGTTTTTGGGGGTTATTATTATCATTCATTCACATAATTCTTAGTATTAGAATAGTTTTCTCTCTTAGGTTGAGAGCTTTTCTCTCTATATTAGGCTAGATTAGGAGTAGTTTTAGAGAGAGAAAGTGAAGGATTTCAATGGTGATTGAGAGATTGAAGATACAAGGGTGACAATTGTGTTCAAGATCTTCTCTATTATCAATGAGCATTCTTAACTCTATCTCACCTTATTGCTTTGTTTAATTTCATGTTTGTTTGGTTTAATTTTGATGTTTGATGCTTGATTAGTGTAATTGTTCTTGATATTTTGTTGATTCTTGATTTCCATAGTTGTTAGTTGATAGATGATGATTCTTGAATAGTTGTTTGGCTAGGAATTGGGTGAAACTTGTATGATTGATTAATTGTGATTGATTTGGGAATTGTGTTGATTAATTGTTGAGGTTAAAGTGATTAGTGAAGGTTTGCATGTGTGTAATTCAATTAGGCCTTGAGAATTATGCTAGATTGCATTGTAATTGCTAATGACATGAACAATTGATTTAGGAATTGCAATTATCGATTGGTTTTGATTGTGATTCTCTTAGTTTGTTATTCATAGTGAACCCTAGCTTAACAATTAGGAGATAGCTCTTTGATTCTTATTGATTGCTCTTATCATTAGTCCTCACAACCTTTGATTGGCATGCTCTTCCCAAGTTGTTGCAATTGACATGATTACTTGTTGATCCCCGTTCCTAGTGTTTTATTTCCTTGGTTACTTGTTTTGTTAGTTGTTAATATTCTCTCTTACCTTCGTCTTCGACTTATCTTAGGCGCATAATTGAAAGTGCTTGAACATTACCGTTCCTTTGGGTTTGACCCTTGACTTGCCTCTATACTCGTATTTAGGTTTGTTAAGTGTTTATAAATTTAGTTTGACCGAGGGAAGATTAGATAACGACCTAGTTTTCCCCTCGTCAAGCGGCTGAACCAGTAGCTGCCTGAGCTGCGGGCGCGCTGGTTATCGCTGTTTTGCAGGATCGCTTTCAGGGGCTATATCTTCAGTTTTAGGTTGTTTATCGGAGTGTGTGACCTATCATTGGAAATCTCTTCAAGTCAAGTCTAGTTTCCTACGCAATTTGAATCGCTGCAATCCAATTTGTAGAACTCAAGTTATGATCAAAAGAATGAAAAAAGGTCATTTTTAATACTTCGTAAACCATCACTTTTCTTCGTTTCTAACTCAAATTCAATCCCGAAAGATGCATAGAGACCCTTATAGATTCTATTATCACTTCATATGCTTATAATGTTTGAACTAAGCTTCCACATATACATATCCTTCATTTAATGACCTCAATTCATCGACGTTTCGTTCTTTCATTGTAAACTATGAAATAAAATGTCTAAATAGTTATGAAAACTACCTAAAAACATTAGAAAAACACAAACGAAGCGTAATAGAGCATAAAACAAACAAGTTATGCATTTGCGACTTGATAAGCGACTAAAAGACCTAAAAAGCAACTATAGTGTAGCATAAACATACCTATAAATCGTATATGGATGTGATTTATCACTTAACACAAATCAAGCCGTGATTGGGGAAAAAAACAAATAAAAAATAAAACAGAATACCTAGCCCTTCTCCCTTCCTCCACCGGACTGCCCAACCCATCTCTCCCTCTCTCGTCGACCCTCCCCCACCCCTGTCATCACCCTCCCCCTTCCCTCTAAATCACAATCCCCTTTCCTTGAAACCCCTTCCCACTCCCAGCCGCTCCCCCACTCTCGAAAGCCCTAGCCGCTAGCTAAAGGCTGTTTTTTTACACGTTACTCCCTTCATTTTTATTAAAGTGTCTAATTTGACATTGACACTATTCACAATTTCACAGGCACCTATTTGATTAGTGTTTGTATTTCATATATTAAATTAAATATAATCATACGAGTAGTTAACTATTTATTAGAATCATCTCAATGCATAATTTTCGAATATCAACTTTATATAATCTATACCTACTAATACTATTATTAGTAAATAAGATTCCTTATTGGCACTTCCACTCAAACTAAAACACTTAAATAAAAACAGGGGAGTACAAACAATAAATCACTAGAAATACTTAAATTGATGTTTCATTCATTGCAATTGCAACCATTATCAATTCTTCTAGCCAAATCTAGAATCCTATAAGAGCATTATAAATATTTCTATTCTATAAAGGCCCACTATGAGGCCATACTCCTCAAAAATAATAGGGCTTTTGAGTTTTACATAGAAAGTGATGTCTGAGTTTGCGATCAACTGCAAAAAAAAAAAAAAAGACTTTATATGGTTTTAAGCCGTACAGAGAAGTCCAATGAAGGTGCTAATACTGAGGCAATACTACAGCTTATATTCAAATAAGAGGGTGTACACAAAAATTAATACAAAAAAAAAATACACATAAAAAAAAAAGTGATTAGCGAGAATAAGGCAATAAATCTATAGAACTTGCAGAAAACTAGCTATACTTCTTTCGGTAGCACCATCTATTATGATGGTGTAGCACATTATCTGCGTCCTGCATTTGGATTTTTAAAGCTGTAGCCTTCACCTCTTTTGTACAATAGCTCAATAACAGTCAATCACCCTTCTACAAGAGTTAAACTATGTTATTTTCTCCAGAGAGTTTGCTTCAGGAAACTTTCATACCAGTCTTAAGTACATTAGAATATAACTGGAACACTACACATCTGGTGGGGAGCAGCTAACATGATACACTTGCCCAGTGTTTGAAGTCTGATCCTTTAGCAGACCTGATGCCGCCTTAGCAGCAAGCAGGTTTTGGTAGGGACGATGTACAGGAGGCAATAATAATGCTGATTGTCTATCCATTGAGATAATCCTTTCACATTTGCTACATAGACAAACAACAAAGGTCAGACAAAGCAAAGAGAGAAAATAAACACCTGTTTTTGGTCACATTATCACCTGCATGCTTGTGTAAATAGGTTCTGATAGCCGCTGATCCAATGCTTCAAAAGCACATATCATAATCAGTAAAACAATGTAAAACCTAGAATTATATTGGACAAAGGATGCTAATAGACATTACAGTGTATCAAGGAACAAATTAATCATACCAGAAGAAGATACAGAGCCATCTCAGATTTATTTCCAAGGAAATGTTGTAGAGCTATATTAGAAAATTCCTGCAAATAGGGGAAGAAAAGTTTTAACTAAATAACCCTTCACATAATAGCATTGTGAATTCTGTAGACAAAAGATAAATTACCGTTATATGCCTATAAGCATTATAAAGTGATGAACCTCTTGCATGTACATGGCTCCCTCCCTGCAAATGAGAAAGCAGCAGCACTCTGAGAATCTCAAAATAAAGTCTAAAGTGCTAATGATTGAACACAACAGCAACAAATCAACACAGCATTGGTATTGTAGAACTCAATTCAAGCACCAGTTACTGGGAATCAAAAGTTCAAGGAAATTGTCAAATAAGGTCTCAAATTTAGGAATATAGAAAAAATTCACCTTTCTCTAACAGTAAACATAACATTTGTTGGCAAACTGCTAGTGACATCATTTATCATTGCGTATGAATTCCTGAACCTAAGAGGCTCTAATTATAGCTCCATCTAGCATCAACTATCCCAATCCCCATGTAACTTAACTTGCAACATGACTACAGTAACAAATCCAAAATGTTATTCCCATATGGATGGGGTTGGCAGCATAAATCAAGAATCTATCTTTTGTGGTCATCCACAGAGACCTCTTCTTCCATTTACTTCTATCCAGTACAACATACTCCTGCAAACACTTTTTTAATGGTGTTTCCGTGAAGTAACGATCCTCCCTCAGTCCAAGTCACCTTAGGCCTCCCTCGGTTTCTTTAGAAATTTCCATAAACCCTCCACCTTCCTTACCAGTGCATCCTAAGGTTGACATCTCACATGCCCAAACCAGCATATGTGACAATCAATCACAGACAGGACAGAATGATTGCTTTCCAAAGTAGTACCTTATCTTTTATCAGGGTTTATTATAACTATTCAACGCCACCTAAAGCTCTCTATACCAAAGATTTTGTAAGGCACAAGCAATTCAGAAGGGCAGGAAATATTGAAAAAAAGAAAAAATAAATAATCACAAGCAGCAATTGCGTAAATCCTTAAGCCCACCAAAAGAAAAAAAGAAAAGAAAAATAAAATATAGAGGGGTATAAAACATATTATGACATTAAGAACGAGCCGTAACCCAGCTTGCACGGCCAAGTGGTCTCAAACATTAAATGCTTAGAAATTTTTTATTACAACTTTATGTCCTATTTCCTATAGTTTCTTCAGCATTTACTCCATATACAGTGCGGAAGAGTATAACACAAGTTGAAGAGACATGCTCAGCATTGTATCAGCACACAGCAGGCAAAATTACAAGCAAAATAAGTGAGTATCATTTTTAAGGTCTCAGAGTGTCTATCTTATTTCACCTGCCACATGAGGATCCCACTACTTGACATTTGCAACTATACTAAGCCCACACAGCTACAATGAGAGTTGTTGTGATGGATCTTATTAGCAGTATTCAGGAAACCTTCCCTTAGTAACTCACTAATCCCAATATTTTTCTAATGCAGGCTTAGAATGCAACCAAGACTAGCACATAAAATAATAAAACAGGCTCCGTCTAATTATTGAATCAAAAATCATGACCCATATATAAGATAATATTGTAATCATGTGTTGTACATACTAGACAATTAAGATGCTACATATACAGTTCTTTGTACACTGCTTTTAATAGGCATATTCTTGGTTGCAAGATGATATTCGTCTTGAAATTACCATACAAAAGGACTTGCATTTTCGGAGGAATTGAACAGAACATACATCTGTTTTGATGAAAGAAGCTTTTCAGATAATAACCACCTTTTATAATATGTTTATTTTCAACACACTGTGGTCACTGTCTACGACATGTTCCTAATAAAGGCACCTTTCTCAACCAATCTGCCTAAATTCAGCCACTTAACTATATGGAAAATAATGTTCCTCATACAAAGTTGATATGTGTTACATGTAAACCTTTTTTAATTTTAAGCTTTGTTTTTTTATGATTGTCCGATTTCAGGATTGAAAACATATAGTTTTTAGAAAATCATTTGGCGAGAATATACAACCAAATCTACATGTGTGTCACTTCCATGTTTGTGCAAGACCATATGATCAAGTATAAATGTAAATATTCCATGGCAAAGCTGACTACCTCATCCGGTGAAAAGAAGGCAACTGCATCAGGATCTGTAGAACCAACAGGGTGAAGGGACACGACAGCTCTAAAGACAGAAGGAATAAATAATTCAACCACAGCAACTTTATCTGAGGAGACATGCGGAGATTCAGGTCTTAAACTACTTGGACCATGGTAGGCTTGTGCCATTGACGTATTAAAGGCATCCTCATTGGCTGACGCAGGAAGTGAAGAAGCTCGCTTCAACCACTCTAACCTTTCATAAGTGTAAATCTTCATGTCAGGCACTTCTTTCTCCAGACTTTCTAAAGTATCAGTTAGTGTCCTGTAATTACTACTTTCTTCTGGGTTTTCGACCAATGATTCTTGAGAAACACATTGTTTCTTTGAAGATGATTCACAGTCAAGATGAGGAAAAAATCTTCGCTTTTGATCTGCGAATGACTTTAGGGCTAGTCTGCAATTTGCAGAAGGATAACTCATAATTCAGTAGGATTAACAAGTAATAGACTGAACATTATCTTGATGCAATTAACTCTATCAGCAAGATAATAAGAAAAACCAAAAACAATGTTTAAAATAGGCACCTTTTTGAAATTGAATTGTGCAATTAAAGTACATAATGCTAGAAATATGAGTGATGGCAGAATTATTGGTTCATGTATGAGACATTTGACAAGCGCACTTTAGGGCGCGCTTTAGAGCATATTTTAGGATGATTTTGGATGTATTTGGGGCCGTTTTGGCCGATTATTACCTTGTTATGCTTACGTTCCCCATATTACGTGCTTCACGGGTTTTCGGTTTGTTTTTGATGTGTTTTCAGGTAATGTCAACCGAGTTTAATCGGATCCCGAGCCCTTGATGCGTAACCGAGCTAGCCTTGACCGAAGTCCGATGAGTTAAGGAAGTTCAAGTGCCGTGCATTGACTACATAGCACAGGCACCACGGCCGTGTTACCATAGGCACACCCGTGCTGGCCTATAAGCAAGCAACCCCAGGCAAGGCAGCACGGCCGTGTCAGTATCCACGCACCAGCACGGCCGTGCAGGCCATTAGCACGGCCGTGCCAGATGTTGCCCTTGCCCGTGTCAGCTTCAGTACGAGCCCCGTGCTAGAGCATATTCAGCACGGCCGTGTCATTTTTAGCACGGACGTGCCAGGAAGCTGCACGGCCGTGCCAAATTGAAGAAGAAATCCGGTTTACTTACTGACAAGCTAGCACGGCCGTGCCAAATACAGCACGGCCGTGCTGATCCAGGGTTAACTGCGCGCTTGACTTCTCCGAATTAGAAGACGTATATAAGGCTCGACTTTAAGAGGACTTTGGAGACAGTTTTAGAGATAGTTTTTGAGAGCCTTTGTAGAGAGTTATTGGAGAACGTTCTTAGTATTAGAGATTCATTAGTTTTCTTAGAGATTATTCTAGCGATTTTAGTTTTCTTGGATTGATTTGAAGCAAGATTTGCGAAGATTCTTTGTTTTATTCATTGACGACGGATATCAAAGTTCTGAACTTTTCCATTGATTCGCATCAATACAATTGGTATTATTCATTCTTGTTTATTAATCAAGCTTTATTATTCCTTAATCAGAATTCATGTTTATATTTATTATGCTTTTGGAATTCATTATTGCTTTGATTATGAATATGTGTGAGTAGTCTCCTAGCTAGGGTTTCGGGATGAAACCCGGCCTAGGTAACCTATGTAATTGAGGATTGATTTTGATAAACGGATTGTGATTAAATTGATTATATGCGATTGCATGTTAATTCATTATAATAGGAGTAGCTAACCTAGAATCTTGAATTTGATTGCATGATATTCTTGATTTGAACAAGAGATTGTGAATTGAGTATTTCATTATTGAATATGGTTTGATTATGTATCGAGTAATGTTAAGTGCATGAGAAATCCAAGCTTAGTATTGCCCGTTGTCTTCCTATCACATGATATTGATCAGACTTATAGTCTTTGCATATCCCGTTTATCTCTGTGATTCCTTGTTGCTTAGTTACCAATGGTTAGGCGGATTCCCGTTCTCCCTAGTGTCTTAGTTTATTGATTTATTCCATCTTATTAGTAGTATTTTAGAACACCATTTTCATTGATTTCGAACTAGATTAGGTTTAAGATTAATTTGCAATTACTCTCGTTCCTCGTGGACCGAACCTTTATTTGCCATTGTACTTGGTTATAGGGTGTTCGTATAAGTATTGTTTGATTGAGAGTTAGATTGTAGCGACCGATTTAACCTTCGTCAACATTAAAAGAGATGAATGGCAGAAAAATCATTGGCAAACAAGAAAAAATGATTAGTTAGAAACATTATGATAGAAAGAACATGGTGAGAATGTCATGGCCACAAAGGACTTATGCCTAGATAAGAACTTATAAGCTCCCTTTAGACTATATAAAATGGTACATATTGATAATTTCCATCACCTGAACATACAAATCACAAGATAGATATAAGTTCCCTTTGCACTAATATATGCAATTTAATAGACAATTAACTTGAATGTGCAGAAACTACGGTCTCATGTACCTAACGCATTTCAGGGACATATACAGTATAATTAAAAGTATGGATCCAAAACAAGGCATCACAATTATTAGCTCAAGTAAAAGCATCACACCCTCCAACACTCTAAGAGTTTTATAAGTAGAAAACACTCCATTCTTCAAGATTAATTTTCTATTCCTATTTTGAATTTACCTTGCTAAAACTTAATCACATCAATTTTTTATTTTTACTCGTTTTGTATATCGGCATTTATTATATGATGATCTTGATGGGATGCGGATGTAGAACTCTCTCTAACCTCATTGTTGAAGCTATCACTCCATGATATTAAAATTTTCTTCATAGTACAGATTTTTGGATCTTTGTTGGTCCTTGGATCTCTCAGTTAGACATGTATAGTTTCTCATTTGCCCAATGACTCGTATTTCATTGACAATTAAACACACACATAGGCCGAATTTGGTTCAATTTTATTTTGACTTTCTAAGAGCTCATAACATGAAGCATAATCTAATACTTCATTCCTAAAAGTTTGACCCTCTTGGTTTTTACATGGTCTCCATTGCACATCTTTGACCATTAAACAACTTTGCTACGTATACGTGATATTATGAAAATGAAGATTTACATTGAGGCTTAGGCTCATCATGGGGCTTTCTCAATTGTGCAACCCTTTTTTCAGTAACATGAGTCCTAACAAATCTACAACATTCCGTGTTGCCAAAATCTAATCATAACACTAAGTAAAACATGTAACATTTGAAAAAAGCTAGTTGGACCATGTTGTCTTGCTACTTAACCAACCACTAATCTCGGTCTTATACCCATATAAGCCATGCACACTAATTATATTTAAGCTACAACATCTTTCCAATATAAGTAATGCCATCAAAAGAGGGACATAGTTATGTGCAACCTAGTCATAATGATGATTGCATTAGGCACTAGCCACACAATAGTCCCTCAAAAATCAAAGAAATGAATCAAAGTATGAGCCAAAAGATTAGGCATTTGGTTCAACCAAGAAGTTTGAAACAATTTCATCACATTAATTCTTAAAGCAATGTTAGTTTATTGGTTTATGTAGCTGCATCTGTATTTGCGTCTTGATTGTCTTTTTGTTGGTAAGCATAATTAGTTTAACTGAAATTTGACTCTCAATCCTTGGAGTTTTTAAATGCTACAAAAGCTCAGTTTTATAATGCTTTAAGATGATGTTTTTGAATTGAACTTTTATTGGCTATTGGGGTTATAAGGTTTTGGATGGAGTGAAAGTATAGAAGTAATTTAAGACGTCAGGACAGAATCTGCAGAGAATTAGATACCAGCAAGTAGTTATCTCCTCATGTATATATCTTATTCTTGGTTAGGACATTAAGAGTTGGTTTAGAATAGTTCTAATTTATCTATTCCTTTTGCATGTACTACTCAGTTGTTATTCCATACAATTATTTTATCATTAGTTAGGCCCTATTCACTTCACATTAAAAAAATAGTATTCAGTAAAATTAATTTCAATTCAGTAAAAATAAGTTTAGTTCAATAAAATTAATTTCAGTTCTGTAAAAATAAGTAACTTTAAAGAAGAAATTTAATACAAAGTTAATAAAAATAATTTCAATTCAACAAAAATAATTTCAGTTCAGTAAAAATAACTTAAGTTCAGCAAATATAGTTCCAAATTAGTAATAATAATTTCAATTCAACAAAAATAAAGTGAAGTGAACCGGGCCTTATTGGTTGAATCTTACTACTTTATTTTATGAACGAAAAATGAGTAAAGCTTAGGTAAATCATGTCTTAACTTATATAGGCACTAAGTGAAGTTTAAAGATGAAACCAAACTTTAGTTTCGATGACCTAGATGCAGACCAGCAAAAGTCCAATACAAGTATATAAGGTCAAGACTAGAAAGATAAGACAAGATAAGAGAAAATCACGTGAAATGAACACTAAGTCCCTTGTTAATCCTAACATTCCTAAGTTATGGCTATTGTTAATCCAAACATTCCAGCTTCTTAAGGTCCTTAACTTCTATCCTAGTCATATGCTGGTATGATCTTCCTTAGCCTCTTCTAAGCTCCCCATTTTCTCAACTCTCTACTTTCCTTACAAGAGTGTCTTCTGATCTCACCTTAACATGTCGAAACCACTGCAATCTATTCTCCCTTATTTTATCCTCAATGTCCACAAATCTACTTCATTTCTAATTCTATCCTTTAAGGGGATCCCATACGTCCATCTCAACATACGCGCATCTTTACTACTATCATCTTCCTAAAGTGATCCTTAATTATTTTGATCAATGTAACCTAAGTCGCCCAAAAATATATCCCCTTTCACTTCAAAGGTATGCTCTTGTCTTCATGCTCTCCATTTCAGCAAATGACTTAATCATGTAGGTCACATCTTTGTTAATAACTTCACTTTCAAAAACTCGCTTGTGGAAGCCTTCTTATTATCTAACATCACTATATGTATATCCCTATTTGAGTTCCTCGTAAGGCTAAAACTACAATTCATTTACTCACTCATGCGCTGCCTTAGTCTAAACACCCAAGATTGTAAGTTTTGCCTATGTTGCTCCAATTTGGAATTAAAATCAACTCTAGTCTCCTCCTACACAATAGCATTGGCAAACAGCATACACCAAGGTATCTCACCTTGGATTCTAAGACATGAAATCTTGTGTTACCAAAAATTAGCTCAAAAAGGTGATTATATGATTAAAAATCTAGCTCATGCCACTCAACAATCCTTAAATTAAAGGAGAAAGAAAGAATGAGATGATCAATAAATAATGTGAAAAAAGATAAGGCATTTTCTACAATATTTATTGCTAACTTAAATCCTTATCTCACCTTGTCCTGTCAACTGCAGATGCACCTGCCTGGCCAGCAAGCTGCCTCTTCCAAGCATATGCAACAACAGCACCATCTGGACAAACTAAAGGCATGTGCAATCCCCAAGAGTTGCTTCGTGATCTGAGCGCATCATTGAGGACCCCAGAAGATTCAAGCTGCCTTCCTGATATGAACAAAAGAAATCAGCAGAATATAAGAACAAATCAGAATTATAACACTCAAAAAATAGTACCACTTGTTACATAAATACATAATACTAGCTTGAACATACATAATTTTATGCGTAGTATTTTTTTTTTCTCTCTTTCAAAATTTTGAAACTTTATTGAATGACACAAAACTAAATACAGTACAAAAACCCAAAATGTAAATCATCAATAGAATTCCAATGCTTTGATTAACCCTAAATTTATCAAAGAAATAAAATCAAAACAATAAAGTAAAGTTAGTAAACCCTAGTGAAGTAAAGAGAATGGAGAACGAACCAATATTGCGAAGATCCTGGAGGTGAACACGCATCGCAGACTCTTCTTTGACGATTAAATTGGCGGTTTTTTGAGGCTGATAAGACTCAGCTGACACAAACAATGCCTCAAGTAAGCGATCAGCCCCGATCCTAATGTCGGCGATAAGGCGAGAGGCTTGCCCCAATCTATCCATTGCCATTGCTACCTGCTTTGGCGGTGCATCTTCGCTTGTTTCCGCCGGAACTTGCGGTTGTTGCTGCTGCTGTTGTTGCGGCTGTTGTTGCAGCGATTGTTGCTGCGAATATTGCTGTAGTTGCTGCTGCTGGTGTAGCTGCGGGTGCTGCAACATTTTCAGTCTTCTTAGATGGTGAAGAGGGAGGGAGGGAGGAAGCAAGGAAGTGAAGTTATGCAGCAATTTCAAACTTTTGGGGGTTTGCTTTGATAGAGCTGTTCATGAGTAGTCCGGCCCGTCTGGCCCGTTAAAATTTGGGTCTAAACACCGTTTTCAGAATTTTTTTTTATTAATGGACGGGCTAGGCCCAGCCCGTTTGCAGAAATGGCGGGCATGGACAACAGTAATTAAAGTTCGAGCCGGCCCGTCAGCCCGTTTTGCAAATTAAATCAGCGTTTTTTTTTTACAAAAAGTCAGAATTTTTTTTTCTTTTTTAAAATATACTCAGTACAAGTAGATATCTAGAAGAGTCTTGTATAATTGAGTATTTGAGTGTCATTTATCTCTCTCTCGACAACATAAACAAAAAAAGCCCTAGATCTACAATCTACATTTTCATCTCTTATTACTTCATAGTTCATAATCATCACATCATACTAATCATAGTGAAAGGTAGAATCTTTCAAAGCACAAGATCTACCACAGTACGACATGAATAGCGAGGTAATTCTAATTATCTAGTATTAGGTAATTGGTTGAATGATTGTCTGATTTTCTATTATTAAATTGTTTTTCTTTACTAATGTGAACTAAATTAGATAATATCATGTGAATTTATTTGCTTTTACTCTAATTTGACAGCGAATTCAACTTGTAAGGTTCATATTATGGCTCTTAATAGTCCTAGTATTTAATGGGGTTGTAAGTCTTGTAATCCATTAATTAATATATAACTTTGTTAATTTGTTTAGTAAAACTGTATAATTTAGTTTCAACTTGTTTCTATAGATTTCTTGTGCTTATTATATTGTTGTGCTATTGAGTATAATTGTATATGTAGTATTAAATTCTTTTTTCTCGGCCTAATTCAACAGGTTGTGTGTAATAATCATAGAATGGAGTGTCAATTCACCTGTAGATGTATTGGATGATGAAGATGAACTTCTTTGCAATAATCAAGGCTCTCCAGTTAATTCTAAAGGTAGGAAGTTAACTTCCCCTGTTTTGGCAAAATATGAAAAGACAAGTCTTAAAAGGTGGGAGTGTCAAAGCTACTTATAATCATTGTAAGATTGTAATGAGTGCTAATAGTAATAGTGGCACATCTCATCTTACAAGACATATAGGCAAGTTTCCTAAACGATTGAATTATGACATTAGAAATTTTTGCATTTTTGGTACTCCATCAGTGGGTGGTAGTAGCAACTTGTCATTAAAAAATCCTAGTATTAATTTTGAGGATGTTCGTAGAGCTATTGGGATTTATGTTGTGGCGGGTGCTCATTCTTTAGCTACTTGTGAGGAGGAACCTGGATTTAGGTATATGATCTCAGTTATGTGCCCCCAATTTAATAATATTAGTAGGCACACCATAAGGAGAGATATATTCAAATATTATAATGATGAGAAACAAGTTATTATGGATGATTTGCAAAAGGCTCCTGGCAGAATATGCTTTACAACAGATAATTGGAGAAGTGAGCATACTCAAGATGAATATATGTGCATAGCAGCTCTTTGGGTTGATATTGATTGGAAATTGCAAAAGAGAATAATTAAGTTTGGGGCCTTAACACCCCCATTTTGACGGAGTGTCTCTTGCTGATGAGATTGTATTATGTTTGAGTGAATGGAAAATTGATCACAAGGTACATAGTTTTACCGTGGACAATGCATTATATAATAATAGCATGATTTCTTCTCTTAAAATTTATCTCCAAAAAAAAAATTCTTTTCAGTGTTCTTCTTAACTTTTTTCTCTTCATTATAGCTTTCAGTTTTTGATATTTCAGTTGATACTTGAGCTAGCTGCTTCTCTATCCTGACAATCCTCTTTCCCACATCAAAATGAATGGTTGAAGTTGTAAGGAGGGGGTTCCCATCGTAAGGGGTCCTCTCCTTAAATGCCCATGCCCCTTTAAAAGACTAGGACTTTACACTTGTTAGGGTGTAGTAGGATTTGAATTCCTGACTGTTTGGGGGACATTGAATTAAAATTGATTCTATCATTCCGCTTTTTTGTAAGAAACAAGTAGGGAGTCGCCAATGAGTTTTAGGAAAACTCATAAACCTCGTTCATGCCTTTCTTCCATGTGGAGTTCATGGAATAATTAGCACGAATCATAAGTTTACCCATGCCCAAATTAGTCTATAAACCAGAAATGAGTTCGGAAGCGAGGGTACTAAAATAACGTTCCCTTTAGAGGGGAATCGTCATCCTAGCCCTAGTACGACCTCTACTAGCTCTTCCTTTTTTACAATTTCATCACCAAACAATATATGCAACGCGATACCTAAAACTATGTTAGTTGATTTTATTTACACATACCAATTCACGTAGGAATTACATTGTAATGTCGTTATTCTTTATTTAATCAAATTCGTGAAAATGACAAGAAAATAAACAATATTTGCTTTGGCTTAAGTGATCAACCAACAATTATTTAATTCAGTTCTAATCTTTATCACGCAAGATACTATGTGGAATTGATTAATTAATTATTTTAAAGGTGATCAAACAACACTAATTAATTAATTAGAGTTCTTTTAAACAAGAAAATAAATGTGATTTAACTAAGTGCTCGGGAATTTACCACTTCTCTTTGCTAGATCTCCGTTTAGAATACTTATGGACTTCTTCTTGTTGGGGAACCTCCTCCGTAGTAACAAAATATCAAAAGGGGTGAGTGTTTAGGACAAGAGGGGCTAGGTTGCACAAGTTCACAAGTATTTCGCCAGAGTTTTAGGTTATTTTCTGTCTGTCTAAGCCTCGGTTAAAGCTCTTATTTATAGGGAATGATTAGGTTTAGGGTTACGAGCATTCTGCCGCAGCAGGTATCGCGCTCAACAGGATGAGTTGCGCGCGGCATCCCAGCGCAAGTGATTAGGTTGCGCTGCTATGGGCAGCGTAACTAATTGTCTTGCGCACGGCTTTATGGTAAGATTCGATTTTATATTTTCCGTATAATTCTGAATCTTCCGCAACGCAACTCTAGAGGTTGCGCTGGGTGTCGTGCGCAACTGAATTAGTTGCGCGTGGCAGCCAGGCACGACTGTTTGAGATGCGCACGGCTTTTTCTGCGGCAGCACTAAAATTTAACCTAGGCGCTCCTAAATCCGTCATTATTGGGTTTTAAGCACGGGCTTAAGCCTAATTATGGTCGAGTTTAGTAAATTGGACCTTTGTTTTAGCTTTTATCTTTAATTTGGGCTAGTCTTTTGTGTTTTGTGGCTTAACCAGTTCTCAATTAGTATTCTTCACTTTGATCCAACACGAAGATGGTTTTATTTATCGTCATTGTACTTCATATCGGGACAGGAGGCCAAAAGTAGATGTCTACAATTAGCCCCCACTTTGATCAAGTCTAGAATAGACGATGATCAAAGTAGTTAAGGAAATAAATCCGAGACTCATTCTGTGAAGTTCTCTAAGGATAGAGAATATTTCAGTAATGTTTAAGGATGTCAAAACAATCCTTGGTTCGCTAAGTGTTTGAAACAAGTAGCTATTCAGGCTAGAAAAAGTTTTTCCTAGTCTTAACACGTTAAAGAATCTAGATTGATCCTTTGCAATTGTAGAACGCTTTTACAAGTAAAGGTGTTATGGGTGATGTCAAGTCATGAGAAGAGATTGGTTTTAAAAGGATAAAAGGGGAAGATTTCCTCTCAATCGTGTTATCGTTGGTCTAAAGTCCCTCGATATGTCATTGAAACTTTAGCCTGACTTTAACAAAGTAAAAAAGGTGAAAAGGGGTTTTCGGTATTCAAGCCGAAAGGGTCCGGTATTCGAGTCGGGTCTGGTATTCGAGCCGGATGTCCACGAGATAAAAATACATGTCTTAGGACTGGAGGCATATATCCAAATCCAGTGAGAGGGAAGAAAGTCAGCAACTCTCTCAGCAGTTTTGTCCACAAGATGAGTACACGTGTCTGAGGACTGGGGGCACGTGACTACATAGGCGCGACATCGTCTCGTTGCTTCTTTATACAGGGGGTGATTCAACACCCTAACTGTCCGGTAAGTAAGCGCACTAACTACCGTATTTGCTCCCATTCAAGAAGTGCATGTTCCTGATGGTTCGGCGCGCCTGTCGACTCGTGAGCTAACGCCTACAATAATTCTCTACCTTTTAGTTCCAAGAGGTAGATCTCGCAAAGCTTGGGCTGAAGTGAAATTTTACTCAACACCTACGCCGTACAATTTTGCGCCGTAAGATACACCATTTGCATTTTTACGTTGCATGAAAACGTCTTCCTTTTTGCTTCGGACGTGAAAAAAGAAGAAAACACGGACATATGTAATGTCGGTACAGTAAAATGACAAACCTGTCTAGGGGTGCTTTTACGTAAAGCACCACCACGGAACGTCTTAAGGCACTCTTACGAAAACCGTTCAAAACGTATGCTTGGGGAAGACACAAAGCACGGTGTGCATGCAAGAATGATGCAAAAAACTAACTAAGAAGAAAACAAACTACAATATGCAAAGCAATTTAAAAAGATTTTGATAATTTGCGCGCCATTACGTCTAATAACGAGCAAAAACCGTTAAAAATGGTCAAACGAATCAAAATCAAGATTCCGGTCATTTGTGGGTCGCGCTGCCAGGCGCACGCATTTTTCTGAGTTACGCTGGTATCTGTCACGTGCAACTGATTCAGTTGCGCACGACACTCACTTCAGCAAAAAAGAAAATCGCTAAACGCGATTTTTCATTTCGCTTTCTCTCTCCTTCCTTCATCTATTTTCGCCTCTTTCTCTCTCTAAAGAGCTCGGTTTCTTGAGATTTTCGAAGCTAAAGGAAGCAAATTTCGTCCTTAATTCATATTTGCCATAATCCAATGTAAGTTTTATTTGCTATTTTTCGTTTAATTCAGGCTTAATTGGGGACGATTTTTGAACCGTTTAACCCTAAATTTCGAATTTGGGGTTTTTTGATTCGGTCCATTATTCTTGAAATTGTTTGTTCCATGTTGTTATGTTATGTTTGAGGAGTGTTTTGCAACAAATTTCATGAAAAATGGTTAAGTATTGAACCTTGTATGAGCATTTCTTTGTTCAAGTTCGTTCTTGCTCTTTTTGTTCGAATTTTGCGTGATTTAATTGCTTTTTCTTGCTCATTTTGGTTATAATTGCTGATTATGAAGTAGTTTATAGTGATGGAACCAATAATACTTTCATAATCCATTTTCACGAATTTTGAATTGTTGGAAAATGGCGCGAAACATACTCTTTGCTTATTCTTGCCATGTTCAAACTTCAAAATTGTTTGGTAGACGATAACCATGTTTATATTACTATTATTCGTCCAGAAGTAGTTGATTCTTTGGGATTTTTAAAATACAATCCCTTGAATACTTAGTTGAAACTGATATAGGATGGCTTTTGTGGGTGTTAGAAGCCCCCATTTACTGAGTTTAACTGCACGTATCGTAGCCCCCAAGTATGGGTGGCATTCGATTTTTGTGTTTTGCCCTATCGGCAGCTGTTATGCTGCCGAAATGGGTCTAGAATACGTATATTAGTTTAGTTTAGGAAATAAAGTAAACTAATTAAAGAAACTTTATCCTTCATAGGATGGACTTGCCTCCATTTGTCGATGCCGAGGAGATTCTAGGTGGTCCTGACGAGGCAGTTCACCCTCGGTAGAGGGTGACCCGTCCTCGAGAGGAGGTTCGAGAGCGACGCGTCGCGGTCGATCGACGCCGCCAAGAGGATGTGGTTTGGGAAGCTCCTCCAAACTGGGAACCTAGGGTCCTTAAGTGGGACCCAGACCATCATGTTTCAATCAGAGGGTGGCGTGGCATTGTGAGTTTTTCGTGCCTTTGTTTCTCCTTTTTAAGCCATAATCGTTTTTTTTTTATTTTTATTCTTTTATTTAGAGTGAGCCTAGCATGCGTTTATACGGCTTTGGTGACCTGCGAGCCCGTTTTGAGAGTTTACCCGAGGTGGCAAAGGAGATTGTAGCACTTTCTGGGATGGACTCCCAGCTGGCGGCTCTTCGGGATTTATTGAGTCAGCCTGCATCGTCAGCTTTCCTCTGTGGATTGATGGAGTTTTGGTGGGATTCCACCAACACTTTCAACTTTCCATGGGGAGAGATGACGGTTACCCCTTTTGATTTCTCTATGATTACGAGTTTTCCTTTGGAGGCGAGCCTGTAGTCATAGAGTTCGTTAAGGGGTCAGACGAGAGACTGCGCGACCTTGTGGGGGACCGTCTTGCGTCGGCCCTTCATGTGTACGCGCAGTCTTGTCCGTACTCGATTCTTGCCTATGAGTTGTCGGCTGACGAGCTTGATTAGCATTGTACACCTGATCAGCTGGCTTGGATATACATTGCTCACGTTCTTTCCGTCACTATCTTGAGTGATCGAGAAGAGCGTTTCGCCATTGGGTTACTTATTTGCCTCAGTGATTTAGGGCAAGTCGGTGACCTGAGTTGGGCGGAGGTGTTGTATGCCTGTATGCTTACAACAATGGGCAAGGCGACCCGGGTGATGGATTCCGCGGCAGCTACCGAGGTGCCTCAGATATCCCTCTACGTGGCATGGTCGTATCCTTGAGGTACGTGTTTTAAGCTTCTTTCGGTTATTACTTTTGCTTTTTTCCTTTAGGCTTATCTTTTCTCGGTTTCAGGCTTGGGGATGCTCGTACCTGCCTTTTTTAGCCCCCAGGGTGCTTGGGGCTGCTCGTTTTCCTATCGGCCATTGATTGGTCGCGATTAAGAAGAGACGAACCACTTCTGCCGGCGACTTTCGCCATAGGATCCTTTCGGCGACTCGTCCGTCGGTGAGTATTCCAACTACATGTGCTTTCTTTGATTTTATTTATTTTTTGACGATTTTCCATGTGGTTGTATTTTATAGATCGATCTCCGTCCTTGGAGTTTGATCATCGGAGTCCCTGATGCTATCCGGTCTGGCATGGTTCGTTGCCGTTTCTGGGTCCTCTATCCGGGACTCTCGGTGCTCCATAGGACAAAGGCTTGGTTTTTCGGCGATCGTGTTCGTGCAACTTTCGTCCGAGGAGCCTTTGGTACCTGCGGATCCTCCAATCAGGATGTTACATCAGAACTTGCTGTCTACCGAGGATCGAGCTCAGGCGATCATTGGTTATCCAGCGTGCTGTCGGAGGTTTCTTATCCGTCTTTTATAGCATCCAGGCTGACTCCTTTTCCGGCTTTTGTTCCGGTTAATACTCTAACTCTCTCTTTTCCTTGTTTCTATTATTTTTCGGAACTTTGACCCTTTTGTTTATTTTGTCATGTATATTTTAGCGGGTCGAGCTAGGTGGTTGGGTGCCTCCTGCAGCGGAGATCACGTATACCGATTCTGTCGGATCGGTAATTCGTGAGACCATTCCAGCAGCGGAGGATGATGAGGGGATACCGTTTGTACCTGAGACGGTTGAGTCGGTATGTCTTTTGTGTATATCTACTTAAACATTTCTATTTATTTTTTGTTTCATATACATTTGTTTACTAACTGTCCTTGTATTCTTGGAACAGGTTCCGCGGGAAATCGTGAACGACATGGCGAGGACTTTACGTGCTTTCTGAACTGCTTATCGGAGAGCCCTCGTGACTTTATCATGTCGTGATCATCGGATGATCGCGGTAAGTTTTATTTCTTTTCTTTTCAACGAAGTTATTACATTTCATGTATTAATCTTCGTTTTGGACTTTGCAAAATGTGCAGCAACCGTCTAGTAGTCGCCAAGCACCCTGATTCCTTTTGTATACATATTGTTGTTTATTTTAGGAAACAGATGTGTATTTTTTTTTGCATTGTTGTACATATGACACATTTGTAGATATGTCATCATTATTATATTTTTTGTTTCCATGTGTACATTATTATTATTTTTTTTATTACTAAAAGCAAAAAAAAAAAATTGAGGGAGGGAAAGGGTTCCCGACTTACCTCCCTCGAAAAAATAACCAAAACTCAAAAAAAGGAAAGCGAAAAGAAAACAAAAAAGAAGAACAAAGAGAAAAAAAAAAGAAAAAAAAAAAGAAAATAAGGATGTAGGAAAATGATAAAAAAGAAAATAAGAAAGTAGGAAAATAATTAAAAAAAAGAAAATAAAAAGAGAATAATAAAAAAAAGAAAATAAAAAGAAAATAAGAAAATAGGTAAGAAAAGGGACACAAAGGGTTAAAAGGCAAGTGTATGATTCGTCTTAAGATTTCGTGAAGATTCCATCATTATGTGAGCCAAAATACGGAAATAAATCCACCTCACATGCTGTGACAGACGAGACGCGCGCAATTGCGTGAGTTGCGCGCGACCGTCGCGCGCATGTGAATCAGTTGCGCGCGGATGTCGCGCGCCACCTGGCCTATTGGTGAACTTTCCTTTAAGCCGAATTTGCCGAAAATTTGCCCCTCTTGGGGTCTATTTAAACGTGGTTTCGTGTAGGCTTTTGATCATCTCGCATTCATTTGCTTAGTAAAATAAGAAATTATAAAGAATTAATCTCTCTAAACTCTTATTCTCTCTATTTTTTTTGAACAATGGTAAAGACCTTTGAACAACGTTTGAAGCAATGGGTCACTTCCCTTTCAACCGAGGACAAACTAACTTTCAAAATTTACCACTTAGACCCTTTATTGAATTATATGCAACTAGTGGTTAACTTTGATTTTCTTCATGCCGCGGTCAACCATTGGGACTCTAACCACCATCTTTTCTTGTTTAGAGGGGACGAAATTGTCCCCCTTCATGGTGAGTTTGAGGCCTTGCTAGGTTTCCCTACAAACACTCTCCCTGTGACTTATTCGCCTACCTTGTCAGATCCCAAACCTATATTCTAAAGATTTTTTTGACTTGTCCGACAATGTTATGACCAACATAGGAACTGAAGAATGCGTGAACTTAATTCAATTTATTGAACACTTCGTCGCCCCTCGTGACAACATGACTAAACAACGCTTTAAAATTCGTGCTTTATGTTATTGTCTTGTTGTTAATTGTTTACTTAGGATAGGCAAAGAATACAGAGAATATTCCATGGTGTCCATAGTAGAGCAAATAGAGGGATGTCATTCACCCACTCCATTGGCTTTGGCGAAAACCGTTCTATGTTTAAATCGCCTTAGAGGAGACCCTAACAAAAACGGTTTCACGGGAAGTCCACTCCTATTACACGTACGTTTTTTTTCGTCGTTTGAAAGCGCAAGTTATGAAGTTGCGCTGGCATGACCAGCGCAATCTTTTGTGCTGCGCGCGGATGGCGCGCGCAACTGATTTTGATGCGCGCGCCACCTGCTTGTATAAAAATCGCAAATTGATTTTTTTTCTTTTTTTGTAGATTTGGCTCATGTAGCGTTTGCGAATTGTTGATTAGCCACAAAACCTTGAGGCTAATGGAGTAAGGACATTCCCTGGACGTCGAATCCTTTATAAGCATAAGAATGAAGAGGAATGGACGTCGTTTTTCTGTCATGGGGTTCCTAACATACGTTTTGTGATTCCTTGGTGGAACATTAATAGTATGATTGGGAATAGTCTCAATTGCCCTTACATTAGGCTTTTAGGCCTATCTAGTACTTGTAGGGAATAAATTTCAAGCGTTAACCCCTAGCTTGAACCCCACTGTGATCATGCACTAAAGTACGGTGGCGTCCAAAAGGGAAGAAGATAGAGCAAAAGAGTCACCAACAAGTTTCAGGAACTTGTAAACCGTTCACGAGGAGAAGGTTACACCCCTTAACGATCCAAGAGATCGTCAACTCCATAAGGTCTAGAACCAAATAAGGGTTCGGGGATGAAGGTACAAATCCAACCTAAAAGAGATTAAACCTGCCCTAATAATAGGTCTCTACTTTATTCTGATCGTATTCATGTGCGCTTTTTAATTAACATGCAATCAATAAGATTAACCCTAAACCTGTTTATCTATGTTGGTTGAATTTTAATGCACAAATAAAACTATTATTGGCGATCACTTGAATTATAATCAAATTAACCCTAACAAGATTATTAATTATATTATTAAGTGTGATTACAAGTACTAATTCCCTTTAAACATGCATAAAAGAGCGTGATCAAGCAATAAAAATAAATAATCAAGCAACATAATAAATAATCATAATAATAATCATCATCAAAATAATAATAATAATAATAATAATAATAATAATAATTATAATAATAATTATAATAATAATTATAATAATAATATTCATAGTCATCATAAATTATAACAATTATAATCATAATCATGTTCATGTTAATATTAAAGCATAATAATAGCAAGATCCTAGGCATGATACTAACAAGATTAATAACAAACCCTAGCATGTCACTAAGCAATAAAGATCAAATCCTTAACCCTAACATGATACTAACAATCATAAATATTAGGAAGAACATAAAAGGCATCGCAGGTATCATAATAAGCATATTTGATATTATAACCTTTTTCCTAAACATGATACTAGGAATATCATAATAACAATGTAAACATGATCTATACATCATAATATCAATAAAAACCATTAGAGTACTTACTTTGATGCCTCGTACCTTTTTCTAATTACAAAATACAGGCGTTAGTAACTTCAAGGAAAATAATAAACAAAACAATCAAATTAAATAATTGAAATAGAGATTTGGGACCAAACCCTCAGAAATTAAAACCTTTCACGTCTAGGGCGAAGGCAACTTCGAATATGGTTAGGTGTTTCTAGGTCTAATGAATGCGGAATTTTGTATTAAAAAAGCAAGTTTAAAAAAGAGAAAGAGAGAGAGATGAAATAATCAAGAAAACTTGATGAGAATTGGTGAATGATTAAGAGAGAATTAAAGAATTAATGATTGCGAATGAAAACTGATTGTAGGTGAATTAGGTCTTAAAACGGAGTTTTGAATACGTAATTTATAGAGAAAATCAGCCAAAAAGATAAAATATCAAAACAGAGCACTTAGCGCACGCAAAACGAGATTGGCGCATGCAAAACAGAGCTGGCGCCAGCACCAGCTTATTAGGGCCAGGTGCCAATGGCTGGCGCCAATGCCTGGAGTCAAGCGCCAGACCTGTTTTTGACGCGTTTTTGAAAATTAGATAAGTTTTCCGTACTGGAGGATAAAATCGTATCTTTTCCTCGAAAATGCTTTTTTATTTTAATTAAAACTCTAAAAAGTCAACAAAAGTCAATTTATCAATGCTAATTGAATTAGGAATGAAAAGAACCTTCTAGAAGAATCTAGAAGACTAAAACCATTCCTAATTGCATTAGGAATGATAAATCATATTAGGCCCTCCCCTAGATCATTGGGCCGCACATAAGGCTCAAACCGGGCCCAGTTTAGTAAATTGGCCATAACTTCCTCAATATTCATCGGAATTGGGCTTATGATATATCGTTGGAAAGCTCTTGTCAAGCCCCATCCAACTACACTACTATTGGACCCATATCATGGACCAACCAAACTGGATTGGCTGTTTTCCTAAAATAAGTTTTCAAAAACAGAGAGAAGAGAAAAGAAATTAAAACTATCCGCAACACTAAACTTTCCACACTTTTTCTTCATTCAATTATGATTCGACGTGAAAGGTACTCATCACTGGGTTTGGTTTTTGGGGAGACACATTTGGGTGTCTACAATACTACTTATATTTTTCCTTGCAGGGTAATGAGACAATACGGGATGAAACAATTTCCCCTGCAAGATTGTGATGCCCCTAAAGATGTGATTTATAGACCCGAGAAAATTTTTCGTTGGATGGAGTATTGGTCAAGTCTTATTAGATGGGTAGTACAACATCCTACTGCGAGTATTGCATTATCTTCCTTTTACAAAACTTGGATGAATGCGGCGGATAAGGGCGAATTAAACAAAGCTCGATCTCAATATCAAACCGTCACGGCTCGCAATCAACCTAAGCCCTTGATGCATTCGGCCACCACTACTCCTCCTAGTGGCCAAAACAAAGGGGTGAGAAGAAAATTAGACTTCTCATCTCCTAAGGCGCGTTCGAAGGAAACAAAAAGGAAAGCTCCCTCCAAACCCGCACAACGAGGTGTGATAATCAAGGAACCTTCGCAACAAACTCGAAAAAGGACTAACAAAATCTTCGGAAAAGGGAAAAAAGGTTGAAAAGACCCCAATTCCCAAATTGAAGAACAATGTATGGGTTAAGAAGAAGAGCGTAGGAGAAAGCTCTAAGGTTTCTGAAAATACTGCGATGGAAACTACTCCTCCATCGTCCGTCACAATTGAGGACATAGTAAAACCTTAGAGTGTTACATAGTTTCGCCATTAGCTTTAAATTGATTAAAGTGTAATCACTACTATGTTTTTTTTTTTCGTTTACAATCTAGTTCAACAACGTCTCTCTTTTATTTGAAATTTAAATGAAATAAAATGAGCTTTATATTTTTACATTTTGATATGACCGAATCATAAAGATTGCCTATGTATTCACATTACGAAATCAGGTCTTTGCGTAGTTCTGATGTTTTTTTATTATGTATTTTTTTTTTCTTTAATCTCCTAGGTAGAAATTCAATGAAAAAATTAATCAAACCTTTGTTTAAAAAGAATTAAATCAAAGTTTAATTTTATTTTTCCGAGTATATGTTATATTTAAGAAACATCCTCTTTTTTCCCATAGGTAGAAGTCGCAACTTCATTCAAACGTTAAAATTTAGGTTCGCAGTTCGTCATCAGGTGGCGCGCGCAACGGAAACTGTTGCGCGTGACATCTGCGCGCAACTATTCTAGTTGCGCGCGACACCTGTGCTACGAATGTCTCGACACTTTTTTTTTAAATTATGTATCATTACCCCCCATGTGTGAAGATTTTTTCGAGATGTTTGAAAAAATTTGAACACTTAGAGCGGTTTATTATTTCTAAATTACCCCCCAAGTGTTATGTATTTTACCGTGTTATTCGGTAAAATGCATAATACTTTGAATATTTCAATTGAATGCTAATTAAAAATGGTTGTATGAGTGAACGAGTTTATCCGGATTTCATATATAATATTTCTTAAGTCGATCAATATTTATTAATTGGCGAATTTCATCTCCTCCGATATCCATTAATCTGACGGCTCCTCCTGATAGGATTTCAATTACGCGGTAGGGACCTATCCAATTAGGTTTGAATTTCCCTCTTGGATCGGTTGGTGGACCCCTAACCTCCTTTAGTACAAATTCGCCTTCTTTTATATTTCTAGGTTTGACTCTTTTATTGAAATGACACGCAATGCGCCTTTGTTAGACTTTTACATGATGCAAAGCTCTTAATCGTCGTTCATCGAGGAATAAAAGCTCTTCATACCTCGCTCTTACCCATTCAGTTTTCGGTAGCTGTAAGGAGGGTGGTCCCATCGTAAGAGGTACTCTCCTTAAGTGCCTTTGGCCACTTAAAAGCCTAGGACTGTACACTTGTTAGAGTGTAGTAGGATTTGAATTCCTGACTGTTTGGGGGACCTTGAATTAGAATTGATTCTATCGTTATACTTTTTTGTAAGAAACAAGTAGGTGTCGCCAATAAGTTTTAGGAAAAACTCATAAACCTCGTTCATGCCTTTCTTCCATGTGGAATTCATGGAATTATTAGCACAAATCATAAGTTTACTCGTGCCAAAATTGGTCTATAAACCAGAAATGAGTTCGGGAGCGAGGGTACTAAGATTATGTTCCTTTTATAGGGGAATCATCATCCTAGCCTTAGTACGACCTCTACTAGCTCTTCCCTTTTTACAATTTCATCACCAAACAATATATGCAACGCGATACCAAAAACTATGTTAGTTGATTTTATTTACAAACATTAATTCACGTAGGAATTACATTGTAATGTCATTATTCTTATTTAATTAAATTCGCCTTGGCTTAAGTGATCAACCAACAATTATGTAATTCAATTATAATTTTTATTTAACGCAAGATACTATGTATAGACACCCATTTGTGTCTCCCCAAAACCAAACCCAGTGATGAGTGCCTTTCACGTCGAATCATAATCGAATGAAACGAAAGTGTGGAAAGGTCTAGTGTTGCGGAAAATTTTATTTCTTTTCTTTTCTTCCTGTTTTTGAAAACTTTATTTTAAGAAACAGCCAATCCAGTTTGGTTGGTCCATGATATGGGTCAAATAGTGGTGTAGTTGGATGGGGCTTGCAAAGGCCTTTCCAACGATATATTATAAGCCCAATTCCGGTGAATATTGAGGAATTTATGGCCAATTTACTAAACTGGGTTCGGTTTGAGTTTTAAGTACGGCCCAATGATCTAGGGGAGGTTCTAATATGATTTATCATTCCTAATGCAATTAGGAATGGTTTTGGTCTTCTAGAACATTCTAGAAGGTTCTTCTCATTCTTAATTCAATTAGGACTCTTCAGAGTTTTATTTAGATCAAATAGCATTTTCGACTAAAATTATATTATTTTATCTTCCAGTACGGGAAATTTATCAGATTTCGAAAACGCGTTGAAATCCAAATTGGCGTCCAACCCCAGGCCTTGGCGCCAGACGCCAGCCATTGGCGCCTGGTGCTAGCCACTGGTCCTGGCACCAAGGTGGTTTTGTGGTCGTCAGACTCTGTTTTGATAAATTATCTTTTTTGGATGATTTTCTCTATAAATATCGTATTAAAAACTCCGTTTTCAATCATCATCAACACTAAGATTCACCAATTCTCTTTATTCTTAAGTTTTTATCAACTCTCTTCATTCACAATTTATTCATCAATTAGCATTCATCTCTTTTCATCAACTTTCTTAACATTCATTCTTCCTTTAATACTTTGCTTTTTAATACAAAATTTCGCATTCGCAAGATCTAGAAACACCTAGCCATATTCGAAGTTGCCTTCGCCCTAGACGTGAAAGGTTTTAATTTCTGAGGGTTTGGTCCCATATCTCTCTTTCAATTATTTAATTTAATTGTTTTGATTATTATTTTCCTTGAAGTTACTAACGTGTGTATTTTGATATTAGAAAGAGGTACGAGGCATCAAAGTAAGTACTTTAATTGATTTGATTGATTGATATTATGATGTAGATATCATGTTTATATTGTTATTATGATATTCCTAGTATCATGTCTAGGGTAATTTTAATATCAAATATGGTTCTTGCGATGCTTCCTATATTCTTCCTAATATTTATGATTGTTAGTATCATGTTAGGGCTAAAGATTTGATTTTTATTGCTTAGTGACATGCTAGGGTTTGTTATTAATCTTGTTAGTATCATGCCTAGGATCTTGCTATGCTTGAACATGATTATTATGATTGATACTTTTATTATTATTAATGATGTTGATTATTTATTATGTTGCTTGATACATATTAGTTTATATTGTTATTTCTTGATCACCTTTTATGCATGTTAAAGGGAATTTGTATTTGCAATCACGCTTAATAAGATAATTAATAATCTTGTTAGGTTAACTGTGATTATAATTCAAGTGATCGCCAATAATAGATTTATTTGTGCATTAAATTCGACCAACATAGTTTAAACAGGTTTAGGGTTAATCCTATTGATTGCATGTTAGTCAGAAAGCGCACATGAATACGAGCAGAATAAATTAGAGGCCTATTATTAGGGCAGGTTCAATCTCTTTTAGGTTGGATTTGTACCATCATCCCCGAACCCTTATTTGGTTCATGACCTTATGGAGTTGACGATCTCTTGGATCGTTAAGGGGTGTAACCTTCACCTCGTGATGGTTTACAAGTTCTTCAAAAACTTGTTGGCGACTCTTTTGCTCTATCTTCTTCCCTTTTGGACGCCACCGTACTTTAGTGTATGATCACATTGGGGTTCAAGCTAGTGAAATTTTTAAAGGCTTGAAACTATTCCCTACAGTTTTTGGCGACTCCGCTGGGGAGGATTTCTATTTTAATTCCTGAATTTGTTTCGGCAATGATTTAGAATGAGTGGATGAGACTCGAAAATTTCTATGTATTTCATGTGCGTAACTTTGATTAACATTATTGTCATATGCATAAAAAGGTTCTCATTGGAAAGACCATCCGTAATGAGTCAAAAACATAGGATTTTACACGTAGGAAATTTGAGAAATGTCTTTCACAACTAGGACTGAAATAACACCGCGCGAAACTAGATGATTTTATTGAGCACAGAAAGCTGCTAAGGCATGTGGGAAGTAGCGTCAGGGGCCAGAGCTTGGCGCCAAACTTTTAGCCGTAGCGCCAGACGCTAGTATTGGCGCCAGGCGCTACAGTTAAAAGTTGGCGCCAGTCTCTGTTTGCTAGCGCCAATTTCCCCCATTACTGAGCCAGAAATATGCGTTCTAATTTCGACCGGTTTTTCGTATTGTTTGCTCGATCCTACTTCCTGATTGAATTTTTTTCTCACTTTTCTGAAACCCATATGTGTTCTACATATGGACATAACCCTCTGGGAATTCATGCTCTATCTACCCGATTGAACGCTCCTGGTAACAAAGGGTACATCTAAGAGGTTGAATTCACCAAACCATGGAAGCGAGTTTTATTAAAAAAAACTCGCGGTGTTCTATCCACACGCGTTAACCCTTCACGGTTAGGCTTCTGCGCGGTGCATCTGGACAATTAACCATGGACCCTATTTGACTAAACCATATCCCGAACCTTAGAGAACTAGAGCCATGGTTAGGTTGCGAACTCATTGCATCATATTATGCCTACTTGACTAATTGTGCATTATTTGTTGTGCATATATATCCTATGCTCCTCTTAACCGTTTGTTGATTTGTGTTGAGATTAAAATTAATGACTTAAAGAACTTTGCCTAATTAATTAATTAATTAATTAATTAATTCGAGTCAATAAAGTTTTTTTTTTCTTCTTTTAATCGGAATTGACCTAGTACGACTTTAGGCATACCCCAGTTGACTAATAATACCGAAAACAGTCCCAGACCAAAGCTCCAATGTTGGTGCCAAAGTCTGAGTTGTAGCGCCACTGTATGGTGTGTAGCGCTAGACATTTACTAAAAAGTCTGGCGCCAATCACCACATTGTGACGCCAGTCCTGTCGCTTGGCCGACACTTCGGATTATTTGTTGAGTCATCACCTAAGGTCTAATTAACCATTTTGCTAATTAATTCGGTTAATTTCCGCTGTCAATAACATCTTGTCGAGTCATTAATCGAGTCTTAGTCACATAGTCTAGCCACATGGTCATGAAACGAGTCTTAACATGTCACCTACACTCACTAGTCTTAGCACACACTTTGAGTACACATCACCATGGCCATGTCTTAGGTTCATGCATGAGTCGGTCTTTTCCGTCATTTGAGTTGGGGTACATTCTACTCCTAATCCTTCATTTCCCTCCATCTAAATCTTCTTTCGCATTCTATTCCAATCTTTCTTCACTTCTTCCATCCATGTGTGTTGAATCGAGTTTGAGTCATATGATTGACAAACAAAAAATGAGGGTGATGATGAAACAACAAAGACAAGAGGCGAGCTTCAACGACAAGATTTCGTGACCTCTTTTTCTATTTCTTCTTCATTTTTTCCTTTCCCCAATAAGTCTAGCATAGGCACCTTGTCTTTTCTTTTAGATTAATAGGATTTTTTTCCTTTCCTTTTTAATAAAATGAGCATTTAATTCCTTGCATATGATCATTTCATTATATTGCAAAAAAAAAAAAAAAAAAAAAGTCGAATTAAGCACAAGGTATACCAATGATTTAAGGCACCCCTTGTAGCCACATCATATCTCCTTTCGCCCTTCAATTATACAATCCTTTCTTCATAAACCACTTTGAGCCTCGTCTAACGATAGACCCTTCTTTTTTCAACATACATCTACCTAACCTTGGGATGGGATGGCGTGCAACTTATGCAATTCTAAAGAAAGCTTGAGCAAATTCAAAAGAAAGCAATAGCAAAAAATAAATAAAAGTGTACAAAAGGGCAAGTGTTTCAATGTCTTTGATATGAAAATATTTTCGATAAAAACACGTCTCAAATTGCGTCTCTTATCGAGTGCTCGGTACCGTGCCTGAGAAACATGAATGCCAAGTGAGTGATAGACCGCATGATCGGGATTTCCCACATTTAAAAAAATGAAATAAATGCTAAAGCAAAGAGAGCTAAAAAAAGTAGAAAACCTCAAGCATGAAAATACAAATATTCAAAAGCAAGGTTGCACACCTTGGGGGCTTATCTAGGGTCTTGAGCCTTTATCCCCTTCTTCTTTAAACCTTTAGCCTAACCACGTTACAACCCTTAAAAAGACCTTTTTGAGGTATACACACTTGTGTGAGGTTTGGCTAGAGCTACGTTCGGCCTGATTCCTAACGGATACGTAGGCAACCTCACATCGAGGTGCGGCTGTAATAAACATGCATTCATATTCACATTCACATACTTACACCATGATCATATCAAGGGATCTCCAATGCTAATCCCTTTTCACTTAGAGATAGACTTGGGGGCTTGATCCCTACATCATTAGATTACCTAGCCTAAGAGTCACCACCATTTGACTCTTTTAATAAATAATATCTTTCCACACACTTAGCTCTTGCGGCCTAGCTTTAGTGTCACTTTCACACACCGCACATACATGACCAAATATACTTCCCTCGGGAACCCTTTGTCATGAAATCTTAACACAACGCTGAAGCATGCCTTGTCATATCAACATCACTTGTCACATCACTCATCATTGCATCACGAAGTATGAAGTGCTTAGCCTCTGTGCCTAAGTTACCCAAATACTTTCATCATGGAGTCAACAGTTGAGATAGCCTAGGATGAATTAATCCTTGAACCTTGAGAGATAGTATCAAACAACATTTGACTAAGCTCATTCAACATGCATCTTCAAACTTTCGATTCTTTTTTGCGTCTTTCCTTTTCGGGAGAAAGTCGGTACCCTCCACAAAAATGACGGAAATTTTTTTGATTTTTTGATTTTTTGCTTTTTTTTGCATTTTTCGAGTCGCACGATCACATTACAATGAACACATGAGTCATGTCGTGCCATATCACTTTGATTTGAGTCTAACACATGTGTCATTACACTTCGAGTCGAGTCAACCTCGAGTCAGTCAAACATATCGAGTCAAGTTTATACCTTGAGTCGTGTCTAGTCAATGAGTTAAGCAATGCTAAACCTTAGGTCAACCCTAAGATGATTAAAGAGATTGGCAAAGTTCTATAGTCAAAATAAATACAGGTGCAGCAGAACAGGGAAAACCCTATCACAGCGTTCGGCGACAGAGTTAATTCTTGGCGCCAGAGATATTTCAGCAGCGACAGAGTTCGAAGCCTCTCCAAAAGTAAATAAGTGGTTGACCTGATGAAAGATCGTCTCACTTAGCTTAAAGCGCCTAGGCATTGGCTCAAAAGCAGAAAAGGCACCGACGTATAGGTTCAAAGCAACGAGAGCGCCGACGTACAGGCATTGCAAAAGCAAAGTTCGAGCGAGCTTTAAAGATCGACAAGTGTTGGTCTTCGGTAATTCTCTTTGGAATATTATCGCAACAACTGAGGATGACTTCAAGTAAAGTTATTTTCGACAGCGTTCGCTAAGATTGTGGAAGTTGTCACCAAAGATTTGAGAAGATAGCACGAGATGGGCGGTCTTCGACGGCATTCGCTAAGATTGTGGAGGTTGTCACCCAAGATTTGAGAAGATAGCACGAGATGGGCGGTCTTCGACGGAATTCGCTAAGATTGTGGAGGTTTTCACCCAAGATTTGAGAAGATAGCACGAGATGGGCGGTCTTCGACGGCATTCGCTAAGATTGTGGAGATTGTCACCCAAGAGTTGAGAAGATAGCACGAGATGGGCAGTCTTCGACGACTTTTGCTATGATTGGAAAGGTTATCACTATGATTCAAGAAAAGGCTCAAGATGTAGCAACATTGATCGACGACGTTCCCTAGATTGCGGAAGATCGTCAAAACAAACAGCAAGATGGCGTTCCCTAGATTGTGGAGGGTTGTCACAAAAAAACTAAGGATTGTTTCAAGAGAAATAATCTTTGATGGTATTCCCTTGGACGTGGAATATTATCAATGCAGAGGAGGATAGTTTCCGGCGAAGCAATCTTCTAATTTGGAAGCAGTTACGAGGCGTAGCGGTTTTCAAGCGGGATGGCATTCTCTAGCTTGCAGGAGGTCATCAAAACAATCGGTTACTTTCAGAGACGTGTGCTCGACGGTGCAATATACGCATTTCTTAACTCTTTTATCTGTTTAACTAACATTGTTTTGCAGGTATCGGCGTTACAAGATTGATTTAGGATCGCAGAACGTTCTGAATCATTCTCCGTCCCTATCGATACTTTGACTTTCGTTTTCGAAACTTATGTTTCTCCAAACTCAGTCAAACTGTAGACACCCATTTGTGTTTCCCCAAAACCAAACCCAGTGATGAGTGCCTTTCACGTCGAATCATAATCGAATGAAACGAAAGTGTGGAAAAGTCTAGTGTTGTGGAAAGTTTTATTTCTTTTCTCTTCTTCCTGTTTTTGAAAACTTTATTTTAAGAAAAAAGCCAATCCAGTTTGGTTGGTCCATGATATGGGTCCAATAGTGGTGTAGTTGGATGGGTCTTGCAAAGGCCTTTCCAACGATATATTATAAGCCCAATTCCGATGAATATTGAGGAATTTATGGCCAATTTACTAAACTGAGCTCGGTTTGAGTTTTAAGTACAACCCAATGATCTAGGGGAGGGCCTAATATTATTTATCATTCCTAATGCAAATAGGAATGGTTTTGGTCTTCTAGAACATTCTAGAAGGTTCTTATCATTCTTAATTCAATTAGGACTCTTTAGAGTTTTAATTAGATCAAATAGCATTTTCGACTAAAATTATATTATTTTATCTTCCAGTACGGGAAATTTATCAGATTTTCGAAAACGCGTTGAAATCCAAATTGGCGTCCAACCCCAGGCCTTGGCGCCAGACGCCGGCCATTGGCGCCTGGCGCTAGCCACTGGTCCTAGCGCCAATGAGCCAGGGCTGGCGCCAAGGTGGTTTTGTGGTCGTCAGACTCTGTTTTGATAAATTATCTTTTTTGGATGATTTTCTCTATAAATATCTTATCAAAAACTCCGTTTTCAATCATCATCAACACCAAGATTCACCAATTCTCTTTATTCTTAAGTTTTTATCAACTCTCTTCATTTACAATTTATTCATCAATTAGCATTCATCTCTTTTCATCAAATTTCTTAACATTCATTCTTCCTTTAATTCTTTGCTTTTTAATACAAAATTTCGCATTCGCAAGATCTAGAAACACCTAGCCATATTCGAAGTTGCCTTCGCCCTAGACGTGAAAGGTTTTAATTTCTGAGGGTTTGGTCCCATATCTCTCTTTCAATTATTTAATTTAATTGTTTTGATTATTATTTTCCTTGAAGTTACTAACGTGTGTATTTTGATATTAGAAAGAGGTACGAGGCATCAAAGTAAGTACTTTAATTGATTTGATTGATTGATATTATGATGTAGATATCATGTTTATATTGTTATTATGATATTCCTAGTATCATGTCTAGGGTAATTTTAATATCAAATATGATTCCTGCGATGCTTCCTATATTCTTCCTAATATTTATGATTGTTAGTATCATGTTAGGGATAAAGATTTGATTTTTATTGCTTAGTGACATGCTAGAGTTTGTTATTAATCTTGTTAGTATCATGCCTAGGATCTTGCTATGCTTGAACATGATTATTATGATTGATACTTTTATTATTATTAATGATGTTGATTATTTATTATGTTGCTTGATACATATTATTTTATATTGTTATTGCTTGATCAACTTTTATGCATGTTAAAGGGAATTTGTATTTGCAATCACGCTTAATAAGATAATTAATAATCTTGTTAGGTTAACTGTGATTATAATTCAAGTGATCGCCAATAATAGATTTATTTGTGCATTAAATTCAACCAACAAAGTTTAAACAGGTTTAGGGTTAATCCTATTGATTGCATGTTAGTCAGAAAGCGCACATGAATACGAGCAGAATAAAGTAGAGGCCTATTATTAGGGCAGGTTCAATCTCTATTAGGTTGGATTTGTACCATCATCCCCGAACCCTTATTTGGTTCATGACCTTATGGAGTTGACGATCTCTTGGATCGTTAAGGGGTGTAACCTTCACCTCGTGATGGTTTACAAGTTCCTTAAAAACTTGTTGGCGATTCTTTTGCTCTATCTTCTTCCCTTTTGGACGCCACCGTATTTTAGTGTATGATCACAGTGGGGTTCAAGCTAGTGGGATTTTTAAAGGCTTGAAACTATTCCCTACACTATGCGGAAATGATTAATTAATTATTTTAAAAGTGATCAATCAACACTAATTAATTAATTAAAGTCCTTTTAAACAAGAAAATAAAGGTGATTTAACTAAGTGCTCGGGAATTTACCACTTATCTTTGTTAGATCTCCGTTTAGAACACTTATGGACTCCTTCTTGTTGGGGAACCTCCACCGTAGTAACAAAGTATCAAAGGGCGAGTGTTTAGGACAAGAGGGCTATGTTGCACAAGTTCACAAGTTATTGGCCAGAGTTTTAGGTTAATTTCTGTCTCTTTAAGCCTCAGTTTAAGCTCGTATTTATAGGGAATGATTAGGTTTAGGGTTTCGCGCATTCTGCCGCAGCAGGTGTCGCGCGCAACATATTGAGTTACGCGCGACATCCCAACGCAAGTTATAGAGTTGCGCTGCTTTGTGCAATGCAACTAATTTTCTTGCGCGAGGTTTTATGGTAAGATTCGATTTTATATTTTCCGTATAATTCCGAATAATTTTGAATCTTCCGCAGCGGAACTCTAAAGGTTACGCTGGGTGTCGCGCGCAACTGAATTAGTTGCGCTCGGCAGCCCAACGCGACTTTGTGAGATGCGCGAGACTTTTTCTGTGGCAGCACTAAGTTTTAACCTAGGCGCTCTTAAATCTGTCATTATTAGGATTTAAGCACGGGCTTAAGCCTAATTATGATCGGGTTTAGTTAATTGGACCTTTATTTTTGGCTTTTTCTTTAATTTGGGCTAGTTTTTTGTGTTTTGTGGCTTAACCAGTTATCCATAAGTATTCTTCACTTTGATCCAACACGAAGATGGTTTTATTTATAATCATTGCACTTCCTGTCGGGACAGGAGGCCAAAAGTAGATGTCTAAAGTTAGCCCTTACTTTGATCGAGTCTAGAATTGACGATGATCAAAGTAGTCAAGGAAATAAATCCCAGACTCATTCTACAAAGTTCTCTAAGGATAAAGAATCTTTAGTAATGTTTAAGGATGTCGAAATAATCCTTGGTTCGCTAAGTGTTTGGAACAAGTAGCTATTAAGGCTAGAAAAAGTCCTTCTTAGTCTTAACACGCTAAACAATCTAGATCAATCCTTTGCAATTGTAAAAGGCTTTTACAAGTAAAAGTGTTCTGGGTGATGTCAAGTCATGAGAAGAGATCGGTTTTAAAAGGATAAAAAGGGGAAGTTTTCCTCTCAATCGTGTCATCGTTAGTCTAAAGTCCCTCGATATGTCATTGAAACTTTAGCCTAACTTTAACAAAGTAAAAGATGAAAAAGGGGTTTTCGGTATTAGAGCCGAAATGGTTCGGTATTCGAGCCGGAAGTCCATAAGATAGAAATACATGTCTTAGGACTGGAGACATATATTTAAATACATGTCTTACTAACTCTTTCATCAGTTTTGTTCACAGGATGAGTACACGTGTCTCAGGACTGAGGGCACGTGACTACATGGGCGCGACATCGTCTCGTCGCTTCTTTATGCAGGGGGTGGATTCGACACCCTAACTGTCCAGTAAGTTAGTAAGCACACTAACTACAGTATCCATTCTAGAAGTGCCTATTCCGGAAGGTTCGGGGCGCCTGTCGACTCGTTACTCTAACGCCTATAGTAATTCTCTACCTATTAGTCACAAAAGGTAGATCTCGCAAAGCTTGGTCTGAGTGAAATTTTACGCAACACCTACGCCGTACAATTTTGCGCCGTACGATACGCCATTTGCATTTTTACGCTGCATGAAAACGCCTTCCTTTTTGCTTCGGACGTGAAAAAAGAAGAAAAACCGGACATTTGTAACGTCAGTACAGTAAAATGGTAAACCTGTCTATGGGTGCTTTTACGTAAAGCACCACCACGGAAAGTCTTAACGCACTCTTACGAAAAACGTTCAAAACGTGTGTTTGGGGAAGGCACAAAGCATGGTGTGCATGCAATATGATACAAAAAACTAACAAAAAAGAAAACAAACTACAATATGCAAAGCAATTTTAAAAAAGATTTTGATCATTTGCGCTTCATTACGTCTAATAACGAGCAAAAACCGTTCAAAAATTGATCAAACTGATCAAAATCAAAATATCGGTCTTTTAGTGACCAGTATCCGCTCGCATTTCAGAAGGTCGCGCTGGCCAGGCGCGAGCATCTTTCTGAGTTGCGCTGGTATGTCACGCGCAACAGCTTTAGTTGCGCGCGACATTTATGTCAGTAAAGTGAAAACCGCAGACGCGATTTTTCACTTCACTCTTTCTCCTTCCTTCGCCATTTTTGACTCCTTCTCTCTCTAGGAAGCTCAGTTTTTTCGTGATTTTTGAAGCTAAAGGAAGCAAATTTCGTCCTCAATTCATATTTTCCGTAATCCAATGTAAGCTTTTTGCTAAAATTTGTTCTTTTTCGGCTGAATTCGAATGATTTTCGAATCGTTAAACCCCAAATTTCAAATTTAGGGGTTTTTTATTCGGCTTATTTTTCTTGAAATTGTTTACTCTGTGTTGTTATGCTATGTTTAAGGAGTGTTTTGCAACAAATTTCATGAAAAATGGTTAAGTATTGAACCTTGTATGAGCATTTCTTTGTTCAAGTTCGTTCTTTGCAATTCTACTCGAATTTAGCTTGATTTTCTGTTATTTTGTTTTCCCATTTTGGTTATACTTGTTAATTATGCAACAACTGTAGTATTGGAACTAACTTTGCTTCCATAATTAATATGTTGAAAATTTTTGAATCCTAAAAAATTGGCGCGAAGTGTATACTTAGCCTATTTTTTCCATATTCGAACTCCAAAATTGTTTGGTAGACGATAATTATATTTATATTACTGTTATTCGTCTAGAATTAGTTGATTCTTTGAATATAATCCCTTGAATTCTTAGTTGAAACTGGTATAGGATGGCTTTTGTGGGTGTTAAAAGCCCCCATTTACTGAATTTAATTGCAGGTATCGTAGCCCTCAAGTATGGGTGGTATTCGATTTTCGTGTTTTGCCCTATCGGTAGTCGTTATGCTGCTGAAATTGGTCTATAATATGTATATTAGTTTAGTTTAGGAAATAAAATAAACTAATTAAAGAAATTTATCTGTCATAGCATGGACTCGCCTCCGTTTGTCGGTGTTGAGGAGGTTCTCGAAGGTTCGTACGAGGCGGTTCGCCCTTGGAAAGAGGGTAGCCCGTCCTTGAGAGGAGGTTCGAGAGCTACGCGTCGCGGCCGATCGACATCGCCAGGAGGAGGTGGTTTGCGAGGCTCCTCCCAACTGGGACCCAGAGGATCCTTTTGGCGACTCGTGCGTTGCTGAGTAATCCAACTACATGTGCTCTTTTCGTTTTTTGATTTTATTCATTTTCTAACGATTTTTCATGTGGATGTGTTTTAAAGATCGATCTTCGTCCTTGGAGTTTAATCGTCGGAGTCCCTGAGGCTATCCGGTCTGGCATGGTTCGTTGGCATTTCCGAGCCCTCTATACGGGACTCTCGGTGTTCAAGAGGACTGACACTTGGTTTTTAGGCGAGCGTGTTCTCTGGCAGCTTTCGTCTAAGGAGCCTTTGGTTCCTGCAGATCCCCCGATCTGGATGCTGCACCCGGACCTGCTGTCTACCGAGGATTGAGCTCAGACGATCCTTGGTTATCCAGCGGAGCAGCTAGTGCTGCTGGAGGCTTCTTATCCGACTTTTATAGCATCCAGGCTGACTCCTTTTTCGGCTTTTGTTTAGATTAGTACTATAACTCTTTTTTTCCGTGTTTTTATTTATTTTTCGGAACTTTGACCCTTTTATCGTTTTTTGTCACATGTATTTTTAGCGGGTCGAGATAGGTGGTTGGGTGCCTCCTAGAGCGGAGATCACGTATACTGATGCTGTCGGATCGGTAATTCGTGAGACCCTTCCAGCAGCCGAGGATGACGAGGGGATACCGTTCGTATCTGAAACAGTTGAGTCGGTATGTCTTTTATGTATGTGTACTTGAATATTTCTATTTATTTTTTTGTTTCATATACTTTTGTTTACTATCTGTCCTTGTTTTCTTGGAACAGGTTCCGCGGGAGACCGTGAACGGCATGGTGAGGACTTTATGCGCTTTCCGAGCTGCTTATCGGAGAGCCCTCGTGACTTTATCATGCCGTGATCATCGGATGATCGCGGTAAGTTTTATTTCTTTTTTCTTTACAACAAAGTTATTACATTTTATGTATTAATCATCATTTTGGATTTTGCTGGATGTCAGCAACTCTCTAGTAGTCGCCGAGCACCCTGATTCCTCCTGTACACATTTTACTATACTTTTTAGGAAACCGATGTATACTTATTTTTTTTTTGTATACATGACACATTTGTAAATATATGTCATTATAATTTTTTTGTTTCCATGTGTACATTATTATTAATGCGAAACATTTTCGAGGGAGGGAAAGGGTTCCCGACCTACCCTCCTCGAAAAAATAAACAAACTCGAAAAAAGAAGGCGAAAAGAAAGAAAAAAGTGAAAAGAAAATAAGAAAATAAATAAAATAAAAAAAGAAAATAAATAAGTAGGAAAATAATAATAAAGAAAATAAAAAGAAAATGAAAGTAGGAAAATAATAAGGAAAAATAAAAGAAAATAATAAAAGAAAATAAAAAGAAATTAAGAAAAAAGGCACGAAAAAGGACACAAAGTGTTAGAAGGCAAGCGTATGATTCATATTAAGATCTCGTGAAGATTCCTTCATTATATGAGCCAAAAGACGGAAATAAACCCAACTTACATGCCGCGTCAGGGGAGACACACGCAACTGCGTGAGTTGCGCGCAGCTGTCAGGCGCATGTAAATCGGTTGCGCGCGGATATCGCGCGCAACTCATGAGTTACGCGCGCCACCCGTCAGTGAACTTTCCTTTAAGCTGAATTTGCCGAAAATTTTCCCCTCTCGGGTCTATTTAAATGTGGTTTCGTGTAGGCTTTTGATCATCTCGCATTCATTCGCTTAATAACATAAGAAATTAAAAAGAATTAATCTCTCTAAACTCTTATTCTCTTTTATTTTTTGAACAATGGTGAAGACCTTTGAACAACGTTTGAAGCAATGGGTCACTTCCCTTTCAACCGAGGACAAACTAATTTTCAAAATTTACCACTTAGACCCTTTATTGAATTATATGCAACTAGTGGTTAACTTTGATTTCCTTCATGCCGCAGTCAACCATTGGGACTCTAACCACCATCTTTTCTTGTTTAGATGGGACGAAATTGTCCCCCTTCCTGGTGAGTTCCAGGCCTTGCTATGTTTCCCTACAGACACTCTTCCTGTGACTTATTCGCCCACCTTGTCGGATCCCAAACCTATATTCCAAAGATTTTTTTGACTTGTCTAACAATGATATGACCAACATAGGTACGGAAGAAGGCGTGAACTTAATTCAATTTATTGAACACTTCGTCGCCCCTCGTGACAACATGACTAAACAACACTTTAAAATTCGTGCTTTATGTTATTGTCTTGTTGTTAATTGTTTACTTAGGACAGGCAAAGAATACGAAGATTATTCGATGGTGTCCATAGCAGAGCAAATAGAGGGATGTCATTCACCCGCTCCTTTGGTTTTGGCGGAAACCGTTATGTGCTTGAATCGCCTTAGAGGAGATCCTAATGAAAACGGTTTCATGGGTAGTCTACTCCTATTACACGTACGTTTTTTTTCGGTGTTTATCAGCGCAAGTCAAGAATTTGCGCTGGCATGACCAGCGCAATCTTCTTCATTGCGCGCAACTGGTTTAGTTGTGCGCGCCACCTGCTTGTGTAAAAAATCGCAAACTATTTTTTTTTTTATCAAATTTGGCTCATAGAGCGTTTGCGAATGTTGTTCAGCCTCAAAACCTTGAGGCTAATGGAGTAAAGACATTTCCTGGATGTCGAATCCTTTATAAGCATAAGAACGAAGAGGAATGGACGTCGTTTTTCTATCATGGGGTTCCTAACAGACGGTTTGTGATTCCTTGGTGGAACATAAATAGTATGATTGGGAAAAGTCTCAATTGCCCTTACATTAGGCTTTAAGAACTATCTAGTACTACTTATATTTTTCCTTGTAGGGTGATGAGAAAATACGGGATGAGTCAATTTATTCCCCCGCAAGATTGTGATGCCCCTAAAGATGTGACCTTAAAACCCGAAAGGATTGCTCGTTGGATGGAATATTGGTCAAGTCTTCCTAAGTGGGTAATACAAAATCCTCCCGCGAGTATTACATTATTTTCCTTTTACAAGGCTTGGATGAATGCGGCGGATAAGGGTGAATTAAACAAGGCTTGATCTCAACTTCAAGCCGCCACCTTTGATGCATTCAACCATTACTACTCCTCCTAGTGGCCAAAACAAAGGAGTGAGAAGAAAATGAGACTTCTCATCCCCTAAGGCTCGTTCGAAGGAAACAAAAAGGAAGGCTCCCTCTAAACCTGCGCAACAAGGTGTGAAGATCAAAGAACTTTCACCAAATACTCGCAAGAAATCTCCAATAGTCAAAGGAAAAGGAAAACAGGTTACAAAGGCCCCAGGCCAATCCCTAAATTGAAAAACAATGTTTGGGTGAAGAAGAAGAGTGTAGGGGAAAGCTCCAAGGTTTCTGAAAATGTTGCGATGGAAACTACTCCTCCATCATCTGTGACAATCGAGGACATAGTAAAACCTTAGGGTGTTACACAATTTTATCTTTAGTTTTTTTCCGAATAAAGTGTAATCACTACTATGTTTTTTTTTTCGTTTACTATCTAGTTCAATAAGATCTCTCTCTTGAATTTTGAATGAAATAAAATGAGCTTTATATTTTTATATTTTGATATGAAAGAATCATAAAGATTGCCTACGTATTCGCATTACGAAATCAGGTCTTTACGTATTTTTTTATTTTTTTCTTTAATCTCTTAGATAAAAATTAAATGAAAAATTAATCAAACCTTGTTTAAAAGAATTAAATCAAAGTTTAATTTTATTTTCCGAGTATATATTATATTTAAAAAACACCCTCTTTTTACTGTAAGTAGAAATCACAACCTCATTCAAGTGCAAAAATTCGGGTTCGCAGTTCGTCATCAGGTGGTGCGCGCAACATCTTGAGTTGCGCGCAACAAAATCACTGTGCTACGAATGTCTCGATTTTTTTTTAAATTCGTATTATTACCCCCCCCCCCCCCAAGTGAAGATTTTTTCGTAATGTTCGAAAAAATTTGAACGCTTAGAACGGTTTATTATTTCTAAGTTACCCCCCAAGTGTTATGTATTTTACCTTGTTATTCGGTAAAATGCATAACACTTAGAATCTTTCAATTGAATGCTAATTAAAAATGTTTGTATAAGTGAACGAGTTTTATCCTGATTTCATATGTAATATTTTTAAGGTGATCAATGTTTATTAATTAGCGAATTTCATCTCCTCCAATATCCATTAATCTGACGGCTCAACCTGATAGGATTTCAATTACGCGGTAGGGACCTATCCAATTCGGTTTAAATTTCCCTCTAGGATCGGTTGGTGGACCCCTAACCTCCTTTGTACAAATTCACCTTCGTTTATATTTCTGGGTTTGACTCTTTTATTGAAATGACGCGCAATGCGCCTTTGGTAGACTTGTACATGATGCAAAGCTCTTAATCGTCGTTCATCGAGGAATAAAATCTCTTCATACCTCGCTCTTATCCATTCAACTTTCGGTAGCTTACTTTCAAGTGCGATGCGTAGGGATGGTATTTCCATTTCGACTGGTTGAACTGCGTCCATTCCGAAAACTAAGGAGTATGGAGTTACTCCTATTGATGTCCGTATAGACGTTCTATAACCCCATAATGCGAAGTGTAGTTTATTCGGCCAGTCTTTATAATTTTCTGCCTTTTTTTAATGATGACTGTTATATTTTTATTTGTCGACTCTATAGCTCCATTCATTTGAGGTCAGTATGGGGATGAGTGATGATGTTTTACTTTATAACGAGTTAAGAGGGTCTCGACTTCAGCTTTGAATTGAGATCCGTGATCACTAATTAGTTCATGTGGAACTCCATGTCTACAAAATATGTTTCGTTCGAAAAACTTTGCGACATGTTTAGAAGTGATATTCACGTAAGAAGCAGCCTGAATCCACTTAGTAAAGTAATCAATGGCAACTTACACGTACTCGTTCCCTCCTAATCCTGTTGGAGAGACTTTTCCAATTATGTCAATTCCCCATGTCGAAAAAGGCCAAGGGGAAGTGAGATTGTATAGTTCGGATGGTGGAAGGTGTTGTAAATTAGCGAACATTTGGCACTGTGGACATTTTTTAACATATTGTATGCAATCATGTTCCATAGTGGACCAATAGTACCTTTGTCGTGAAATTATTTTTGAAAGCATTTTACCATTCATGTGAGGTCCACAAACACCTTTGTGAGTATTTTCCATAAGGCGTGTGGCTTCCGATTAGCCTATACATAATAAGCTTTGACCATTAGGTACTTTTTTGCATAATTGACCATTTATTAGACCATATTGGGCCGCAAGTGTTCGTAAGGCTCGTTGGTCTTTCGATGAAGTATTTTCGGGATATGTGCCATGAGTAATATATTGGAGGATATGATCAAACCAAGGATTGTCTCCTTTAATGTCATTTATTTCCTCTATTGCGTTGCAATACGCTGGTTCTTCTCTTCTATCAACGCATAATGGCATCATATTTAAGTGATTTGTAATGTTGATCAATGAGGCTAATTTTGCTAGCGCATCGGCAAATTGATTGTCATCCCTTGGGAGATATTTAAAATAAATATGTTCAAAATGCTCGATGAGTTGCTCTAGGTGTGCTTGGTATAATATCATTGTGGAGTTCTTTATTTTCCATTTTTTTAAATATATGATTTATAATCAAACTGGAGTCTCCATATACCTCTAATTTTTGCACACCTATGCTAGCCACTGCTTCTAATACAATAATGCACGCTTCACATTCTGCGGCATTATTAGTAACCTCAAAGTCTAACTTAACAGAGATTGGAGTATGTGCTCCCTCTGGACTTATGAGTAACACTCCTACGCCACATCCTTTTTGATTGGAAGCACCGTCGAAGTACATTACCCATTTGTCATATTGTGTCATGAGAATCTCTTCATCTCGAAGATGAGTAGTTTCTGCACAGCTTGTTTGAATTGGATGTTGTGCCAGAAAGTCGGAAATTACTTTTCCTTTCATTGATTTTTAAGGAATATATTTTAGCTCAAATTTGGACAACATCACCAACCACTTAGATATCCTTCCTTGTATGGGTGGTTGTTCAAACAAATACTTTATCGGATTTTGTTGAGAAATCACATGAGTAGTGTGTGATAACATATAATGTCGTAACCTTTTGGTTGCCCACACTAATGTTAGGCTTGTCTTTTCCAAGGTGCTATATTTTTTTCGTATTGGATGAATTTTTTACTTATGTAATATATTGCATGTTCGACGTTTTCTACCTCTTGTGCTAACATGGCGCCTGTGGCTGTGTCTGTAACTGTAATGTATAGCCTAAGAGGTAGTTTGGGTATTGGTGGTGCTAAAATTGGTGGAATTTTAAGATAATCTTTGATTTTCTCAAAGGCCTTTTGGCATTGATCGTCCCATTCATGTTTCTCCTCTTTTTTCAATTTTTTAAATATTGGCTCACAAGTCATAGTCAAGTTGTTGATAAATTGACTAATGTATTGTAATTTGCCAAGGAATCCCCTAATTTCTTATTCTTTTTTAGGGGGAGGCATGTCAACAATTGCCTTTATTTTAGAGGGATCGATCTCGATGCCACGTGTGCTTACTACGTATTCGAGTAATTTACCAGAAGTTACTCTGAAGGCGCATTTTTTTGGATTCAATCGCATTTTATATTCTTTTATGCGAGTGAAAAATTTGCGTAAAGCTTTTATATGTCCCATTCTATCTTTGGATTTTTTGATCATATCATCCACATACACTTCTATTTCTTTATGCATCATATCATGCAAGGGAGTCGTAGCTGTTCCTTGGTACGTAGCTCCTGCATTTTTTAAACCAAATGGCATGAATGTGTAGCAATACGTACCCCAAGGGGTAATAAAGCATGGCTTTTCTTCATATTCTTTTTCCATTAAAATTTGGTTGTAACCTGCGTATCCATCCATAAAGGATAGCATCGCATGTTCAGCCGTGTTATCTACCAATATATTGATATGTGGTAGAGGAAAATCGTCTTTAGGGCTAGCTTTATTAAGATCCCTAAAGTCGACACACATGCAAACTCGTCCATCCTTTTTAGGGACTAGAACGATGTTCGCTACCCATTCTGGGTAATTACATACGCGAATAAAACCGGCGTCCAACTGTTTTTGTACTTCTTCTTTTATTTTTAATGCGACATTAGGTTTCATTCGTCGAAGTTTTTGTTTTACTGGTTTAGAAGTAGGGTTCAAGGGAATGGTATGTTCCGCGATATCATTATCTATTCCAGGCATGTCCTTGCATGGCCAAGCAAACACGTCTTTGAATTCTTTGAGCGTCGATATGAGGGTTGATCGCTCTTTCGGATTTAGAGTTAAGCCAATTTTGACTTCTCTCTTATTTTCGTTAGTTCCTATATTAACTATTTCAGTTTCTTCAACGATAGGGTTCTTCTGTTCTCGTTCATTCATTAGTTCAACCAATTTATTTATGGTATCATCTTCATTAGATTGATTGTTATAGCATTCGAAAGATTCAAGAGAAGGCATATACTCGGAAATAGTGCTCATATTATTGAAATTAAAAGAGAGTACATCAAGAGAAGAATCCTTTTTGGGATCTTCATCCTTAGAACTATAAATTAAAGACTCAGTTATGGCCACAAGGCCTAAATTTTCAGCTTCCTTAGAGTCTATAATAGATTCATCGTCCGATTCTTCAAACATCTTCCCTTTGTTTGTGACAATTTCCAGTTTATCTCCTTTGTGATTGATCCATTTGAAAGAATTCCTCCATCCATGCTCAAAAGTTTTGTTTGAAGGGGTGATCAACGAGGTTGGGTCAAAAACTTCATCTTGAATGGCGTTTTTATTGGTCATTATTGCGACATGATTTTTGTCTAGTCCAAATAGCAAGTTAAATGCTTGCCAATCATAGCACCCTAGAGTTGGGTGTTTTGATTTAACGATACTAAGATCGTCATCCAAGAAGTAGCAATCATGAAATATTTCAAATCCGGGCTTCTTGATTCCTTCCAAAACTAAGGGTTCCGAAAAGTCATAGCATGGGTAGTCTTCTCCCTCCCTAATGAGTTGTCCATTAAGGGTTTGTTGATAGGATGGGAGTAAAGTGATTTTTCATTTTTTTATTATTGTCTCTACGTGCTTTGTATTTTTCATCGTGAGACTCCAATTATTCTTTGGTTGGTTTATATCCCAATACAAAGGAGAAGCTTTTCTTTGGGATAGGAATTAAGAGAGGTTTCTTCATTCTTATTCCCAAAGGCATCCTAGGAAAGTAACTACTCTTGAGCAAGATATTGTTTACTATCTGAGTGGAATATGGATTAAGCTTGAATGGTTCTTCAAAGTCTTCTTCCATTTCAATTGTGAAGATTGGCTCCACGGCGAATCCCCACATGTCCTCTTCATCATTATCATGGTTTATTTCTAAGAGTGATTGACCATTTATTGCTATTTTGAGTGGAGAAGCATGTATAGTCATAGGAAGCCCTTAATAGTTCAACCTAATCATTTGATGAAGGGAGGATGGTATTGCACCAAGCTCATGTATCAAAGGACGTCCAAGGAAAAGGTTGAATGTAGGTTTTATGTCCATAACATGGAAATCAACCATCTTTTGAATTGGGCCTGTGGTAATTGGTAGCTTAACAGTCCCACACATAGATCTTCTCGAATTGTCATAAGCCCTAATGCTTTGTTTTGTTGATTGGAAATCTTTTTCTGGATTTAGGACTAAGTATTTTGCCATTCGTAATAGGCATACGTTTACAGCCGATCCATTGTCTACCAAAGTTAGAGGGATTTTGTATCCCTTGCATCCCACAGTTAAGTATAATGCATTGTTGTGGGTAGTGTCTTTTGAAGGAAAATCATCATCAGTGAAAATGATTGACTTGTCAGATTTCTCGCTAGTAAGCAAGCTAACGAGGTCCTGAGGGGTTGTATATGTGCTTACAGACAAAGCCGTTAGAGCGTTCATGAGAGAAAACCTATGTTATTTAGAAGTACTTAGGAGTTCCCAAATGCCAACATTCGCTTTGGATTGACGAAGTTGTTTGACCAATAGATCTTCCACCTCAAGTGGAGGTGGTATTGTATTTTGTGTTTGACCTTGAGTTTGATTTTGTGTGGTAAAAGATCCATTTGGTGGTGGTACTTGGTAGATTCGTCCAAAACGAGTTAAATGATATATCTCATTTATGTTAGTCATAGGACTCAAAACCAACTTTCTTCTTTGGCTTTGGATGTGCCTCCATTTCAAGATATTCCATGAGTTGTGCTTGATGCCACTGTTCATCCAAGGAGAGATTTGATAAATCTTGCGATTTCCCTAAGAAATGATTCCAATCAAGCGCTCCATTTGTTTCATTTTGTAAACAAGATGGAGGTGGGACGGCAGCATACTTAGAGACATATAAGTCTTGAAAGTCGTCGTCCTATAGTCCACATACTTCATTAGTTGCCCCTATGAATATTGTGGATAGAGGTTCTCCTATAGGTGTGATATAGTCTTCATCGAACGTATAAGGGTTGAACGTATCACTTCTCATATGGTCTTCATCAAGGTGAAACACCCCTAAGGGGGATGCATTATTGTTAGGTTTAGCCTCGGGAATTCTCCCATCTTCTACTAAATCTTGTATTTTGTGCTTTAAAACATAACAACGTTCAGTATCGTGTCCAACGCCTCTATGATAAGCACAATAAGCATTATCATTCCATTAAGGAAACCTCCTTTCTGGTGGAGTGGGTGGTGTTGGACCTGTTGGCACAAGTAAGCCTTTTTCATTTAATTTTTCTAACAATTCTTTATAGCTTACAGAAAATGGAGTAAATTTTCTTTCTTTTGTCCATCTTTTTCTAGGATCATCATATCGATTTGTGTTATTGTATTGCGTGGAAGTCACAAATACGTCAATAAAGGATGATGCATTATCATTCCCCTTCTTGTAATTATTCTTAGGTTGATGATGATAATGAGGCTTGTTTTCTTTTTCTTTAGCAAGATCATCTTCAATCCTATTAGCCACAGAATAGTCCTTTTGAAAAGTGTCTAAACAAAGGTAACGTAGATGTTTGTTGTACTTTTCATGACATTTGTCAATGAATTTTTGTACTAACTCGAGTTCCGGAGGCCTTTGGGCAAGGTGGGTCGTCTTTTCTCGCCATCTACCATATAAAGAAAGGAATCCTTCATCGTCGCCTTGCTTAAGCATCTCGAGTTCACGTAAATTTGACTTGAACTCTACGTTACTCTAATATTGGGTGATGAAAGCCGAAACTACATCTTCCCATGTCGCTTTAAATTTTGGATCTAGCCCATAGTACCACTCTCTTGCGGTTGGGTTTAGTGATAAAGGGAAAGTCAAAGCATAAAGCTTAGGATCAACTTCCTTTAGTGCCATAGTGCCAGTAAAACACATTAAATAATTTTGTGGATTATTGGTCACCTTAAATATTGGCATGTCCGTAGCTACGAACTTTTCTAGTAAAGCAAGTCCTGGGGGAAGAGCAAACTTTTCTGCGTCAAAGTACTCGTTCCCCATTGCAGAACGAAGAACTAGCTTCTCCAACGACTTTTCTTTGATGGATAATTGCTCCATATTTTCTTGTAAGGCTAAAGTTTTAGCTTTTTTTCTTTTCAGCATTTTCCATCTTCTTAATTCTTCTCTCCTCGGCCTCTTGAGCGTTTTCCTCTCTCAAACGAAGAATCTCTTGTTGAAATTCTTCGACGGTTGGCATTGTTGTTGGACTAGGATTAGTTGTCGAAGGAAAGTGGTTTGAAAGGGGTTGATCTTTGGGTGGTAAAAGTAGAATGCGAGTGCCCGGGGGTCCTCTTTCCCAAGCTTGAAAACTGACCCTAAAGGAGTGCGAAAGGATAATTAAATCGATACGCTTGTTTAAAAAAAAGAAAAAGACGCAAAATATATTGAAACAAATAACATCGCCCTTAACAATTCTTCAATGAAGATATTGTTCGGAAGAGTCAATTTGTTTTTTGAGAAATCAAAACTGACTCGTCCAGTGGCCGCGCGCAACAAAATCACTTGCGCCGGGAGGGGTCGCGCAACTTCTTGAGTTACGCGCGCCACCTGATCTTAAATTTTTTTTAATTTGAGCGTTTTTTTATCATCGTGTTTTTTTTATTCAATTTTTTTACTTTGCGTTTTTTTTATGTTATCCTTTGAATATGACGCTAAATCACGAAGCGACAACTTCGTAATTGGGAACCTAGACCAAACTAAAAAAGGAAAAAAAAAAAAAAGAAGACTATCCTAACACGTTGCATATAGTCACATAATCACATAAGCATGTCATAAGTCAAGATTCACGCAATGCCGTTCTAAGGTAAAAAAAGGCTTGGGTGTCCTAAGGTACCATATCTTAAGAAATGACGCATAAACCAATCACTCAACGTGTTACTCATGACATCGCCCTCCTAACATTTTATAGGTGATATGGGTGGGATGATTGTTATTGATTTTGGGATAGACGCCTAGTGTTGGCGACCCCTAGTCAATGAGCCAATCCCCAATGGTTTAAGTGTGCTATGCTTATGCATGATGCAATGTTGCTTGTTTGGTTTTTACTCTCGTGCAAAAGGAAGATATTATGCGTTCAAGTATCGCTCTCTGACTAGAGATTATCCAAGTTGTAGGCGTCGTTCGAAGTGCGCCTACGTTAAAGTATGTTGTGAATATGCTTGGGACTCATAGGAAGTGGGAATTGACATATACAATTAAGGACAAGGGAATTAGGGAGCCGCCAACAAGTTTTGAAGGAACTTGTAAACCGTTCACGGATCATAAAAAGGAAACCACGATAAGGGACAACGATAGGCAACAACGATTGACCCGTGAAGGTTACACCCATTCATAATCCATGAGATTACTAACTCCATATGGTTCAGAACCACGAAAGGAGGATCGGGGATGATGGTACGAAGTGAGTCATGGATTCACATTCGCCAGTATTAGCCTCTACTTGATTCTTATTGCGAAAAGCATTCCTGCGATCTCAAAGGCATACAAACAGAGATTCAATTTGCTCCAAACTATTAATAGGCTAAATTGGTTAAATATTAATGCAACACATAATTCTAAAATATTTGTGATCACTTCAATTAAATAACAAGATTAAAAAGGAACCTAAACTAGTTGTCCAAATTATCTTATTAAGCGTGATTTTCAATTACATATTTCCTTTAAACATGAAATATGGCGATCATAATAATAATAGAATAAACATTAATATTGGAAGCAATTTAACAATAAATCCAACAATATAAAATCGTTAGAAAAATAATAGAAATAAAAGGAACATAATTCTTACTTTGATTATGTTTGCTTGCAACTATAAAATAATAAACGATTTAGTAACTTCAAAGAAATAATAATAAAACGATAATTAAATTAAATTAAATAGAGTTGATTTGGGGCTAAACCCTCAAACAATTCTACCTTTCACGCCTTGGCTTAAGGACAGAATCACGAGTAAAGTATGGACTCCTTGGAGTGCTTGAAGAAAGAATTTTGAAAGAAGAAGGGTTGGCTAGTGTTTAGGCTAGAGCATAGAGGAGAGAAAAATAGAAAATTAATTGATGCCCCGTACATCAGATTTGAGGGGGTATTTATAGAAAAAATGTGCTCAGGGAACACACGGAACCCTAAAAGATAAAAACCCTAAAAAAGTTAACCGCGACACGGCAGAAGGCACTGTGACACGGTGCTTGGCACCGTTAGTCGGGACTAGTCCTCGTGACACGGTGAACAGTTGTAAGACGCAGGAAATATTTTGGGTACGGGGAATAAAACGCGTGAATGGTTTACGCGGAAAGGACACAGAATTACCCCGTGTCACAGAAGGGGCGTTGTGTCACGTGGAATCCCACCGTCATACGGGGAACATTCCCGTGACACGGTGGACTACTACCGTGACGCGGGAGCCTTTTGTCCATATTTCCGTCTAAATTCATTTTTAACCCTAATTTTGTTCAACATTTTTAAGTGTCGATTGATAATTTCGGGCAATTTCTGATTTATTATTATTATTTGGGCTAAAATAAATAAATAAATAAATAAAATAAATAAAAGGTTTAGGCCAAAATAAATAATAAAATAAAAAGGTTTAGGCTGAAATTAAAAAAAAAAAGAAAAGAACTATGCTTTGACTAAACATCAAGACTGATCCATGGACTATTCAAAAATTGAATTTAACTAAATACGATTTTTTAAGCACTCTCGCGATTAAATACATACTGAACCCGACCAATAATGGCGGTGAAAGGTTGTTCATCATCGGGTTTCGTTTTGGGGAGACATTTTTAGGTGTTTACAGAAGCCCCCACTTTGACTGATTTTGTAGTAACGTCAGTTTTAAAAACGATAGTCCAAGTAGTTGATAGGGACGGAGAATGATTTAAGACGTTGTGTGATCCCAAATCACTCTGTATACGCCGATGCTTGCAGAAAAATGTTAGTTCCATAGATAAAAGAGTAAAGGGATAGAATACATATCTAGCACCAGTGTATCGGTGACAAATGAGTTTGGCAGCTTCCTATGCTTGAAGGAATCCACCGGATGACGTTCGTTGAAATGCTTTCCATGCCTGAGGAAAGCCGGATGATGAATTTGGTAGCTTTCTAAGCCTGAAGAAACCTACCGGATGATACTTTCCATGCCTAAGGAAAGTCGACGTATGATTTTGGTGTCATTCTATGCTTGAAGAAATCCACCGATAATGCCTTCCATGCTTGAGGAAAGCCGACTTGGCAGTTTTCTATACTTGAAGAAAAATCCACCGATAACACTTTCCATGCTTGAGGAAAGCCGACTTGGTGGTTTTCTATACTTGAAGAAAAATCCACCGATAATGTTTTCCATGCCTGAGGAAAACCGACTTGGCAATTTTCTATACTTGAAGAAAAATCCACCGATAATGTTTTCCATTCCCGAGGAAAACCGACAACTAATATAATTGCTGAAATTTGTAAGTGCATGATAGTTCGATTATCCCCAAACGTGGGCCGCAGATGATTTACCTTCAAGTCGACTATCCGACTGTATTAGGCGCTTAAAGTGTCAAAAATACAACCCTAATGCTTGTTAGGAGTAAGTCGGTAATTTTGACACCTTTTAAATACTAATTAAAAATTTTCCGCGCAATCCTTGTGAGAAAATAACTGACCAAAAGTTGCGAAAAATAGTTCCAACTTGGTCAAAGATGCCAAAGTATTTTCCAAGAGGTTTAAGGAGCGTGCAGGACACACAAAATGACACCGCGTCACGGGGAATAATCCCGCTGCTGTCCAGGATTCACCGTGACATGGACTTTGGACACCGTGTCACGGCTGCTGTTAACCGTGTCGCGGCAATTGCGCTGCTGCCTTCATGGCTTTTCGAGCTTTTGGAGCTCAAATCTTCACCAATTTTGCTCCACTTTTTTGCTACTTTCCTCATTTTTATTCTTCACAAGGATCCATTTAAGTTTCCTTTGATTTTTGTCTCAAATCATGTTGTAAATTCCATATTTTCTTGAAACCCTAAAAAATCAAATTGGGGGTTTTTTAATTTTGAGCTTCTATGTAGAAAATCTTGCCATGAATTAACTTGTATATGAATGTATGTTTGTTTGTGAGTAATTTGAGACCAAGTTTGTGTGATTTGGTGAAGAATGGAGCAAATAACCATTTTTTGGTACTACTTGTGTGAAATGGTGTTCTTTTTGTTCATGTTGTTCTTTTGCACTTGAAATGATGATATATTGGTTGTAGATTTTGCAAAATATGCCATTATATGCCAATTTATCGTTCTTGTGCAATTTTGAAACAAGTTTTGTTTTGTGTATGTACTACATTGTCATGGAGAACATAGTACCATGCAATTAGGAGAACATGGTATTAGTTCGTCATGGAGAAACTAAATACTAGAAATAATTCCATTATTTTGCTAATTTTTAGCCTTGAGGTAAAAATTTTGTGTATAATAGAAAATGCCACTTAAGGTAACTGTTAAGCCGCTTTTAAATAAATAACTAAATAACTTAGGAAATGATGCTAAGCATTTAGATTTTTATTTTTATAATTGCATGCCTAGACAACGGGATCGCGATCTTTATACTCGTGGCCGGCGTCAGGCTTTTCGGGAAGACACTCCTACAGTTCTTGAGGGCATGAACGATGATGCCCTAGAGACCGAGCCTCGCCCTTCTTCGAGTAGGGGCAGGTGGGTTTCCCCTACGTGGTCGCCAGATGAGTTGGTTTTCTGCCGTGAGAACCACGTTTCTCACTGTCCACTTGCCGGCATAGTCAATGGCACGCTTTGCCATCATGGATCCGGAGCTGGAGATTTGGTTCCTCGACTTCATGGGATTATCGCGAGGGATCCTGTTATGAACGTCTTGTGGGAATCTGTTGGTTTAGTAGATTTTAATTCGGCGGTCGTAGGGTTTCGTAGCCCCCGGGGTTGTGGCCTGACAGTCGTTCGCGCGTTGTTGGAGTATTTTTGGGATACCACCAACACTTTTCACTTTGCTTAGGGGGAGATGACAGTGACCCCTCTGGATTTTAGCATGATCATTGGTCTACGCTTCACCGACCGGGTCGTCCGGTAATTTTCGGAACTTAGTTGGGTGGGGGGCGGCCGAGGTAGCAGATTTGTTAGGTCCGGTCGTTCAGCACATCAGGACTCAGCTCGTGCCTTGAGGTGGTCCTAAGAGCGGGCGATCAGAGTTGGCTTTTGTTCTGGCCCGTGGCTTTGACATGGATGAGAAATCACCTGAGCAGCGAGTGCGGATCTTCATTTTGATTCTCATTTCCATGACTCTCATTTTGATTCTCATTTCCATGATTCTCCATAAACCGTTAGCGCGTTTATGCCTCGGGCGAGGGAGAGCTTAGTCGTGACAGACGATCTCCTAAGGTTCGTCGGAATTCTAGTCTCAACGGGAGCCTCAGCTTTCTCGGCCGTTTCAAGAGGCTCAGTGGCAGCCGCCTCAGCCTTCCCAGCCATTCCAGCACTTTCAAGGTCAGTGGCATCGACATTCATCTTCACAGTCTTCACAGCCTGAGTTCAGGACAGTCCTTACTCTTGTGGATCAGGGTTTATACTCAGTTCCATTGTCTGGGGCGCTTCCTCCACAGGTGCCTGGCTTGTTTTCAGCTCCAGTGTCTGGGACAATGCCTCCACCGACGCTTCCTACTTCCTGGAGTCAGTCTACGTCGTTTGCCAGTTGGACGGGTCCTGCTTTGAGCTTGACAGGTACTGGAGCTACAGGGATCATTAGGGATACTACTCCTCGTACCCGGATGATGGCGGGACTCTTTGGTTCACCGCTCCCGTATTCACAGGCTGGAGATGACGCAGATCCTCACTCTTCTAGTTCTACAGATTTTTGACCGAGGGTCTTTATTGTGTACTTTGGTTGATGACACTTGACACTGCTTATCATATGATTCACATTGTACATTATTCACAGTTTATTCATTTATTAGTGTGTATTAGTGTGTGCTTGAGACTCATTGTGTGTGATTGTGTATTTATTAATGACGCGAAAAAAAAACGTAAGTGGAGGGTACCGATCTTCCCCAAAAGAAAAAGGAAATAAAAAGAAAAAATAGGACAAGTTTTACAACTCCAAAATAAGAAGGAAAAATAAAAAGAGGCATGGAAATGGGACAAGTTTTACAACTTCCCCAAATGAAAAAATAAAATAATAATAATAGAAATAAGAATAAAGTGATAATAAATAGTAAATAAAATAATAAATAATAAAGATAAATAAAAATAAGAATAAAGTAATAATAAATAATAAATTAAAATAATAAAGATAAAAAAATAAAATAAAAAATAAAAAAAAAAAGATTGAGAATTTTATTAGGAATGAAACTCTCAAAAAACAGAATTAAAAGATAAGCGGTGAAGACAAAACAATAAAAATCCGGATAAAAATAGGTGAAGGATAAAAAATGAAAGCGCGTGGGCACTATGACACGACACCATACACCGTGTCACGGCAAAGTCTGCCGTGTTGCGGCATAAATTCCATGACATGGTGGAAATTCCCGTGTCACGGTGCGCGTATTCTGCAACGATGTGGTTTGCGCGTATAGAAAGATAAATTTTGAGTATTTCTAAGCGGTTTTGCTATAAAATAAGACCAGTATATTCGTGATATGCATAATTACGAAACATAAAATAATTAGAATTTCATAGTTTAATAATAATGTCTCAGAATTTTGATAATACATTGCGCGATTGGTCTTATTCTTTGATCAATGCTGACAAAAGAGAGTTGGAATTGTTTCATGTTAGAGGCTTGCTAGCCTTGAGATATGTAGCGATTGAACATGATTTTCTTAGGGCAGCTTTAGACTATTAGAGTCCAGAAACACATTGTTTTAAATTTAATTACGATGAAATCTGTCCCTTGCCGGAGGAATTCGGTGCCATCTTTGGGTTTCCTGTCAAAAATCTCATTGCCATGCCTACCCTACGTGAGTATTATTACCAAGACTTTGAACGCCATCTGAATCTGACAGATCCATATTTAGATAAAATTGTGTGTGGTAATGAGGTAGACTTAGAAAAACTTGCAAATTTGTATTTCAATCGCCCTGTCTCAGAGTCTTATCATGTATACCATAGAAGGGCTTATATTTTTTGCATATTTAGCAAGCTTTTATTTGCAAACGGTAGGTTAGGACATGCTTGTTTAGCGTCTGTGCTTGAACATGTTTAATATGGGAGATCTCCTATGCCTACGTGCCTTGGAGAAACTTTGCGCGGCCTTAACGAAGAAAAAGCTGACCGGAAAGCCGTCAGGAAGGGCTCTCTAGTACTGTTGCAGGTAAAAACACTCTCTAAGTAGCCCCCGTGACACAAAACAGGCACCGTGTCACGGTGCAATTCTGGGTGTCTGCAAATTTTTTTTTTTAATTTTTTTTTTAATTTTAAAATTCTTCGACTAATTTTTTTATTTTTTTTTATTTTGAAGATTTGGTTGATGGAACTATTAGAACTTTTTAAATCCCCCGACGTTATTGAAAAATATGGTCCCAACGATCTAGTCCGCATGAAGAAGAATTACTCTGTGAACATGTCGTATGAAGATTGCAAGAATTTCTTTGCAAAGAGATAATTTTCCATGCGTTGGGTGGTGCCTTGGTGGAGGCTTACTAGGATAGTTGGCACAAATGATACTTCGTATTGTCGCGTTCCTAGTATTTTGAAACTGACTTTTTATTGTCCTTCTCGATTGTTGCGACAATACGGACTTGAACAAGTAGTTCCACGCTATAACGATAATCCTCGTGAAGTATCGTTGCATGAAAGTAACGTTCACAAGTACGAGGCTTATTGGATTGGAAGACCTTTGTGGATCGTTTCTGCAAGTAACCAAGCTCCTCCTTCCTTATCTAATGCATATAAGGCATGGTTGAATCCTAGAAGTATAAGGGATCGAGTCGGATCACGCAACTTTGATGTGAAGGGACGTCTTGGAAGTACGAAGGCGCCTCCTAAAGATTGCCTAGGTCCGAGAACACAAGGAATTGATTTTAAGACTCCTATAATGCCTAAAAAGAAGAATTATGTGAAAGGAAAGGGTAAGGAGAAAACGGTTTATAGAGAGAAGCAATCAAAGAATTCTAAGAAAGGTGAAAGGGGTGAAAGTTCGACTAGGGGTGTTACGGTTCGGGCTACAAAAGACACATTAATGGTGAAGGCCGGCCTAGTTGAAAAAGAGAAGGAGGTTCCTAAAGTGAAGAAGGACTAGATCAATATTGATTTGCTTATATGATTTATAATTTTTATTTTTAAAATAAGGCGCATGATGCCAATAATTGTAGTCACATTTATTTCAATAATAATAGCATATTTATTTTCGCCTTAAATAAAAATTACAATGACTTTTTTTTTATATCCGAGTCAAGAAGTCGAACGCAATGGAAGAATAATAACAAACGTCGAACAAATAACAGAATTCGCCAAGTCTGCCCCACGGAACAATTCGCAAAGTCTGAGATTCCACCGTGCCACGGTGGAATTCCCCGTGGCGCGGCAATATATATATATATATATATATATATATATATATATATATATATATATATATATATATATATATATATATATATATATATATATATATATATATATATATATATATATATATATATATATATATATATATATATATATATATATATTTATTTATTTATTTAATTTCGCCTTAAATATATATATATTTTTTTTTTTGTTGGAATTCCACCGTGCCACGGTGGAAACTGCCTTGACACGGTGGAATTCCCCGTGGCACGGCAATATTTTTTTTTTGGTGCAATTCCACTGTAACACGGCGGGAGCTGTCGTTTGACGGTGTAAGCTGATATGTCGCGGTGGATGTTGAACTGACGCAGTGTATGATTTTTCTCGCTGTAGCTCCATTTTGTTGTTTTGTGTGTTACTTGATTGACGGAGGAAGGATTTTATTTTTTTAAAGTGGTCGGGCCCCCTCGAGGGGTTGCCTACGTATCCTTAAAAGGAATCAGGCCAAACGTAGCTTTATCGGGTCATGAATTCATGAAACTAGGCAAAAAATTTCTTGAGTTGATCCAAGTTGGTTAAATTGTGGAAACCGCTACCATCCATATCTACTAATTGTGCCGCTCCGCCAGACAAAATGGATTTAACAATGTACGGACCTGACCAATTTGGTCTAAATTTTCCTCTTGGAACCAACACATTTTTGCGAAGTGCCTTAAGCACCAAGTCACCTTCCTTGATATTCCTAGTCTTGACTTTTTTATTGAAATGTCGTTCCATACGGTGTTGGTAGGTTTGGACATGATGCAAAGCTGCCAAGCGTTTTTCGTCAAGTAAGACTAGTTCATCATATCTTGCTCTAATCCAGTCAACTTCGTCTAGTTGGCTTTCCAACGCGATTCGGAGAGAAGGGATTTTGAGCTCTATTGGTTGTACAGCTTCAACTCCGTAGACCAAAGAGAAAGGGGTAGCCCCTGTTGATGTACGAACAGAGGTTCGATAACCCCTAAGGGAGAAATGTAGCTTACTTGGCCAATCTTTGTAATTTTCCGTCATCTTTTCGATGATAGTCTTCACATTTTGTTGGCCGATTCGACCGCACCATTTGTTTGTGATCTGTAGAGTGATGATCTGTGATGCTTGATATGATATTTCTTTAATAGGTCTGCGCACTCGGCTTAGAAATGCGTCCCATTATCACTGATCATCTCATGAGGTACCCCATAGCGGCATATGATATTTTTCTCAATGAATTGAGCTACATGTTTTGCTGTTAACTTAGCATATGAGGCAGCTTCGACCCATTTGGTGAAATAGTCGATTGCTACGAGGATGAATTCACGCCCCCTTTGTCCTGGTGGCGTTATCTTTCCAATGATGTCGATACCCTAAGTAGAGAAAGGCCATGGAGAAGTATATGTGTAAATAAGCGAAGGTGGAACGTGCTGTAAATTTGCATAGACTATACATTTCATACATTTCTTGACGTATTCGTGACAATCTCTCTCCATGGTAGTCCAATAATAACCTTGTCGTTGAATCTTCTAGCTTAGACTAACATCTTAGCATTCATATGCATTCCACATATGCCGGCATGAAGGTTTTCCATGGTTTTGTGTGCTTCTTTCTTGGCTATACATAAGAGATTTCTCCCTAGTGCATTCCTCTTATGGAGTTCTCCCCTAATGAGCACATACTGTGAGGCCAGGAGCCTCAAAGCACGACGTGCCCTTTAATTAGTATTAGGAGGGTATTCTCCCTTTGTCACATAATTAAGGATATCTGTATACCATGGTTCTTCATCTTCTTCTTGTGCTTCTTGTTCATCATCATGTGTGTGAACATAAGCCGGCTCATATCTTCTTTCTATAGTCAATGGCATTTTAATTGTGTCTGTTGGAATTCGCACCATTGATGCTAATTTAGCTAGTGCGTGAGCAAACTGGTTTTCTTCTCTAGGCAAGTACGTATATTCCACTTTATCTAGTTGCTACGTGAGAGTTTCCAGATAAGCTTGATACGTAGCGAGACTTTCACTTCTCACCTTCCATCTCTTGGAGATCTGAATAATGATTAGTGATGAATCACCGTAGATTATGAGCTTCTTAATTCCCAAGGCCACATCTGTTTCTTAATTCCCAAGGCCATAGTTGTTTCTAATTCCCAAGGTACTCTTTAATTTTGTCGAAAGCTTTTTGGCGATCATCATCCCATGTGACTGGGACATTTTTCTTAAGCTTATTGAATATAGGTTCACATATCGCCGTGAGTTTTGATATGAACCTACTTATATATTGCAGCCTTCCAATGAAGCCTTGAATTTCTTTCTCATTCTTGGGTGGTGGCATGGCCATGATCGCTTTGACTTTTGTGGGATCTATTTCAATCCCTCGAGAACTGATCACATATCCAAGTAGTTTGCCTGACGTAACTCCGAATGCGCACTTTGCTGGATTTAATCTCATGTTATACTTGCGGAGTCTTTCAAAGAACTTGCGAAGTGCAATGATGTGGCCTGGGAGATCTTTTGATTTGACGATCATATTATCAACATAAACCTCCACCTCTTTGTGCATCATATCATGTAACAATGATGTGGCTGCTCTTTGGTAGGTGGCACCCGCGTTTTTCAACCCGAATGGCATTACCGTATAGAAATATGTACCCCATTGTGTGATGAATGTGGTTGTCTCCATGTCTTCATCAGCCATTAATACTTGATTATATCCGGCGTAGCCGTCCATGAACGATAGGAGTGCATGGTTTGCTATGTTATCGACCAGAATGTCAATGTGAGGTAGAGGGAACCCATCTTTCGGGCTTGCCTTATTGAGGTCTCTGTAATAAACACACATTCTAACCCTTCCATCCTTCTTCGGAACTGGAACCACATTTTCTATCCATTCTAAATACTTGGATACTTTGATGAAACCTGCAGCCAATTGCTTTCTGATTTCTTCTTTGATTTTGAGAGCCATATCCGGTTTCATACAGAACAACTTTTATTTGACAGGCTTCATACCTGGAATGAGAGGTATTGTATGCTGAGCTATACCCTTGTCAATTCCTGGAATATCTTGGTATGACCAAGAAAATACATCAACAAATTCACTAAGAAAGTTAATTAGCTCTTTGCGTTCGTCTTGACTTAGCATTAATCCAATTTTTACTTCTTTAATAGTCGTATCATTAGAAATATTAACTATTTATGTATCTTGAATAATTGTTGTTTTATTTTCATGTTCTTCCATTGCTTTTATTATTTCTTTGTCATTTTTATCATTATCAAAGCAATATTGATCAGGGTTAGGGGAATGACACGCATCGTAAGAAAAGGTGCTCATTTCATTGAATTCATTGGTCATTACATCAAGGAGGGAAAGGTCAGCTACAACCTCACCAGAATTATTTGGGATAGAAAGAGGAGACTCAACAAGAGACTCAGGACTGGACTCTATAGCAGAAAGAGGGTCGGCCTCAAATCCTAAAGACTCTTCTACAGACTTAGACTCAGACTCGGACCCAGACGACTCTGATTCATCAAACATAGGACCTTCGCCAGCGGTTACTTCCAACTTCTCTCCACTTGGCGTAGTGATCTTCACCGTCTTGCGCCATCCCTTTGAAATATTATCAGCCTGCACAATTAATTCAGAGGGGTCAAAATCCTTGCTTGATATAACAGCTTGACTGAGCTCGGAATCATCACTGCGGATAGGCTTGGATTCATTCTTTTCTAGTCCAAAAAGAAGATTAATGTTCAGATCATCAGAGCTTGGACTAGCTGGTTTTTCATTTATGAAGAGTTCATCGCCTTCATCAACAAGTCACAATCAAGGAACATCTCGAACCCTGGCTCACGCTTCCCATCGTGGACGAAACGCTCAGGGAATTCATAGCATGGGAAGTTTTCCCCTTCTTTGATACACTGGCCATTGAGCGTGAATGGATATGGGTCCATAACCATTTTCATCTTTATGATTCGAGCATTATTGCGAGCCTTCATTTTCAGGAGAGCTTGTTTCACATCTTCCTTTGTTGGTTTGAATCCCAAGCCAAAGGTATCCTTCTTAAGTGCACCAGGAAGGCCCCAAAGTTCAGCCACTTTCTTTTTGAGTCCGAGGGTCATTCCAGGGAAATGCCCTTGCTTTTTCATAATGGCATTAACATTGGTATTTGAATAAGGATCAAAGTCAAGGTGACACTTTCCCTCTTCTTCGATCATGAGAACATCATCAAGCGAAAACCCCTAGTGATCTTCATTTTCTTCGTCATGTTTGACATGGACGATGGAAGTATCGATAACTTGAGTGCGCATGGGGGAGGCATCAATGGTAATTGGAACCCCTCCAACTATAGCTTTCACTTTTTAGAGCAACGACGGTGGGATCGCCTTTAGCTCATGAAGCCAAGGACGACCTAACAGCAGATTGAAAGAAGCCTTAATGTCCACCACCTGAAACTTGGTGCGACGTTCAAAGGCTCCATTAGTTATGTTTAGCATGATAGTACCCATGGCTTGACGGTGAGTAATATCGTAAGCACGAATCCCTTGAGTAGAGGGAGTCAATTCTTCATTTTTTATGCCCAACTTCTTTGCAGTGAGGAGTGGGCATACATTGATTGCAGAGCCATTATCAACCAGGCTCATAGGAACATTCATCTGCCTACACACCACAGTGAGGTGTAAGACCTTGTTATGTTGGTCCCCTTCCGGGGGCAGATCCTTGTTAGAGAAGGAAATCAAATTGCTAGTACTTGACAATTAAGTAGTGAGAAAGTTGACCAGTCCTTGAGGAGTCATATCATCATCAACTCCTATTTTCACCAGAGCATTTATTACAGCCTTTCGATACTCGTGAGAGGTGGCCAAAAGCTTCCATACATTCATTTCCACCTTGGTCTTTTGTAATTGTTTGACCACATCGTTGTTCACAGGGTCGATGGGATCGACTATTGGTTGTGATTGCTGTGGAGGTGGAGGTGGACTAGGCTGTTGCAACCGTCCACTTCTGGTGAGAACCTTAACCTCAAGGTCTCCCCAAACATCTTCACTTATGCCAAGAGACGAGCAGGCTATATCTTTGAGATATACATCTTCATCGTCACTATCCTAAATTCCATTTACTTCTTCATAGTTTGAGATGAATACAACTTCCGAAAAAGGTTCATTCACAGGTTAAATGAGTATTGACGGATCAAAGGAGACTTCATCTCCCATGATAGCTAAAGCATTAGAAAAGGGACCTGTTTGAATATTAGGCTTTTTGCCCCCTGGAGGGACAGGAAGTTGATTAGCATCAATCAGGTCTTGGATTGCATCCTTCAACCTCCAACATTTCTCATTATTATGACCCTTGACTTGATGAAACTTGTAATGAGCATTGGGGTCATAGCTAGTAGTTCTATTCTCTTGTTGAGGTTCTAGAAAAGGTCCAACTCGCATAATCAGTCCTTGACTATGCAAGCGATCAAAAGCAGCATCATAAGTCATTCCCAAAGGCGTGTACACCCTCCTTTGCCTTTGGAATCTTTGAGGGGGAGCATCAAGAGCCAACACATCATTGATATTGACATTGTTGGTAGCATTATTGGGCTTAGAAGACGAAAAAGAAGGAGTGTTGTTCTTCTTGTTTTTCCAAGTGATGTTGTTATTATTGTTGCTACCAGCAGTCTTCATCAGTTCATCTTCGATATTGATTCCAATAACATACACAGCTCCGAAAGTACTCAAAGACAGAGACTTAAAATGTTGCTTGTACTTATGAGTCAAATTGGCAATAAACAGGCGAACCATCTCTTCTTTCTCCTTGGGAGGATCCACCAAGAGCGCATCTATTTCTCTCCACCTGCTTAGGTAAGTTGTGAAGCCTTCATTCTCCTTCTATTTGACAATGGAGAGTTCACGTTGATATGTCCATTATATAGTGTTTTACCCCCGTGTCATGATCATAATTAGTAGTGTTTTTGGCTCTTTAGGGGCACTTTTATTACTAATTTGTGTTTTCTAGTGTTTTTGTAGTGTTGCTTGAGTTTTGTAGGAAATTGCACACTGGGAGCGTTTTCCGGGTTTTTCACGAAGCAACTACGAGCGTTAGAAGGACACAACCATTCTTGAAGCCCAGGATCGGTGAGAGCCGGTGATTAAGGGCTCGGTATGTGATACCGGGGCAATTGGATCAAGTAATCAAGACCCGATGAGGAAATCCGGATTGGGCCGAGGAATCGAGCCCAATCGAAATCCAAGCCTTGAAGAAGAAGTCGGGCCCGATCGGGCAAGCATAGGTCTGATCGGGCAAGCATAGGCCCGATCGGGCAAGCATAGACCCGATCAGGCAGGCGCGCGCAAAGCAACATCAAGGAAGAAGTCGCGCCCGATTGGGTGAGCGTAGGCTCGATCAGGCGCAGCACACCAGCAAGGGGCATTGTAAAAAGGCGGGCCCGATCGGGCGCGTGTTTTTCTAAATACATGATTAATTTTGTTTAAGATTTTGTTTTAGGAGGGTTTAAGTACGAATTTTGTACGTAATTTTGGATTACCTTCTCTTTTAGATTTTCTCTCTCTACTTAGGATATTCTCTCTCTCTTAAATTCTCTCTCAACTTTGTTCTTAATTACATTCATTAATCTAGATTTCCTTTGGTAACAATTTCTTCTCTTTTAATTTCGGTTATTTTATTTAATTCTTTCATTATGTCTTGCTTTATTGATTTGATTAGTTTAGATTTAATTATGCTTGAGTAGTTCTATTTATAGGGTTTATGGGGATCTAATAAATAATATGAAGGGGTAAATTTGTGATTGTTGATTATCAATGCTTGGTTAATTTCCTATTGATTGTTTAATGGTATGCAATTAGGTTTGGCCAGATTTAATTGTATGAGTTTAGAAATATTAATTCGAGATTCGATAGATGAGAATTGATGTTTAGGCTTAGTTTCAATAGGCGGACTAATTTATAAATGGTTAAGTCGAGATTCGACAGATAAGATTTAATACTGGTAAATTAACTCTGTGATTATAATACGTAGCGAAAGCCCTTTATAATCTGATTAATCAATGCTTGATGATTGTTTATTATGATTTGCCCTGGAATATTGTTTATTAGTGAACCTATGCCCTAGGTCTTTTAATATTTAATTTCTCCCTACTTTATTTTCTTTGATCATATTCTTCGTAGTTTATTCTTTAATTACAACAATATTGGTTACCTTGATAATTTAGATTATAATAATTAATTAGGAGTAGAAAGACTTGTTTCCCTGTGGATTCAACCCTACTTCCCTATCTACATTAGTTAGAGGATTTAGGAATTACTTTTGATTAGGGGATACGACTTTACCCTGTCACACTTTTAGAAGTCTTGGCCTGGATGTTACACTTGTAACGATTCATAAAGCTTTCGGTAACGTCCTCCCAGGTCGCAACATATTTGGATTCCAGAGAGTGGAACCACTGTTGACAGGCATGTTCCAAGGAAAGAGGGAACACAGTAGGGAAGAGTGTCACATCTAATCCCTTAAGAGCCATGGTCGTAGAAAAGGACTTCAAGTGGAAAAGAGGATTATTAGTAGGCTTGAACTTGGGAATGTCAGCAGTGGATAACTTCTCGGAAAGTTTGTCCCTTATGGACGAAGAGGTGACAGGTTGTTCCACATAAGTGAACTCTTCAGAGATCTTACTCATTTGTTCCTTAATCTTGTCCATTGCAGCGGCAGTGACATTATTTTGATTGTCTTTCTCTACCGTATTGACTTTAGTGGTGAGTGTTTGCATCATGTTGGACAACATCTCAATGGTCTTGTTGATGTTCTCGATATCTTCCTTAGTAGCCATTGGTTGAAAGTAGACTTGAGATGGATCTTTGTGGAGATGATTGTGGTGATTTCCTTGTACGCCTCTTTGGTATAAGAGGTTGTTGAGGTATTGACTCAAACCGTAACAATCTACCCCTGCTTCTTGACCAAGTGCTGTGACACCGAAACGAACACACCTTTAATGATCAAACTTAACCTTAACCCATCCGGAAATAATAAAAAAAAATTATTTTGAATTTTGAAATTCACATTATTTTTTAAAAAAAAAAAGAAAAAAGTGTGGGAGGATACCATCCAACTTACTCCGAAAAAAAAACAACACAAGACCACCCTAAATTACGGTCATGAAATGGTGCACGACTAACGGAAAAGTGTGTGAACACGACATGTGAGTGACTAAGTGAAGGTTATGGGCACATGTTATGACCGTACAGCTAGACAGGACACCAAACCAGACATACGAACCACATAAGCATGCACGAAGACCAAAACAACTGACTGGACAAACCTCCTGGACACCGTGTCACGGTGCTGACTGTCGTGACACAGTATAGAGCACCATCAGACGAGGCAACATACTGTGCCACGGCATTGCACACCGTGGCGCGGAAGACCTGCCGTGACACGGTGCGCAATTCAAGGCCTAAATTTGTGTAATTTCCAGATTTTAATAAATTTTAGTCCGTACTAATTACTATGTGGAAATAAAAACCCTCAGTCATGGGTTAAACAAAAAGAACAAACACATGAGGGTTAGCACCAAACACACCATGTAGCATTTAGTCACGATGATGTAAAAAGAGTTCGCAACTTAAGGTCAAGATCTATGTTCAACTATTGGTCAAGCTTTGGGTGTCAAAAGGGTACCATGGTTAAGAGTTTGGACGCGTTAACAGGCGGCTCCTCGAGTTCGTGATGAAATCGAACTCGAATCCATGGTTTGGGTGGATTTAATAACTCGTATGAACCCTTATTTCCATGAGCTTTTTTGGGTTGATAGAGCTTAAATCCCCCAGGGCTAAAACGCATGTAGAACACACACGTTTTTTCAGAAAAATCGAAGGAAGTTGACTGTGAGAAGAGAAAATAAGCCACCAGACTGATTTTAGGACTGCCGTGGCACAACATAGATCATCGTGCCATGGTGCTGCACACCGTCAGACGGTGTACTGCACCGTGACACGGCAGTCAGAAAAACTTACTGGTGCCCTGTTTTCCTTCGTACACAATCAAGTTATTCAATTTTTCCTACGGGACAGACCTAAATGCGACGTTAAAACATCTATGCTTATGCAAAAATGCCAAATTAATCACATGAATATTTTTCAAGAAGATTTCAAGTCCCATCCACTAATCTTAAATAAATACCGATCACTCAAATTGATAAATAACCAAGAATCCTCCCCAGTGGAGTCACCAAATAGTAGGCGTCGTTCGAAGTGCGCCTACGTTAAAGCATGTTGTGAATATTCTTGGCACTCATCGGAAGTGGGAATTGACATATACAATTACGGACAAGAGAAGGAGGGAGCTGACAACAAGTTTTTAAGGAACTTGTAAACTGTTCACGGATCATAAAAAGGCAACCGCGATAAGGGACAACGATAGGCAACAACGGTTGACCCGTGAAGGTTACACCCCATTCATAATCCATGAGATTACTAACTCCATATGATTTGGAACCACGAAAGGAGGATCGGGGATGATGGTACGAAGTGAGTCATGGAGTCACATTCGTCCGTATTGGCCTCTACTCGATTCTTATTGCGAAAAGCATTCCTGCGATCTCAAAGGCATACAAACAGAGATTCAATTTGCTCCAAACTATTATATTATTAGGCTATATTGGTTAAATATTAATGCAACACATAATTCTAAAATATTTGTGATCACTTAAATTAAATAATAAGATTAAAAAGGAACCTAAACCGGTTGTCCAAATTATCTTATTAGGCGTGATTTTCAATTACATATTCCCTTTAAACATGCAATATGGTGATCATAATAATAATAGAATAAACATTAATATTGGAAGCAATTGAAGATTAAATCCAACAATATAAAATCGTTAGAAAAAAAATAGAAATAAAAGGAACATAATTCTTACTTTGATTATGTTTGCTTGCAACTATAAAATAATAAACGAGTTAGTAACTTCAAGGAAATAATAATAAAACAATAATTAAATTAAATTAAATTAAATAGAATTAATTTGGGGCCAAACCCTCAAACAATTCTATCTTTCACGCCTTGGCTTAAGGACAAAACCACGAGTAAAGTATGGACTCCTTGAAATGCTTGAAGAAGGAATTTTGAAAGAAGAAGGGTAGGCTAGTGTTTAGGCTAGAGCATAGAGGAGAGAAAATTAGAGAATTAATTGATGCCCTGTACATCAGAAATGAGGGGGTATTTATAGAAAAAATGTGATGATGGAACACACGGAACCCTAAAAAGATAAAAAAAAAACCCTAAAAAATTAAATCGCGACACGGCAGAGGGCACCGTGACACGCTGCCTGGCACTGTCAGACGGGACAAGTCCCCATGACACGGTGAATAGTTTTGTGACGCGGGAAATATTTAGGGTACGGGGAATAAAACGTGTGAAAGGTTTACGCGGAAAGGACACGGAATTGCCCTATGTCACAGCAGGGGCACCGTGTCACGGGGAATCCCACCATTAGACGGGGAACATTCCCGTGACACGGTGTACTACTACTGTGACGCGGGAGCTGGTAGTCCATTTTTTGTCTAAATTCATTTTTAACCCTAATTTCGTTCGGCATTTTTAAGTGATGATTGATAATTTCGGGCCATTTGTGATTTATTATTATTAATTGGGTTAAAATAAATAAATAAATAAAATAAATAAAAGGTTTGGGCCAAAATAAATAATAAAATAATAAAATAAATAGGTTTGGGCTAAATTTTTTAAAAAAAGAACTATGCTTTGACTAAACATCAAGACTGATCCATGGACTATTCAAAAATTGAATTTAACTAAATACGATTTCTTAAGCACTCTCGGGATTAAATACTAAACCTGACCAATAGTGCGGTGAAAGGTTGTTCATCATCGGATTTGGTTTTTGGGAGACATTTTTAGGTGTCTACACAAGTTAATTCTCGTTACAACCCATAGGCAACCTAGTGTTGGATACCTTAGACCGTAACTACGAATTAATCATGTAACTTCTAAGTCCTGAGCGGAGTCGCCACTGTAAAGAGGGTGGTCCCATCGTAAGGGGCAATCTCCCTAAATGCCCTTGGCCACTTAAAAGCCTAGGACTTTACACTTGTTAAGGTGTAGTAGGATTTGAATTCCTGATTGTTTGGGGGACCTTGAATTAGAATTGATTCTATCATTACGCTTTTTTGTAAGAAACAAGTAGGAGTCGCCGACGAGTTTTAGGAAAAACTCATAAACCTCGTTCATGCCTTTCTTCCATGTGGAATTCATGGAATAATTAGCACAAATCATAAGTTTACCCATGCCCAAATTGGTCTATAAAGAAGAAATGAGTTCGGGAGCGAGGGTACTAAGATAACGTTCCTTTCAGAGGGGAATTGTCATCCTAGCCCTAGTATGGCCTCTACTAGCTCTTCCCTTTTTACAATTTCATCACCAAACAATATATCAACGCGATACCTAAAACTATGTTAGTTGATTTTTTTTACAAACATTAATTCACGTAGGAATTACATCGTAATGTCGTTATTCTTATTTAATTAAATTCGTGAAGAGGACAAGAAAATAAATAAGATTCACCTTGGCTTAAGTGATCAACCAATAATTATTTAATTCAATTCTAATATTTATTTAACGCAAGATACTATATGGAATTGATAAATTAATTATTTTAAAAGTGATCAATTAACACTAATTAATTAATTATAGTCCTTTTAAACAAGAAAATAAAGGTGATTTAACTAAGTGCTTGGGAATTTACCACTTCTCTTTGCTAGATGTCCGTTTAGAACACTTATGGACTCCTTCTTGTTGGGGAACCTCCACCATAGTAACAAAGTATCGAAAGGGTGAGTGTTTAGGACAAGAGGGCTAGCTTACACAAGTTCACAAGTTATTTCGCCAGAGTTTTAGGTTAATTTCTGTCTCTTTAAGCCTCGGTTTAAGATCGTATTTATAGGGAATGATTAGGTTTAGGGTTCCGAGCATTCTGTCGCATAAGGTGTCGCGCGCAACAGATTGAGTTGCGCGCGGCATCCCAGCGCAAGTTATAGAGTTGTGTTGCTGTGTGTAGCGCAACTAATTGTCTTGCGCGGGCCTTTATGGTAAGATTCAATTTTTTATTTTCCACATAATTCCGAATAATTCTGAATCTTTCGCAGCGCAACTCTGAAGGTTGCGCTAGGTGTCGTGTGCAAACTGAATCAATTACGCGCGGCCGCCCAGCGCGACTTTGTGAGATGCGCACGGGTTTTTCTGCGGCAGCACTAAGTTTTAACTTAGGCGCTCCTAAATTCGTCATTATTAGGGTTTAAGTACGGGCTTAAGCCTAATTATGATCGGGTTCAGTTAATTGGACCTTTATTTTTGGCTTTTTCTTTAATTTGGGCTAGTCTTTTGTGTTTTTGTGGCTTAACCAGTTATCCATAAGTATTTTTCACTTCGATCCACCACGAAGATGGTTTTATTTATCGTCATTGCACTTCTTGTCGGGACAGGAGGCCAAAAGTAGATGTCTACAGTAGCTTACTTTCAAGTACAATGCGTAGGGATGGTATTTCCAGTTCGACCGGTTGAACTGCGTCCATTCTGAAAACTAAGGAGTATGGAGTTACTCCTATTGATGTTCATATAGACGTTCTATAAAGTCTTTATAATTTTCAGCCATTTTCTTAATGATGACTGTTATATTTTTATTTGCCGACTCTACAACTCCATTCATTTGAGGTCTGTATGGGGATGAGTGATGATGTTTTTTCTTTATAATGAGTTAAGAGGGTCTTGACTTCAACTTTGAATTGAGATCCCTGATCACTAATTAGTTCACGTGGAACTCCATATTTACAAAATATGTATCGTTCGAGAAACTTTGCGACATGTTTAGAAGTGATATTCACGTAAGAAGCAGCCTCAATCCACTTAGTGAAGTAGTCGATGGCTACTAATACGTACTCATGCCCTTCTGCTCCTGTTGGAGAGATTTTTCCATTTATATCAATTCCCCAAGTTGAAAAAGGCCAAGGGGAAGTGAGATTGTATAGTTCAGATGGTGGAAAAAGTTGTAAATTAGTGAACATTTGGCACTCGGGACATTTTTTAACATATTGTATGCAATCATGTTCCATAGTGGACCAATAGTACCCTTTGTCGTGAAATTATTTTTGAAAGCATTTTACCATTCACCTGAGGTGCATAAACACCTTTGTGAGTATTTCCATACGGCGTGTGGCTTTCGGTTGTTCTATACACAATAAACTTTGATCATTAGGTCCTTTTTTGCATAATTGACCATTTAATAGACCATATTGGGCCGCAAGTGTTCGCGAGGCTCGTTGGTCTTTCGATGAAGTATTTTCGGGATATGTGCCATGGGTAATATATTGGAGGATATGATCATACCAGGGACTATCTCCTTCGACGTCATTTATTTCCTTTATTGCGTTGCAATACGCTGGTTCTTCTCTTCTATCAACACATAATGGCATCATATTTAAGTGATCTGGAATGTTGATCATTGAAGTTAGTTTTGCTAGAGCATCGGCAAATTGATTGTAATCCCTTGGGAGATATTTAAAATCAATATGTTAAAAATGCTCGATGAGTTGCTCTAGGTGTGCTTGGTATAATATCATTTATTGTGGAGTTCTTTATTTTCCATTTTTTTAGTATATGATTTATAATCAAATTGTAGTCTCCATATACCTCTAATTTTTGCACACCTATGCTAGCTGCTGTTTCTAATCCAATAATGCAAGCTTCACATTCTGTGGCATTCTTAGTAACCTCAAAGTCTAATTATATTTAACAGAGATAGGAGTATGTGCTCCCTCTGGACTTATGAGTAACACTCCTATGCCACATCCTTTTTTATTAGATGCACCGTCGAAGTACATTACCCATTTGTCATCTTGTGTCATGAGAATCTCTTCATCCAAAAGATGATAAGTTTCTGCACGACTTGTTTGAATTGGATGTTGTGCCAGAAAGTCGGAAATTACCTTTCTTTTCATTGATTTTTCAGGAATATATTTTAACTCAAATTCGGCCAAAATCACCAACCACTTAAATATCCTTCCTTGTATGGGTGGTTGTTCAAACAGATACTTTATCGGATTTTGTTGAGAAATCACATGAGTAGTGTGTGGTAGCATATAAGGTTGTAATTTTTTAATTGCCCACGCTAATGCTAGGCATGTCTTTTCCAAGGTGCTATATTTCGTTTCATATTGAATGAATTTTTTATTTATGTAATATATTGCATGCTCAACTTTTTCTACCTCTTGTGCTAGCATGGCACATGTGGCTGTGTCTGTAACTGTAGTGTATAGCCTAAGAGGTAGTTTGGGTACTGGTGGTGCTAAAATTGGTGGGCTTTTGAGATAATCTTTGATTTTCTCAAAGGCCTTTTGGCATTGATCGTCACATTCATGTTTTTCCTCTTTTTTCAATTTTTTAAATATTGGCTCACAAGTCATAGTCAATTTGTTGATAAATCAACTAATGTATTATAGTTTGCCAAGGAATCCCCTAATTTCTTTTTCTTTTTGAGGGGGAGGCATGTCAGCAATTGCCTTTATTTTAGAGGGATTGATCTCGATGCCACGTGTGCTTACTACGTATCCGAGTAACTTGCCAGCAGTTACTCCGAAGGCGCATTTTTGTGGATTCAATCGCATTTTGTATTCTTTTATGCGAGTGAAAAATTTGGGTAAAGCTTTTATTTGTCCCATTCTATCTTTGGACTTCACGATCATATCATCCACATACACTTCTATTTCTTTATTCATCATATCATGCAAGAGAGTCGTAGCCGTTATTTGATACGTAGCTCCTGCATTTTTTAAACCAAATGGCATGACTGTGTAGCAATACGCACTCCAAGGGGTAATAAAGCATGTCTTTTCTTCATCTTCTTTTGCCATTAAAATTTGGTTGTAACCTATGTATCCATCCATAAAGGATAACATCGCATGTTCAGCCATGTTATCTACCAATATATCAATATGTGGTAGAGGAAAATCGTCTTTAGCGATAGCTTTATTAAGGTCCCTAAAGTCAACACATATGCGAACTCGTCCATCCTTTTTAGGGACTGGGACAATGTTTGCTACCCATTCTGGGTAATTATATAACACCCCAATAATTCTCCCTTTTCCAAACCACTTAATTTAAATAAAATAGAGGAGAACCATTGAAATGTTACCGCCTATTAAAACGTTAAGGCTTTATCAAATTATCACAGCGGAAAACCAATACATAAGTCTTTAAATTAACATAGTTTTGAAAACCAATAAGTCAAATCTTACAAATTGGAACCATATAAGGCCCTTATTTAAAATCAAACAAAAAATCAATATCCAAAATATAAATGAATAGCAAAGCATAAATGAGTTCAACAAAAGAATTGAATACTCTCAATCACACCAATCCCTTAACAATGCGTATGTCAAATCCCCAAACTTCACATCATCAAGCTAACCTGTGCAATATTGCTCCCCAATAATACAAGTGTGATAATGGGATCATCACTGGGTCATTGAAAGGCGAAGGCCATGACCAAAAGAAAAACACACACAAAAGCACGTAATCAGCAAAGCTGAGTACATACAAGTTACAACGTACAAAACCTAGCAGGCTCAATTAATTAAAGTAAATAAACATACAACACAATTCATTAATCAAGACTCCACACTTAGATAATTCAATTGACTCAACATACTTACTAACCAATTCCAAACACTTGGCTCTTTATACTTAGTTTGATTAATTTAATTTGGAGTAAGAAAAAGACGAGGTTGTCCAATCCACCAAATCATTTTGGTCCCAAATGACCATTTAAAATACAAGTTTAGCGCGATGCAAGAATGGGCGCGACTCCATTCTCTCAAATTTAGTCTAGGATCCCATATAACTTTCATTATAAAATAAAAATGTAAATACCAAAAGAGAAGAGGACATGTTGATCAAACAAGCCTCGAAAATCCACGGGCTACCACCGTGGACCCCAACCCATAATTGTCAATACTCTAGAAGTGCACGCTTTCCAGAGTTTTATTGCTCATCCATGTTTCACTTTACGTGATTACAAATTTAATTAATAGCCGACTCATTCAAGAAGACCATACATAACAATCATACATCAATTCACTTTTAATCTTATTTAGGACAATGGTGATCACATCACAAGTTGACCCTTAATTCCATTAAACTTCCAAATTATCCAAATTGTTGAACATAGTCAACTCACCTAGCCATTCGGCTTAATCCACCTTTACTCAACATACTAACAAGTCATGATTGAGTAATAAATAACATAAATAACAACCTTGTGGAATAATTAATAAATTCATTCCACTTAAACAATTTAATTCCAATCCTTTAATAATCCAAATGTGGTTAACAAACCAATCCAATAAAAATATGTTTGTATCAACATTCAATACAAACAATTAATCCAATATAATTCAACATGCTTGCATCCATATTTCCATACAAACATAATCAATTCACCAAAACATGTCTCATAAACATAAGCACATGATTTAATTAAATGTATAACCAAACAATTTTCATCCAAGTGTTCTCTAATCATGAAAATAAGTTCTTTTCTTTGGTACCTATACATGATACTACTTACAATGAATTAGACATGTACGTACCTCGTGTAAACAATCCTTTATGTCACTTTTAATTACTTAAAAGTCTCCTAGGAAATAATCACTTCCTAGAAAACAACCAACAACAATAAATTATTTCTTAACCAAATTTCCAGCTATATAATATAGATTAAAACTCCTTAAAACTTCATTAAAAACATGTTTTTATACTTAATTAATCATTAGAAATGCAATAGGAATAAAAGCCCCAATTTAATTGCTCATTAGAACCTTAAAATCCCAATTTCATTAAATTGAAACCCTAGGTTTATAATTCATAAAATCTGAAAATTTATAATAACAATTATAATATGAAATCATAAGTTTAAACTCTCAAAAACATGATTTTGATACTAAAAATATAATCTTTATACTAAAAAATCAAAACCCAAAACAAATTGAATTAACATTAAGCAAGGTAATGAAACAAAGGAGGAAGAAGGAGGAGCCACGGCTGGGCTGCCAGGTGGTCGCCGGTGGTCAGATGGGTGTGGTAGGGAGGCGCGCCGGTGGTGGCTGGGCGGCAGCAGTGAGTCACAACTCACGTAGGAAGGAGGAAAGGAAATAATGAAAAAAAAGAAAAGAAAAAGGAAAAAAAATAAATAAAAGAAAGGAAAAAGAAAAATAAAAGAAAAGAAAAATAAAGGGAAAATAAGAGAAATAAAAGAAAGAGAAGAGAGTTTACTAACCTTTTTGTGTGGGGAAAAATTTGGAGATGTACGGGGTATTTATATGAGAGAGAGTGTTGTAGGGTAAGTAGTAAGATTGGTCCTCATAAAATTAATGGGCCAATTAAGTAAGTAAGATGAGTTTGACTTTGTTTGTTTGGACATGAATTATAGAATAAAGGTATGTATAAAAATTTGTACCAAAATAATTTTCGACTCAAATTAAAAATTGAAACTTTTGAAATTAAATTCCGGAAAAATACAAATAAATATTATAAATAAAATATACTTTCATTTATAATATATTAAAAAATAATGGGGATTACAATTTACCCCTCTTAATAGAAGTTTCGTCCCGAAATTTAGCACAAAATCCCTTAAATTGCAAAACATTTGCATAAAATCCTTTCAAAGTTATCAATATTATGTTGCTGGAATTCCAATTGTGTCATAATATCGACACTAATGGCTTATCACCATCCCAATTTACGTAATTCACTAGATACGTAAACAATAAAAGAGCTATGAAAAGCATGAAAACACCATAAAATAGCATAAAATAGGGCAAAAAGCGCGAAAATTATACGCATTCTACCCCCCTTAAAGAACAAGAGTTACGCCCCCGTAACTCACCTCATTAGATAACTCTGGATATCTCTTTCTCATATAATCCTCGGCCCCTCAAGGGCTCATGTTTTTCCTCACTATTTGAGTATACCAAATTATCATCAATAAAAACAACTACAAACTTACTCATGGAATACTTGATTCATCAAGTCTTTAAAGATTACAAGTGCATTGGTCAACCCAAAAGACATAACTGTAAACTCATAGTGCCCATATCTAATCCTAAAAGCAGTCTTAGGTATATCCTTATCAGTCACTCTTAATTGATGATATCCCGAACGTAAATCAATCTTGAAAAACACACTAGCTCCCTTCAATTGATCAAACAAATCATCGATTCTTTGGTTGTGGGTACTTATTCTTTATTGTCACATTATTTCAGCTCCCTATAATCGATGCACAATCTCATGCTCCCATCTTTCTTCTTCACAAAATACTTTCAAAAACTCATTCACAATTGAAATATCTTCCACATCCACCTTACTACTCATTTCCAAGTCTTACACACAACTAAAGACCAAAGGACACCCCTTACCTACAAGTTTTGACAAATTCATCGCAGAAATAATCCCAATACCATTTGGTTTCACAAAATGTATGTAAGACATTGTCTCCCCCAAAGGACTCCTTAAATAAACCTTTTGTACTTCACAATCAATCTTAGCTTTATAAGTAGCCAATCAACCTATTCCCAAAATGACATCAAGGTCACCTAACTCAAATTCTATAAGATCAGATGGAAAATAAGTCTCTCCAATCCTTAAAGGTAAACCCTTATGTATCTTGGTGCACCTCACAACTTCACCAGTAGGCAAACTAATAGGCAAGTCAATCGGATTCGGTTCAACTAGTCCTTATTGTTTCACAACAAAACTATAAATAAAAGAATAGGTGGCTCCAGAATCAAATAAAGCTTTAATAGAAATAGAATGAATAAAAAAGTTACCAGTGACAACATCCGAAGACCTTTCAGCTTCCTTCTTGCTCATCACAGACAAACGAACTGGAGTGACATTCTGTCCTTGATTCTCGGATTTGTTGTTGTTAACATTTTCGTTTTTTGCATTTCCATTTTGACCATTCGAATTCCCTCCTTGATAGCTTGTTGGAGTAAACTTGATCCAATTTCCTTGTTGCTTCAATTTTGAGAAACACTCAAACTCCCTATGGCCCTTCTTGTTACAGAATCTACACACAACCAAGTTCCCATCACAATCCTTTTCAGGATGATCCTTGCCACATCTCGTGCAGTTCTAATGCCTCTCAGCTTGGCCATTAATTCTAGATGATCCTCCATTATTTTGAAAATTCCTATTCTAGAAATTCTCGTTCCTTGGCTTCTTAAGGTTACCTTGGTCACTCGAATTTCCAAAATCCTTACGCTTTTCTCCAACACTCCCACTCTCAGGTGCAAACCTGACATTCAAGATGTACAGGTGCGCTGCTCTCCCATACACCTTATCAAGAGTCTTAAAAGTCTTTACAACCAAGTCCTTCTCCAACTGTTTGGTCAAACCTTGCTCAAATCTTTGAGCTTTCAACTCCTCAGTAGGCACTACTTCAGGAGCAAACCTCGACAAGTTCATAAACTTGCACTAGTGGAAAAAAGGCCATCCGTAACGGGCAAAAACAGCCCATCCGTAACGGGCAGTGGCCGTTACGTATGCGGCCGTTACGGATGTCCTATCTTATTCGTAACGAGCACCGTCCGTTACGAATAATAGGTTATTCGCAACGGGCACCTAAAAAGCCCGTTACGAATAACCCATTATTCGTAACGGGCATTTATGTTGCCCGTTACGAATAATGGGTTATTCGTAACGGGCTTTTACAATAACCCCGTTATTCGTAACGGGCTTTTTAGGTGCCCGTTACGAATAACCCCGTTATTTGTAATGGCTTTTAAGGTCCCGTTACGAATAACGAGGTTATTTGTAATGGACAACTTCTGCCCGTTACAAATATTGTGAGATCCAATTAAAAAAAAATCCAGCTCATGCTGGAAAGCTAGCTGACACAATTATTTTATCAATTAATATATATATATTATATATATTATATTATATTATATTATATATATTATACAAGTATAGTATACAGTAAATAATTAACGAATAATTTTTTCAAAAAAAAAACGAATAATATACAATCAGCAAAAACTGCTTTAATTATTTCCTAATAACTAAAACTAAAACAAAGATTACATAATAATGGGAAAAAGGTTCTTGTGGCTTCCTCCGTCGCCACCAATCAAGGGAAATTGCAGGAGCTGCAAAAAGTAAAGCGGCACCTGCAGCACCATCTCCAGGAATAGCTCTAGTGGCACTATTGGCAACTGAAAAGGCATTTGGAAGATGCATCAAACATTGAATCATAAACTGGACAACATATTCTAACAATAAATATAATCTAAAACATATTCTAAGTAGACTCGAAAAAAAAAGAACAATAGAAAACAAATTAACATACCCTAAGTAGACTCACAAAAAAAGAACAACAGAAAACAAATAACATATATGCAAAATTAACCCAACAGGATCCATCAGTAATCTAAGTAACCCAACATAGCAGAACTCTTGTAATTACAGAGAAAAAGGTGGGAAGATCATAAGAAATGCTCAAATGATAGTTAGTGCACCTTAGCCACCGATAGTGGAAGCAAAGCAGATCCACCCTCAAATATACAAGCGCAATTGGAACCTAATGTCTGCATAAGAAAGGCAAATTTTATAAACTACCATACAATTGTTCAAGATGGAGCTTCTCAATCATCAAAAAAGAATAAGTAGAGGAATTAATTATTACAATATTGCTTATAACTGTGAAAGGGATATCAAGAAGAGACAAAGAGCTCTGATCATCGTCAAGGACTCCAATATATGATCTACCTTTAAACCTAAAACACAATACCAAGAACTAAAAGCATTATTTTTCAAAAGGACAAGATAGTCAAACCCAAAGACAATCATACAATTCTTGGTAAAAAGTGAAACACAACAATCAAACAAAGTTACAAAGGTTTAAAGAGTTTATTGCATTTTACATTTGTTGCAAGAAAGTATTCTCTAAATTTCCAACAGAACAATGTTGTTATAGAGGATAGACATGAATTAATGTGCATAGTCAAGCTACCACCGAGAGTTATAGCCTAAGCCCTTATTTATTTATCTTTGTAACCCTTTTGCTAGTTCAATTAAAAAGACTCAAGCTTCCTTATTTATTTTACAATCAGTTTACAAAATTCACAACAGCAACATCAGTCTCACATCCAATTCTATCAATTAAATTAAGCTAACAATCAAGGAAAAAGACTTGTCAGACTGTAACTCAAACAATATACAGACAGATCAATGGCTGAAAATCAATCTATAGACTTACTGCACTACATGGAATAGCAGCAACACTAACTCCATACTCACACATATAGCCACAAATAATCTTAGATGTAAACACAAAACCTCATTCTAACAATCACTTCTAGCTGATTACTATGACTTGAGCAAGCAGATCTCGAAAGGATAAGAGAATGCATATACAAAAATAGTTTAAACCCATTAACAGAAAAACTAAACAATAACAGGACAACATTAATTAATTGATAAAAAAATCAGCTAAAAAGTCACAGATTCAAGAAACTAGCAACTAAATTACCAAATTATAGAAAACAGCAAGTCCGCAAGAAAGTAAGTAATGAATTCAGAATATGAAATGAATAGAAAGAGAGAGAACCTTCCAGATTGTAGAGCGGATGGCGGGAGCATCAGGAAGACCCATGGATGCTAACCTTACTCAAATCATTGGTTACATACGAGCTTTAGATAACACCCTACACAGAAATGAGATAACACCCTTTAATCACACGAAAATTAATTGATAAAATTAGAAATAATAAATCTGAAGCAATCTTGATGAAGGTGTTTTGTTTATGTAACCTTGCTCAAATCATTGGTTACATACGAGCTTTAGATTCATTGCATGGGTGAACCAGAGTATGTATTACCCAATATACGAAGCACTAGCATTATACCATATATATTCTCCCCTTCTATTTTCTTTTTCTCTCTTCACCTTCTCCTGTAACCTACTCTGACATAAACCTTATGGTGGCCTCCTCTCATTGATCTTGAAAGAACCACCATTACAACCAAGCAGTAAATGCAATTTTCTATCTTCCTGCACATTTGTTCAAGCCATAAATCTTAATATATGTAATGTCATTACTAATAAACACATAAGACAGACATATATAAAGCAATAAACATACATATATAAAGCAACCACAGTCACTGACTCAATGTAATAGTTCAGCAGAATTTATATGCACAAACTAAAATTCAATCACTTTACATATTCCTAAAATTAATATTTTATTCAAAAATAAATTGATTGAATATTGTATCAGATAAAGAAGGTTTATAATTATTTGTGTATATTATGTATCAGATAAAACATTACCAAGGGTTTCAAAAAAAGAAGACATCACTAAGGAATAAAGAATCTAATATTTAGATCCATATGACTCCAAAATCACGACAAGATTGAAGTGTAAGTTGAACCATTTGACAATTTATAATGAAACCAAGCCAATTCTTCTAATTTGTAATAAAATCCAGAAACATGTAGTAGTAAAGTAATTAAAAGTAAATCATCCGACAAAAATAGTTGACAAATTGTAGTACAATTACACAAGATCTGTAATCGAAAAAATCAAAACCACAATTAAGTAGATGCGATCTTGAGATAATAATAATAATGTATGATAAAATAACAATGAATTAATGGAACATAAAATGAAAAATTAAATTACATGGATCGGTGCAGCAAAAAAAATTACATAAGAAATTCTAGGAGCAAAATTGATTGTTATCATCTTTAATAAATTGAGCAATATTCAATAAGTCACCTCAAAATAACCCGAATTCGACCATAATGACTTGAAAAATTGATATTCAACGGTTAATATATGAAAAGAAAAAAGAATTTACCTCTGATTTTGTTTCAATAACGAGTTTAAGCTCAAAAGCTTTTACAATGGAGCTTCGACGGAGGTGAATTACTCAAGATTTAGCATCATGGATTTGAATCGGATTTCAGAGATTACCAAAGAAATCATACTCGAAACGTCGATTTTCGAACAATTGGTCCGAATAAGTTGACAGAAATTCACAATTTAGATCTAAATAACGAAGATCTGCAATTTAAAGTTGTAGATTGAGGAGATAGAGAGAGCGAAAGAGAGATATGAGAGAGGGAGAGAGAGGGGGGGGGGGAGAAAAACGACTGACTAATTTCTCAAAACCCTAATGTAGTGCTAACACGTGATGGAATTGTAACGGACCTGATTTGCCCGTTACGATTAGAGCAATAATTGTAACGGACAAATTTCTGCCCGTTACGAATACTGTTTATTTGTAACGGCCAAATTTTTGCCCGTTACAAATATCAGTTATTTGTATCGGACCTTTATATTGTCCGTTACGAATCATCTATTTGTAACGGATTTAATTATGCCCGTTACAAATAAGGCGTTACAAATGAACTTTTTTCCACTAGTGTTGTTATAATACTCAGTAATCGACATATTGTTCATTTGCAGATTGATGAACTCTTGAGCCTTTTGTTTCCTTAAGAATGGTGGATAGAACTTCTCCCTAAGTTTGGTTTTGAAAGTCTCCCAATCAAAATTAGCCTCAGCACGAAGCACGTTTCCATTATCCCTCCACCAAATATCTGCCTCTTCCTTCAAATACATTGCAACTTGATCCACACTCATATTCTCAGGGCAATTCAAACCAACAAAGATCTTATCGAACTCCCTAATCCAATTCTCCAGAAAAGTTGGGTTTGCACCTCCCTCAATGTATGGTGGCTTGACTTGGGAAAGCTTCTTAAACATCTCACCCGCAGGATCAGGATTATCATTGCGGTTTTGGTTCAAATTCTCAGCTAGTAGCCTAATAGCAGCAGCTAAAGCATCGTTGTTAGCCATCCTCCTTCTCTGCCTAGAAATGTAACACACTCTCAAGCCGACATCAACACGAAAGAACTCTCTTACTTAATAAATCACATTCATAATCATCAAAAATATATATTAAGGTAGAAAGGTGGACACGCCCACACAATCGCCCCTAATAAGTCACTTTTAAAGGAAATGATTATTTAATTTTAATCATTCCTACGCACACAAAAATTAAATAAAATAATTCCCTTGATTCAATTCCACCAAAAATCCATGCATCAAGTGTATAGCATCATTAAATAAACACATATTAGTAGACACACAATTACATGCTTCACACAAACAAATCATTTAAACATTTCACATTGCACAAAGAATCTCATTCCATTCCATATTACATGCTTTAATCCTTAAACATGATACAAAGTGATCACTAAAGTAGCACCTTTAGATAAAACATACACAATTAAATAACTTGCATAATCACTTCATACAATAATAAAAAGACAAAAGAATTAATTTCAATGCATATAGAAAGAAATAATCTATCCTATACACCCTTTTTAAAGCTACCCAAATCTCACCGTTAAATAAAATAAGCACACAAGTTAAGACAAACTAAATAATTAAATTCATTTTATTTCAAAATAACTAAATAATTAGAAAATATATAAAACAATAAATACACTTTTTTTAATAAATGCCGAAATAAATATATTAAAATAGAATTATTTTTGAAAACCTAAGTTAACTTTAAATAAGGTAGTTAAATAAAACTCATTACATTTAAAACGTTAGGCGCCTAATAACTTTAAAATTGGCTTTAGTGGTAATAAAATCTAACCAAAGCTCCTAGATACCACTTTGTAACACTCCAATAATTCCCCCTTTTCCAAACCACTTAATTTAAATAAAATAGTGGAGAACCATTGACATGTTACCGCCACGTATTAAAACGTTAAGGCTTTATCAAAGTATCGCAGCGGAAAACCAATACATAAGTCTTTAAAATAACATAGTTTTGAAAACCAATAAGTCAAATCTTACAAATTGGAACCATATAAGGCCCTTATTTAAAACCAAACAAATAATAAAAATCCAAAACATAAATGAATAGCAAAGCATAAATGAGTTCAACAAAAGAATCGAATACTCTCAATCACACCAATCCCTTGACAATGCGTATGTCAAATGCCCAAACTTCACATCATCAAGCTAACCTGTGCAATATTTCTCCCCAATAATACAAGTGTAATAATGGGATCATCACAGGGTCATTGAAAGGCGAAGGCCATGACCAAAAGAAAAACACACACAAAAGCACGCAATCAGCAAAGCTGAGTACATACAAGTTACAACGTACAAAACCTAGCAGACTCAATTAATTAAAGTAAATAAACATACAACACAATTCATTAATCAAGACTCCACACTTAGACAATTCAATTGACTCAACATACTTACTAACCAATTCCAAACACTTGGCTCTTTATACTTAGTTTGATTAATTTAATTTGGAGTAAGAAAAAGACGAGGTTGTCCAATCCACCAAATCATTTTGGTCCCAAATGACCATTTAAAATACAAGTTTAGCGCGATGCAAGAATGGGCGCAACTCCATTCTCACAAAGTTAGTCTAGGATCCCATCTAACTTTCATTATAAAATAAAAATGTAAATACCAAAAGAGAAGAGGACATGTTGATCAAACAAGCCTCGGAAAGCCACGGGCTACCACCGTGTACTCAACCCATAATTGTTAATACTCTAGAAGTGCACGCTTTCCAGAGTTTTATTGCTCATCCATGTTTCACTTTACGTGATTACAAATTTAATTAATAGCCGACTCATTCAAGAAGACCATACATAACAATCATACATCAATTCACTTTTAATCTTTTTTAGGACAATGGTGATCACATCACGAGTTGTCCCTTAATTCCATTAAACTTCCAAATTATCCAAATTGTTGAACATAGTCAACTTACCAAAATATGTCTCATAAACATAAGCACATGATTTAATTAAATGTATAACCAAATATTTTTCATCCAAGTGTTCTCTAATCATGAAACTAAGTTCTTTTCTTTGGTACCTAAACATGATACTACTAAAAATGGAGTAGACATGTACGTACCTCGTGTAAACAACCCTTTGTGCCACTTTTAATTACTAAAAGTCTCATAGGTAATAATCACTTCCTTGAAAACAACCAACAACAATAAATTAATACTTAACCAAATTTCCTACAATATAATTTAGATAAAAACTCCTTAAAACTTCATCAAAAACATGTTTTTATACTTAATTAATCATTAGAAATGCAATAGGAACAAAAGCCGCAATTTAATTGCTCATTAGAACCCTAAAATCCCAATTTCATTAAATTGAAACCCTAGGTTTATAATTCATAAAATCTGAAAATTTATAACATTAATTATAATATGAAATCATAAGTTTAAACTATCAAAAACATGATTTTGATACTAAAAATATAATCTTTATACTAAAAAATAAAAACCCAAAACAAATTGAATTAACATTAAGCAAGGTAATGAAACAAAGGAGGAAGAAGAAGGAGCCACGACTGGGCTGCCTGGTGGTCGCCGGCGGTCAGATGGGTGGCGGCAGGGAGGCGCCTCGGTGGTGGATGGGCGGCATAAGGGGTGGCAATAGTGAGTGACAACTCACGTAGGAAGGAGGAAAGGAAATAAAGAAAAAAACAAAATAGAAAAAGGAAAAACAGGGCGACAGCAATGAGTCACAACTCACGTAGGAAGGAGGAAAGGAAATAAAGAAAAAAAACAGAAAAGAAAAAGGAAAAAGTAAGGAAAAAAAATAAATAAAAGAAAGGAAAATGAAAAATAAAAGAAAAGAAAAATAAAGGGAAAATAAGATAAATAAAATAAAGCGAAGAGAGTTTACTAGCCTTTTTGTGAGGGGAAAACTTTGGAGATGTATGGGGTATTTATAGGAGAGAGAGTGGTGTAGGGTAAGTAGTAAGATTGGGCCTCATAAAATTAATGGGCCAATTAAGTAAGTAAGATGAGTTTGGCTTTGTTTGTTTGGACATGAATTATAGAATGAAGGTATGTATAAAAATTTGTACCAAAATAATTTTCAACTCAAATTAAAAATTGAAACTGTTGAAATTAAATTCCGAAAAAATACAAATAAATATTATAAATAAAATATAATTTCATTTATAATATATTTAAAAATACGGGGGGTTACAAATTACATACGCGAATAAAACCTGCGTCCAACTGTTTTTGTACTTTTTCTTTTATTTTTAATTCGACATCAAGTTTCATTCATCGAAGTTTTTGTTTTACTGATTTAGAGGTAGGGTTCAAGGGAATGGTATGTTCCGCTATTTTCCTATCTATTCCAGGCATGTCCTTGTATGACCAAGCAAACACGTCTTCGAATTCTTTGAGCGTCGAGGTCGATCGCTCTTCCGGATTTAGAGTTAAGCCAATTTTGACTTCTCTTTTATTTTCGTTAGTTCCTATATTAATTATTTTAGATTTTCAATGATAGGGTTCTTTTTTTCTCGTTCATTCATTAGTTTAACCAATTTATTAATGTTATCATCTTCATTAGATTGATTGTTATAGCATTCGAAAGATTCAAGAGAAGGCATATACTCGGAAATAGAGCTCATATTATTAAAATCAAAAGAGAGTACATCAAGAGAAGAATCCTTTTTGGGATCTTCTTCCTTAGAACTAGAAAATAAAGACTCAGTAATGGCCACAAGGCCTAGATTTTCAGCTTTCCTAGAGTATAATAGATTCATCGTCCGATTCTTCAAACATCTTCCCTTCGCCTGTGACGATTTTCAGCTTATCGCCTTTGTGATTGGTCCATTTGAAAGATTTCCTCTATCCATGCTCAAAAGTTTCATTTGAAAGGGTGATCAATGAGGTTGGGTCAAAAGCTTCATCTTGAATGACGTTTTGATTACTCATTGTAGCGACATGATTTTTCTCTAGTCCAAATAGCAAGTTAAATGCTTGTCTATCATAGCACCCTGGAGTTAGGTGATTTGATTTAACGATACTATGATCGTCATCCAAGAAGTAGCAATCATGAAATATTTCAAATCTAGGCTTCTTGATTCCTTCCAGAACTAAGGGTTCTGGAAATTTATAGCACGGGTAATCTTCTCCCTCCCTAATGAATTTCCCATTAAGGGTTTGTTGATAGTATGGGAGTAAAGTGATTATCCTTTTCTTATTATTGTCTCTATGTGCTTTGTTTTTTTCATTGTGAGACTCCAATTCTTCTTTTGTTGGTTTATATCCCAATCCAACTGAGAAGTTTTTCTTTTGGATAGGAAGTAAGAGAGATTTCTTCATTCCTATTCCTAAAGGCATCCCAGGAAAGTAACTACTCTTGAGTAAGATGTTGTTTACTATCCGAGTGGAATATGAATCAAGCTTGAATGGTTCTTCAAAGTCTTCTTCCATTTGAATTGTGTAGATTGGCTCCGCGGCGAATCCCCACATGTCCTCTTCATCATTATCATGGTTAATTTCAAAGAATGATTGAACATTTATTGCTATTTTAAGTGGAGAAGCATGTATAGTCATAGGAAGCCCTTGATAGTTCAACCTAATCATTTGATGAAGTGAGGATGGTATTGCGTCTCTGAACAAAAGAGTTTGAAAGGATTGTCCATGCGTCCGAACAAAAGAGCTTTGATGATATTCCCACGCGTCTCTGAACAAAAGAGCTTTGATGATTGAAAGTTTGTTGCGATAATATTCCGAAGAAAAATTTCTGAAGACCGACGCTTGCCAATCTCTAAAGCTCGCTTGAACTTTGCTTCAGCAAAAACCAGTATGTCGGTGTCTCCGTGATGAGCCAATTCTTAGGCGTTTTAAGCTAAGTGAGACGTCTTTCATCAGGTCGATCACTTATTGTGATTGTAATCAAACTGACTACTTAATCATGTCAAATTGCTTATAGGGGCTAACTGGCGTACCAAGGAACCCAAAATTGTTGTATGAGGTAGAAATCACCTTTCTGAGAGTCTTCGAGCTCTGTCGCTGCTGAAATATCTCTAGCGCCAAGAATTGGCTCCGCCGCCAAACGCTGAGATCTAGCGCCAAGCACTGAAATCTATTTCCATACGCTAGATGTTGTCGTCTGGCGCTGGAGTAGGGTCTTCCCTATTCTGCTGCACGTACATTTATTTTTGACTATAAAACTTTGCCAATTTCTTTAATTATCTTAGGGTTGACCTAAGGTTTAACGTTGCTTGACTCATCGGCTTGACACGACTCATGGTATAAACTTGAATCTCTGTGATTGACTTGAGGTTGACTCAACTCGAAGTGTTTGACTTATGGGACTCATGACCCGTGTGTGCATAGTGTTGATTATGCGACTCGAACATGCTAAAAAGCAAAAATTTTCCGTCATTTTTGTGGAGGGTACCGAATTTCTCCCGAAAAAGAAAGATGTGAAAAAAGAATCAAAGTTTTGAAGGTGCATGTTGAATGAGCTTAGTCAAATGTTGTTTCTCACAGTACAAGGATTGTAACATCTTAGACTATCCTAGTTGACTCCATAATGAAAGTATTTAGGTAACTTAGGCACGGAGGCTAAGCACTTCATACTTCAATGCAATGATGATTATCATTGATGAGTGATTTTGACATGACAAGGCATGCTTCATCGTTATGTTAAGATTTCATGACAAAGGGTTCCTAAGGGAATTATATTTGGTCATGTATCTGTGCGGTGTGTGAAAGTGATACTAAAGTTAGGCCGCAAGGGCTAAGTGTGTAGAAAGATATTATTTCAAGAAGAGTCAAATGATGGCGACTCTTTAGGCTAGGTAAGCTAATGATGTAAGGATTAAGCCTCCAAGTCTAGCTCTAAGTGAATAGGGATGAACACAGGGAATCCCTTGATATGATCATGGTATAATTGTGTGAATGAATGCATTTTTATTACGGCCGCACCTCAATGTGAGGTTGCCTACGTATCCGTTAGGAACTAGGCCAAACGTTGCTCTAGCCGAACCTCGCACAAGTATGTGTATAACTCAAAAAGGTCTTTTTAAAGGGGTTTTAACGTGGTTAGGCTAAAGGTTATAGAAGAAGAAGGGGATAAAGGCTACAGACCCTAGATAAGCCCCTAAGGTGTGCAACTTTGCTTTTGAATATTTGTTTTTATACTTGAGTTTCTACTCTTTTTTTTAGCTCTTTTTTCTTTTGCTTTAGCATTTATCTTATTTTTATAAGTGTGGGCAATCCCGATCATGCGGTCTATCACTCACTTGGCATTCATGTTTCTCATGCACGGTACCGAGCACTCGATAAGAGACGCAATCCATTTAGAAGTACTTAGGAGTTCCCAAATGTCGTTAGAGCGTTTGACCAATGGATCTTCCATCTCAAGTGGAGGTGGTATTGGATTTTTTACTTGAGCTTGAGTTTGATTTTGTGTGGTCGAAGATCCATTTGGTGGTGGTGCTTGGTAGACTCGCCCAGAACAATTTAAATGATCTATCTCATTTGGGTTAGTTGTAGGACTCACAAACCAAATTTCTTCTAAAGGCTTTGGATGTGCCTCCATTTCAAGATGTTCCATGAGTTGTGCTTGATGCCATTGTTCATCCAAGGAGAGATTCGATAAATCTTGCGACTTCCCCAAGAAATGATCCCAATCAAGCATTCCATTTGTTTCTTTTTGTAAACAAGATGGAGGTGGGACGACGGCATACTTAGAGACATATAAGTCTTGAAAGTCGTCGTCCCATAGTCTACATACTTCATTAGTTTCCCCTATGAGTATTGTGGATAGAGGTTCTCCTATAGGAGTGATATAGTCTTCATCGAACATATAAGGATTAACGTATCACTCTCCATATGGTCTTCCTCGATGTAAAATATCCCTAAGGGGGATGCATTATTGTTAGGGTGGGAATTCTCCCATCGTCTAATAAATCTTGTATTTTGTGCTTTAAAATATAGCAACGTTCAGTATCGTGTCCAACGCCTCTATGATAAGCACAATAAGCATTATCATTCCATTAAGGAAACCTCCTTTCTGGTGGAGTGGGTGGTGTTGGCCCTTTTGGCGCAAGTAAGCCTTTTTCATTTAATTTTTCTTACAATTCTTTATAGCTTACAGGAAATGGAGTAAATTTTCTTTCTTTTGTCCATCTTTTTCTAGGATCATCATGTCGATTTGTGTTATTGTATTGCGTGGAAGTCGCAAATACGTCAATAAAGGATGATGCGTTATCATTCCCCTTCTTGTAGTTATTGTTAGGTTGATGATGATGATGAGGTTTTTTTGCTTTTATCTTTAGCAAGATCATCTTCAATCCTAGTAGCCACAGAATAGACCTTTTGAAAAGTGTCTAAACCAAGGTAACGTATATGTTTGTTGTACTTTTCATGACAGTTGTCAATGAATTTTTGTATTAACTCGAGTTCAGGCGGCCTTTGGGCAAGGTGGGCCGTCTTTTCTTGCCATCTACCATATAAAGAAAGGAAACCTTTATCATCGTCTTGCTTAAGCATCTCGAGTTCACGTAAAGTTGACTTAAACTTTACGTTACTCTCATATTGGGTAATGAAAGCCGAAACTATATCTTCCTATGTTGCCTTGAATTTTGGATCTAGCCATAGTACCACTCTCTCGCGGTTGGGTCTAGGGATAAAGGGAAAGTCAAAGCATAAAGCTTAGGATCAACTACCTTTATTTCCATAGTACTAGTAAAACACATTAAATGATTTTGTGGATTATTGGTTACCTTAAATATTTGCAAGTCCGTAGCTATGAACATTTCCAGTAAAGCAAGTCTTGGGGGAGGAGCAAACTTTTCTGCTTCAAATTACTTGTTCCCCATTGTAGAACGAAGAACTAGCTTCTCCAATGACTTTTCTTTGATGAATAATTGTTCCATATTTTCTTGTAAGGCTAAGGTTTCAACATTTTTCTTTTCACCCTAATCTATTTTCTTAATTTTTCTCTGCTCGGCCTCTTGAGCCTTTTCCTCTCCCAAACGAAGAATATCTTGTTGAAGTTCTTTGATGGTTAGCGTTGTTGTTGGAATAGAATTTGTTGTCGAAGAAAAGTGGTTTGAAAGGGGTTGATCTTTTGGTGGTATACGTAGAATGCGAATGTCCGGGAGTCCTCTTTCCCAAGCTTGAAAACTGGCCCTAAGTACGAAAGGATAAGTAAATCGATACGCTTGTTTAAAAAGGGAGAAAAAAAAGAAAAAAAAAAGAAACGACGCAAAACATATTCAAACGGATAACATCACCCTTAACAATTCTTCAATGAAGATATTGTTCGGATGAGTCAATTTATCTTTTGAGAAATCAAATGACTCGTTCAGTGGCGCGTGCAAGTGACTCAGTTGCGCGCGGCTATCGCAAGCAACGGAATATCTTGCGCTGGGAGGGGTCGCAAAACTCACTGAGTTACACCCGCCACCTGCTCGTAGGATTTTTTTTTTTTAAATTCAAGCATTTTTTTTGTTATCGTTTTTTTTTTGTTTTTTTATTTGATTATTTTTATGATATCCTTTAAATATGATGCTAAATCACGAAGAGACAACTTCGTAATTGGGAACATAGATCAAACTAAAAAAAAAAAGAAGACTATCCTAACACGTTACATATAGTCACATAAGCATGCCATAAGTCAAGATTCACGCAATGCCATTCTAAGGTCAAAAAAGGCTTGGGTTTCCAAATGTACCATATCTTAAGAAATGACGCACAAATCAATCACTCAACGTGTTGACTCACGGAATCGCCCTCCCAACATTTTATTGGTGATGTGGGTGGGATGATTGTTATTGATTTCGGGATAGAAGCCTAGTGTTGGCGACCCCTAGTCAATGAGCCAATCCCCAATGGTTTAAGTGTGCTATGCTTATGCATGATGCAATGTTGCTTGTTTGGTTTTTACTCTTGTGCAAAAGGAAGATATTATGCATTCAAGTCTCGCTCTCTAACTAAAGATTATTCAAGTTAATTCTCGTTACAACCCATAGGTAACCTAGTGTTGGAAACGTTGTATCATCACTACGAATTAATCATGTAACCTCTAAGTCCCTAGTGGAGTTGCCACTATAAGGAGGGGGCTCCCATCGTAAGGGGTCCCCTCCTTTATTGCCCATGGCCCTTTAAAAGACTAAGACTTTACACTTGTTAGAGTGTAGTAGGATTTGAATTCCTGACTGTTTTGGGGACCTTGAATTAGAATTGATTCTATCATTACGCTTTTTTGTAAGAAACAAGTAGGAAGTCGCCAATGAGTTTTAGGAAAACTCATAAACCTCGTTCATGCCTTTCTTCATGTGGAGTTCATGGAATAATTACCACGAATCATAAGTTTACTCATGCCGAAATTGGTCTATAAACCAGAAATGAGTTCGGGAGAGAGGGTACTAAAATAACGTTCCCTTTAGAGGGGAATCGTTATCCTAGCCCTAGTGCGGCCTCTACTAGCTCTTCCTTTTTTACAATTTCATCACCAAGCAATATATGAAATGCGATCCTAAAACTATGTTAGTTGATTTTATTTACACATACCAATTCATGTAGGAATTACATCGTAATGTCGTTATTCTTTATTTAATCAAATTCGTGAAAAGGACAAGAAAATAAATAATATTCGCCATGGGTTAAGTGATCAACCAATAATTATTTAATTCAATTCTAATCTTTATTTAACGCAAGATACTATGTGGAATTGATTAATTAATTATTTTAAAGGTGATCAAACAACACTAATTAATTAATTAAGGTTCTTATAAACAAGAAAATAAATGTGATTTAACTAAGTGCTCGGGAATTTACCACTTCTCTTTGATAAATCTCCGTTTAGAATACTTATGGACTCCTTCTTGTTGGGGAACCTCCATCGTAGTAACAAAATATCAAAAGGGGTGAGTGTTTAGGACAAGAGGGGCTAGGTTGCACAAGTTCACAAGTATTTCGCCAGAGTTTTAGGTTATTTTCTGTTTGTCTAAGCCTCGATTTAAGCTCTTATTTGTAGGGAATGATTAGGTTTAGGGTTACGAGCATTCTGCCGTAGCAGGTGTCGCGCGCAACAGGATGAGTTGCGCGCGGCATCCCAGTGCAAGTGATTAGGATGCGCTGCTATGGGCAGCGCAACTAATTGTCTTGTGCGCAGCTTTATGGTAAGATTCGATTTTATATTTTCCGTATAATTCTGAATCTTCCGCAGCGTAATTCTGGAGGTTGCGCTAGGTGTCGTGCGCAACTGAATTAGTTGCGCATTGCAGCTCAGCACGACTATTTGAGATGCGCACGACTTTTTCTGTGGCTGCACTAAAATTAAACCTAGGCGCTCCAAAATCCGTCATTATTAGGTTTTAAGCACGGGCTTAAGCCTAATTATGATCGGGTTTAGTTAATTGGACCTTTGTTCTGGCTTTTATCTTTAATTTGGGCTAGTCTTTCATGTTTTGTAGCTTAACCAGTTCTCCATAAGTATTCTTCACTTTTATATCCAACACGAAGATGGTATAATTATCGTCATTGCACTTCCTGTTGGGACAGGAGGCCAAAAGTAGATGTATACAGTTGCATCAACTAATTGGACTTTTAAATTAGTTTTTTCAAGTTTAAGAAGTTGAAGACTAGATTGCATGTTACGTTTCTAGCATACATAAGGTTACTTAGCAAAAATATTGCTTCATTTTCTGCCATGGTAAAGTTAAGAACTAAGAGTTGAAAAGGGAAAGGGAGAAAATGACTATGTAGAAAGAGAAAATAACACCATGTAAATGATAACAAATAAGTTTAATATACAGTAGGTAATAACAGTAGATTAATATTGTGGATATTTAAATATTGGCTTCACAAGTACAACATTTATGACATCATAAATACCAAACATATTGTTAATGAGAATATTTTTTACTACCTACAAGTGTTCCTGTCATAATATAAATAACATTACTTTTATAAGGGGATTAGCCTTGACCAAGTCATCTAAAATATCATGGCGCATCACGCGCCTCCTCAAATGAGCCATGGGGCACAGGTACCCTGGCTGAATTAGTTCCCGCTCACAGTAAGGGTCAAAGAAGTCAGGACGAGGTCCAGGCTAAAAAGGTCAAAACGCACTGCTTTCAGCAGTACGACTACTACCCGGCTCAGGCAAGAAGGAAGAGGCCATGGAAGTACCCGCCCTGCTCGCAGCAGGGGGATAATCAAAAGGCATAACCATTTGAATAGGAAGGGGAGAAGAAGCAAGAGAACTAAAAGGAGTGTGCACAGAGCGCTCCTAAACGAGGAGAGTCGGAAGAAGAAGAGTCTGACTTAGTGGCCGCGTGAGGATCACTCATATTCTGACGGTCAGAAGCGTCAGACATTTTAAAGATCTACAAACACAAAGAAGCCCCTCCAAAGAAGAGAAAGAAAATGGGGTGCCAAGAGTAAACAAATTAGTTTATTCTCTAAGCAGCAAGTGCAGGAAAGCATAACAACAATAGGAAAAAAAAATTGAATATACAAATACAACAACAGAAGAGGGCAAATTGAACGGGGACAATCAGAATTGTTCAAAAGACGCAATTTTACGAAGGAAAACACAAAAAAAAAAAACAAAATTAAACATAAACATACAGGAAAAGGTACAAAGTTAGTACCTTTGTGACGAGAAGTTGCAGAAGCAACAAAGTACAACAACAATGGCGACCCAAGAAATCAAACGGAGAACAGGTTTAAACCTGCAACCAAAAAGCAGGAAAATTTAGCAAAACTGAAGAATAAAAGAAAATGAACAAACAAACGAACAAGGAAACGATAACGAAGCAAGTGTGTAGACGAGGAAGACGAAAACTTACAATGGTAATGGAGAAACGACGCGCGTCTTGGAGAAGACGAAGGGTAGAAAATTTGAAAAAAAAGTAAAGGGAAGATGAAAAAATAAAGAAGGTAAAAAGAAAAAAGAAGGGGGAGACAATGAATTATATTAGGAGTAAATGGGTGGTTGAGTAAAAATAAAACCAAACCGCCATGTCATTTCAGTAAAAATAAATTGATGACTCGGATGGCTGACACGTGTCCCACTCATGTAAAACATTGTTCCCGCAAAAAAAAAAAAAGAAGAAACTTCAGCGGGAGTGATCGAAATGACGAGCTTTCCCTGCAAGCTCGTCATTTCTCAGACTTCAGCGGGAGCGATCAAAATTCCTCCCTGCAAGCTCGTCATTTCTCAGACTTCAGCGGGAGTGATCAAAATTCCTCCCCGCAAGCTCGTCATTTCTCATACATCAGTGGGAATGATCGAAATTCCTCCCTGCAAATTTGTTATTTCGAAGATTTCAGCAGCAGTGATCGATATTCCTCTTTTTAATCCTCTCATGTCACAAAAAGGCATACACATTCCAGGCAGAAGAGAGCCACCATCGACGAGCAACAGCACAATCGCGTCATCACCAAATTATAGCTTAAAATCCCAAGCCTCTGGATCGCATCGACAATCTAGAGACTTGATGGGCTAGGAGTGTACGGGGTAATTTGACCAGACGACTCGTTGAGCAACGACCGAAAAGGCTACACGCTCAGAATAACTGGCATGAACGACCTCATACCATCTATTAACGGGCTAGTTGTATGGGATAGCTCTGGCTAAGCTATTCCTTCCAGCTGTGCTCAGTTAGAAAGGCTTCACCGTTTAAACAAGAGCCGACATGAGTGACCTCATACCACCTCTTGAGAGGCTAGTTGTAAAGGGTAGCTCCCGTTGAACTATCATCAAGCTCTTAGGGTGCGCACTCATTGCTGGAAGAACAACTAGAGAGGCTCACCAGCCCGATAGAGTTAGCCCCCAGGATTGACCAAGTGAGACTCCTCACAAAGGAAATCGTACACCTATAAATAGAAGAATAACTACAATAGAAAAGTGGTTAGACATACAAAATATTATACTCTCTCTATCTCTCTAAGTACACTTTCTCTCTCTATAAACACAACCTAACTTGAGCTTCGGAGTAGGGGTTCCTCGAGCCACCCCCGAGGGCAGTTTACGTGTGTTGCCTTTCGTAGGTTGTCGACGGGACCCAATCCATACCAGCTGAACCCTTGTATCCATACCTGGAACAATTAAATCTCAAAAATAAAAGTCATACAACCGACAATAAATTAGTGGGAAGCCGAGATACAATCTGGGCCCCCACTCCTCTAGCTATAGCAAAGCCTACCCTAGTAAATATATGAGCTACAACACGTGCTCTAATGTCTTGCGTCGTCGAGAACCTCTGAACTTACTACATCAACGCAACAACCTTCTTCTCTAATTCCCCAAGCGAAGAAAAGGAGACGGGAATGAAACCATATCTAATCACTTGACAACGAGCTTCATAAATAACCCACTTTCGATGAGCTACATCAACCACAACTCGTCTAGTAATTATTATTATTATTATTATTATTATTATTATTATTATTATTATTATTATTATTATTATATATCAAAAACAGATAAAATTATATAACCTATAGAAAATTAGTTGGAAGGCGAGATACAATATGGGCCCTCACTCCTCTAGCTATAGAAAAGTTGATCCTAGTAAAGATATGAGTTGCATCACGTGCCCCAATATCCTAAGTCTTTGAGAGCTTCTAGATCCGCTTCAGCAATGCAATAGCATCCTTTTCTAACTCCTTAAGAGAAGTGAAAAAGAAATGTAGGAATCCATATCCAACTGCTCGACAATTGGATTCGTACTTGACCCGCTTCCAATTGGCCGCATCAATCACTACCCGTCCAGGAACAAAGTCAGAAAGCCCAGATTGTGTCAACGGAGTCGACCCTGTCAAGTCAACGCAAACATCACGACCACGGTCCCAAGAATAAAGTAACACATCTGCATGTCTGAGAGCCACATTGTTCCCTCCAGATAACCTAATACCTCCTTTCTAGTTGAAATCCCTGATCGGTAGCAAACATCAACAAGGGTATCCTAAACAACATTATTCCAATGTTTAATGCCCACAATGCAAGCACAATACACCGCATGATCACCAAAAATATCCCCAACAAAAACCCTTGAACAAGCATAACAATGGAACACCCAACCGGTAGCATAGCACACATCGATAAGTCTTAGCGTTCATCGTGTGACCCAAACTCAAAATAGGGACTGCTCGAAGCCAAGAAGAGGTGTAAACTCCTTGATGTGATTTCCGTAATGCTGATTGTCAAAGAGTTTAAGAATAAGCATATTTTGTAGAATTGATAACCTTCGTGAAATATATGTCTTCCTATTTCTTCATGAGTTTCGGGGCAACGACCTCATTAGGATTACTTAAAAAATCAGACTCCACGGCGCCATTAAACAGACTCAAAGCATCTTCAAAAGTTCGACCATGACAAACAATGTCAACATCGTAGAAGCTTTGTCTGCAACCCAGCAGACTGTAACCGAGAAGCAAGAAAAGCATAAAGCCGAACATCACTTGCAGAATAAACACCAAGCCCTCCAAGTGCAAATGGTAAGGCGGCAAGCCGCCACTGCCAATCGCCAAACCCAGGTCCTGAAGCAGTAAAAATACGCTCCAAAGAAGATCAAAGACCCTCGTCAAAAGTGCGCTGAGCCGAGATACAATTTGGGCCCCCACTGCTCTAGCTATAGAAAAACCTATCCTAGTAAAAATATGAGCAGCAGCACGAGCCCCGATGTCCTGAATTGTCGAGAACTTCTGAACCCGCTTCAGCAATGCAACAGTCTCCTTATCTAATTCCCTACGCGAAGAAAATGAGAAGGGAAAGAATCCATATCCAATCTGTAGACACCCAAGTGTGTCTCCCCAAAACCAAACCCAATGATGAATACCTTTCACATCATTTGATTATTGAACGAAGTGAAAGTGTGAAAGGTCTAATGATGAGGATGATTTTATTAAAATATTTCTCCTTCCGTTTTCAAAAATATTTCTTTTCTTACTCTATTTATATAAAATAGCCAGTCCAATTTGGTTTCGTCCATGATAAGGGGTCCAATAATAGTGTAGTTAGATTGGGCTTTAAAAGAGCTTTCCAATGATATATTATAAGCTTAATTCCGATGAATTGTGAGGAAGTTATGGATTAAATTAAATTAGGCCCAATGATTTTAAAGGTAGCTCAATTTTCTAGAGAAGGGCCTACTAATTATAATTCCTAAAGTGATTAGGATTGATTTTGATCTTCTAGGAATATCTAGAAGGTTCTCTTTTATTCTAATGAGATTAAGATTGATAATTATATTTTTAAAGATGTTTTATTTTGAATAAAATATAATAAATCTGATTTTAAATCTGCTTGGACGCAGAATTACCTGTAACAGCTTTAAAAGGTGATTCCGCGTGTAAAAGCGCATTGTACTTTTGAACCAGCGCGAGACGACAGAGTCGTCGCCTAGCGCTGACTTTCGTTGCTTGGTGCTGCAGTTGTCGTCTGGCGACTTGTCGTTTGGCGCTAACTCCTGTCGTTGGCGTCAGGAGGTATTTTATTCCGAATATGAATTTATTTGATCCCGTGCTTTTTTTCTATAAATAGGGGTCATATTTCTCTGTTTTCAAATCATCTACAATCAACAATCATTCACAAAAACCTTCCCTCTCCCAAAACTCCTCAATCATTAGTTCTAGACACACCTAGCTAAGTTCGAAGTTGCCTTTTCCCTAGATGTGCAAGGATCAAGGTACTTACACGTGGCTAGATCTTTTATGAAGTGATTTTATGCAATGATTTATATGTGTAATGTTAACAAATGATGAAACGATGTTTGAACGATTATGAAATGTATTTTGGTGAAGCATGTTTTAACTACTATTCGAAATGTTTAAAATGATGTATAATTGTAGACACTCATTTGTGTTTCCCAAAAACCAAACCCAGTGATGAGTACCTTTCACGCCGAACCATAATCGAATGAAGTGAAAGTGTGGAAAGTCTAGTGTTGCGGTTAGAGTTTTTAATTCTTTTCTTTCTCTCTATTTTAAAAACCTATTTTATGAAAATAGCCGATCCAATTTAGTTTGGTCCATGGAAAGGGTCCAATAATAGTGTAGTTGGATTGGGTTCAAAAAGAGCTTTCCATCGATATATTATAAGCCCAATTCTGATGAATACTGAGAAAGTTATGGCCAAATTACTAAACTGGGCCCGGTTTGATTTTTATATGCGCCCAATGATTTAGAGGAGGGCCTATTATGATTTATTCCTAATGTAATTATGATTGATTATAGTCTTCTAGAATCTTTTAGAAGGTTCTTTTGAATCCTAATTTGCTTAGCATTGATAAATTAGTTTTAATAGTTTTATTTCGAATAAAAGAAGTGTTTTTAAAGAAATTACAGTTTTACCCCTCATACGCTTAAATTTTATCAAAATATGAAAACATGTGGAAAAATTGATTGTAGCGCCGCACTACAAGTTGTCGCCTAGCGACAGGCTTGGCGTCGTGGCGACACGTCTGTCGCCTGGCGACAGGGGCGTGTTTGGCAACAGTGTCGTGTTTTATTCAATTCAAAACTGTGATTCTTTTTTATCATATCCGGATAATTTTCTTTATAAATAGCCTCCTAAAACCTCCGTTTTCAATCACCAACTCTCATCAAGAAATTCTTGATACTTTCTCTCTCTCTCTTTTCTAAACTAGCTTTCTCTAAAAAAAAATTCAGCATTCACAAGATCTAGACACACCTAGCCAAGTTCGAAGTTGCCTTCGCCCTAGACGTGAAAGGTTTGATTTCTGAGGGTTTGGTCCCTGTAGGGAATATTTCAAGCGTTAATCCCCTAGCTTGAAACGCCTCGGGATCATACACTAAAGTATGGTGGCGTCCAAAAGGAAAAAAGATAGAGCAAAAGAGTCGCCAACAAGTTTTTTTAGGAACTTGTAAACCGTTCAGGAGGTGAAGGTTACACCCCTTAACGATCCAAGAGATCGTCAACTCCATAAGGTCTTGAACCAAATAGGGTTCGGGGATGAAGGTACAAATCTAACCTAAAAGAGATTGAACTTGCCCTAATAGTAGGCCTCTACTTTATTCAGATCGTATTCATGTGCGCTTTATGAATAACGTACAATCAATAGGATTAACCCTAAACTTGTTTATCTATGTTGGTTGAATATAAATGCACAAATAAATCTATTATTGGCGATCACTTGAATTATAATAAAATTAACCCTAAACAAGATTATTAATTATCTTATTAAGCGTGATTACAAGTACCAATTCCATTTAAACATGCATAAAAGGTGTGATCAAGCAATAACAATAAAAATCAAGCACTATAATAGTTATCATAACAATAATAATAATAATAATAATAATAATAATAATAATAATAAAATCATGTTAAAGCATAATAATAGCATGATCCTAGGCATGATACTAACAAGATAATAACAAACCATAGCATGTCACTAAACAATAAAAATCATATACTTAACCCTAACATGATACTAACAATCATAAATATTAGGAAGAACATGAAAGGCATCGTAACAATCATATTTGATATTAAAGTTACCCTAGACATGATACTAGGAATATCATAATAACAACCTAAACATGAACTCTATATCATAACATCAATGAAAATCATTAAAGTACTTACTTTGATGCCTCGTACCTCTTTCTAACAAAATACACACGTTAGTAAGTTCAAGGAAAATAATAAACAAAACAATTAAATTAAATAATAATTGAAAGAGAGATTTGGGACCAAACCCTCAGAAATAAAACCTTTCACGTCTAGGGCGAAGGCAACTTCGAATATGGCTAGGTGTATCTAGATCTAATGAATGCGGAATTTTGTATTTGAGATAAGCTAGTTTAGAAAAGAGAGAGAGAGAGATCAAGGAAATCTTGATGAGAGTTAGTAGATTGTAGATGAATGAAAATTGGTTATCAAAAACGGAGTTTTTAGCACGTTATTTATAGAGAAAATCAGCCAAAAAGAAAAAATTTCAAAACAGAGTTCTGGCACAGATAAAATCTGATTAGCGCCAATGCTGGCTATTGGCACCAGATGCCAACATTAGCGCCAGGCGCCAATGCTAGCGCCAGGCGCCAATGCTAGCGCCAGGCGCTACAACTAGCGTTTGGCGCTTATTCAGAAATTCACGCGTTTTCTTAAAATCAGTTAAAAATTGCCGTACAGGAGGATAAAATTGTATCTTCCTCAAAAAACATTCTTTGATTTTAATTAAAACTCTAAAAAGTCAACAAAAGTCAATTTATCAATGCTAAATGAATTAGGAATGAAAAAGACCTTTAGAAGAATCTAGAAGACTAAAACCATTTTTAATTTCATTAGGAATGATAAATCTATATTAGGTCCTCCTCTAGATCACTGGCCTGCATATAAGGCTCAAACCGGGCCCAGTTCAGTAAATTGGCCATAAATTCCTCAATATTCATCAGAATTGGGCTTATAATATATAAAGCTTTTGTCAAGCCCCATCAAACTACACTACTATTGGACCCATATCATGGACCAACCAAACTAGATTGGCTGTTTTCTTAAAATAAATTTTCCAAAACAGAGAGAAGAGAAAAGAAATTAAAACTATCCGCAACACTAGACTTTCCACACTTTCACTTCATTCGATTATGATTCGACGCGAAAGTTACTCATCACCGGGTTTGGTTTTGGGGAGACACAAATGGGTTTCTACAGAAGCCTCCACTTTGACTGAGTTTGGAGAAATGCAAGTTTCGAAAAACAAAAGTCAAAGTAGCAATAGGGACGGAGAATGATTCAGATCGTTCTGCGATCCTAAATCGCTCTTGTAACTCCGATACCTGCAAATCAGCGTTAGTTAAATAGATAAAAGTGTTAAGAAACGCGTATTTTGCACCGTCGAGCACACGTCTCTGAAGATAACCGATTCGTTGTTGTATCCTTGTTGTTTTGATGACCTCCTGCCAAGAGAAGGCCATCCCGCTTGAAAACCGCTAAACTTGTAACTGCTTCCAATATTGAAGACTGCTTTGCTTGAAACGATCCTCTTCCGCTTTGATAATATTCCACGTCCAAGGGAATACTATCGAAGATTGCTTCGCTTGAAACAATGCCCTTCCGCTTTGTGACCATCTTCCAGGTCTAAGGGAACATGATCGAAGACAACTTCGTTCTAAATTAACTTCAGTTATTTGTGACAACTCTCCACGATCTATGGAACGCCATCTTGCTGTTTCGATGTTCACTCGTCTCTGAACAAAGAGCTTCTTTTTTATATTCTTTTGATATGTTCACGCGCCTCTAAACAAAAAGCTTCTTTCTTTTTTGATATGAACTTCTAAATGATCTGAACAAAGAGCTTGATAATAGGATGCCCACGCGTCTCTTGAGCAAAAGAGCTTGAAAGAAATGTCCACGCGTCTCTGAACAAAAGATCTTCGAATGATATGTCCACGCGTCTCTGAACAAAAGGGCTTGATTAATATGCCCACGCGTCTCAGGAGCAAAAGAGCTTAAAAGAAATATCCACGCGTCTCAGAACAATAGAGCTTTGATAATATGCCCACGCGTCTCTGGAGCAAAGAGCTTTGATGATATGTCCACGCGTCTCTGAACAAAAGAGGTTGAATGATATGCTCACGCTTCTCTGGAGCAAAGAGCTTTGATGATATGTCCACGCGTCTCTGAACAAAGAGCTTTGAAAATAGGATGCCCACGCGTCTCTGAACAAAAGAGCTTGAAAGAAATGTCCACGCGTCTCTGAACAAAAGAACTTGAAAGAAATGTCCACGCGTCTCTGAACAAAAGAGCTTGAAAGGATTGTCCCTGCGTCTCTGAACAAAAGAACTTGAAAGGATTGTCCACGCGTCCGAACAAAACAGCTTTGATGATATGCCCACGTGTCTCTGAACAAAAGAGCTTTGATGATTGAATGTTTGTTGCGATAATATTCTGAAGAAAAATTTCTGAAGTCCAACGCTTGCCAATCTCTAAAGCTCGCTTGAACTTTGCTTCCGCAAAAACCAGTATGTCGGTGTCTCCGTGATGAGCCAATTCTTAGGCGCTTTAAGCTAAGTGAGACGATCTTTCATCAAGTCGATCACTTATTGTGATTGTAACAAAACTGACTACTTAATCATGTCAAATTATAGGGGCTAACTGGCGTACCAAGGAACCCAAAATTGTTGTATGAAGTCGAAATCACCTTTCTGAGAGGCTTCGAGCTCTGTCGCTGCTGAAATATCTCTAGCGCCAAGAATTGGCTCCGCCGCCAAACGCTGAGATCTAGCGCCAAGCACTGAAATCTATTTCCATACGCTAGATGTTGTCGTCTGGCGCTGGAGTAGGGTCTTCCTTATTCTGCTGCACGTACATTTATTTTTGACTATAAAACTTTGCCAATTTCTTTAATTATCTTAGGGTTGACCTAAGGTTTAACGTTGCTTAACTCATCGGCTTGACACGACTCATGGTATAAATTTGAATCTCTGTGATTGACTCGAGGTTGACTCAACTTGAAGTATTTGACACATGGGACTCATGACCCGTGTGTGCATAGTGTTGATTATGCGACTCGAAAAGGCTAAAAAGCAAAAAATTTCCGTCATTTTTGTGGAGGGTACCGACTTTCTCCCGAAAAAGAAAGATGTGAAAAAAGAATCAAAGTTTTGAAGGTGCATGTTGAATGAGCTTAGTCAAATGTTGTTTCTCACAGTACAAGGATTGTAGCATCTTAGACTATCCTAGTTGACTCGATAATGAAATTATTTAGGTAACTTAGGCACGGAGGCTAAGCACTTCATACTTCAATGCAATGATGATTATGATTGATGAGTGATTTTGACATGACAAGGCATGCTTCATCGTTATGTTAAGATTTCATGACAAAGGGTTCCTAAGGGAATTATATTTGGTCATGTATCTATGCGGTGTGTGAAAGTGATACTAAAGTTAGGCCGCAAGAACTAAGTGTGTAGAAAGATATTATTTCAAGAAGAGTCAAATGATGGCGACTCTTTAGGCTAGGTAAGCTAATGATGTAAGGATTAAGCCTCCAAGTCTAGCTCTAAGTGAATAGGGATGGATACAGGGAATCCCTTGATATGATCATGGTATAATTGTGTGAATGAATGCATTTTTATTACAGCCGCACCTCAATGTGAGGTTGCCTACGTATCCGTTAGGAACCAGGCCGAACGTTGCTCTAACCGAACCTCGCACAAGTATGTGTATAACTCAAAAAGGTCTTTTTAAAGGGGTTTTAAAGTGGTTAGGCTAAAGGTTATAGAAGAAGAAGGGGATAAAGGCTACATACCCTAGATAAGCCCCAAAGGTGTGCAACTTTGCTTTTGAATATTTGTTTTTATACTTGAGTTTCTACTCTTTTTTTTAGATCTTTTTTTATTTGCTTTAGAATTTATCTTTTTTTTATAAGTGTGGGCGATCCCGATCATGCGGTCTATCACTCACTTGGCATTCATGTTTCTCATGCACGGTACCGAGCACTCGATAAGAGACGCAATCTGAGACGTGTTCTTATCAAAGATATTTTCATATCAAAGACATTGGAACACTTACCTTTTTGTACACTTTTATTTATTTTTTGCTTTTTGCTTATTTTTGCTATTATTTTTTATTTTGATCTTTTGAAATCACTCAAGCTTTTGAGATTGCATAAGTTACACACCATTCCATCCCAAGGTTAGGTAAATGTGGGTTGAAAAAAGAAAGGTATATCGTTAGACGAGGCTCAAAGTGGTTTATCAAGAAGAGATTGTATATATGAAGGGTGAAAGGTGATATGATGTGGCTACAAGGGGTGCCTCAAATCATTGGTATACCTTGTGCTTAGTTTGACAATGATTTATTTTTATATTTTTTTTATAATGCAATATAATGAAATGATCATATGTAAGAAATAAATGCTCATTTTATTAAAGGAAAAGAAAGAATCTACAAAATTAATCTAAGGGAAAAGAAAGGTGCCTATGCTAGACTTATTGGTGAAAGGGTAAATAGAGAAAAAGAAAAAAGATGTCATGAAATCTCGTCGTTGAACCTCGCCTCTTGTCTTGTGTTGTTTGCTTTATCAACACTCGCTCTTCTTGTTAACTGGAGGTATGGGAAGCTTGTTATTATCAATCAAATGTTGGATATCCTCCTTTAGCATCCAACAGCTCTCAGTAGCATGACCCTTACCTTGATGGTACTTGCAGCGCACATTTGGATTCCAGCTAGGAATCTCTTCTCAAGCGGGGGATCTTGAAGAGGTTCAATAGGATTGATGAGTCCCTTGGCATGGAGTCCATCGAAAGCATCATCGTAGCTAATTCCAATAGGGGTAAAATCCCTTTTTTATTGCTTTCTAAATCCTAAGTCTCATTAAGGTCGAAAGTACCAACACTGTTGCTAGAGTAGGTGTTTTCGGAAGGAGAAGGATAGTCTTTCTTCTTCCCTTTACAACCACTGTTGTTATTGTTACTGATCTTAGCCTTCTTGTCGCGCGGAGGAACATGAAGGAGATTTGAATCAATAAAGTCTTGAACACAATCCTTGAGGGCAAGACACTTTTCAGTAGTGTGACCGCGACCTTTATGATATCGACAATAGGAATTTGGATCCCAATTGGGAAAACGCTTTTCATGTGGAGGGTCTTGACTGGGACCAATGGAGTGAATATAACCTTGATCATTAAGACAACCAAAAGCTTCATTGTAAGTCATTCCTATTGGTGTGTATTCTTCAATGGTCCCTTTTTCTCGTGGCTAAGGAGCATTGAGTTCTTTATTAAACCCTTGGCGAGAATTTTGTTCGATGACCATCACCCAATTTGTTAATCCTTCTACCACGTTCAAGAGCGTGGCAACGACATCTTGCAATTTCCGAACGTCCTCTTTTAGACTTGACGAGTCTTCCCTGTTATTATCTAAGAAAAGACTTTCATCCTCCCCAATCATGGGCACTTCATCGAGAGAGGTTATATAAGCTGTCTCGATCATGGGCTCTCCTACAGGTGTGATAAGAAGTGATGGATCGAAGGATGCTTGGTCTTCTTCAATGGCTAGAACCTCGGAAGTTTTATTGTCATCGATCAGATCTTGAATAGCTTCTTTGAGTTTACAACACTCATTAGTGTCGTTACCTTTTCCTTGGTGATATTTGCAATGCTTATTAGGATCTCACTTAGGTGGCCTAGCTTGTAGAACTGGATCTTTGATAGGCCCTATGGGCATGACTAGTCCTTTGTGATGTAGCTTCTCAAAAGCTGTTTCATAACTCATACCAAGTGGATTGAACAACCTTTTTGACCTTTGTATTCGTGATTTAGAGGCATTCGTGGTATGTACCTCATTAATGGGAGAGGAAGAAGAAGGATGGTCGTTCTTCTTTCCTCTCGCACTATTATCTTTCACAAGGTCATCTTCAATGTCAATGCCTATATTATAGACAGCCTTGAAAGTATTCAAATTGTGTTGGTACTTTAAGTGCCTTGAATACTTCCCTTGGAGGTTCTTAATAAACATCCTCACAGATTTTTCGGTAGAAGCCTTGACCATATTAGCCGAAGTTTCCCTCCATTTATTGAAGAAAGACGTGAACCCTTCATTTCCTTTTAATTTTAATATATCGAGTTGTCTATGGTCTTTTTCGTCTTGGATGTTGCACTTATATCTATCTACGAAAGCGTTTGCCATGGACTCCCAGGTGAAGGTTTTTTCTTTCTCGAGAGAAAAGAACCATTGCTGGCAAACGACCTCGAGAGATAGTGGGAACAGAGTGGAGAAAACCTTCTTATCGATACCTTTAATGCTCATTATAGTTTCAAAAGCTCTTTGATGAAAGTAAGGGTTATCTTTTGCCTTGAATTTAGGGATGTCAGTGGCGTTAAACTTATGCGGAAGAAGTTCCTTGTCCAGCGAGACCCCTTGTGAACTAATGCCCTGAAGTTTATAGTCACTAGATAGCTTGCTCAAGCTTTCTTGCATAAGGTTCATTTGTTGTTGCTTCACAGGGTCATCAATTTTGAGGGTTAAAGCCTTTAAAACCTCAGTCACGTCATTCAATTGATTCTTAAGTTCATTGACCTCTTCTTGACTTGCCATTATCTTTTTAGCCTTCCTCTTTTGACAGATTGGTTTATCAAAAAGTGAGACTTAAATAAAGAGGTTGTCCTTGATTAATCGACCTTTTCTCCTCGACCAAGTACTGTGGAAAAGGAACTTGGGGATATCTATTGTTAATTATTTGACTCAAACTCTATTCAACATGCAATGGATGGAGGAAGTGAAGAAAGATTGGAATAGAATGTAAAGAAAAATGATGTAGATGGATGGATATGAAGAATAAGGAATAGGATGTACCCCCAACTTAAATGACGGAAAAAACCGACTCATGCATGAACCTAAGACATGGTCATGGTGACATATACTCAAAGTGTGTGATCAGACTAGTTAGTGTAGGTGAAATGTTTAGACTCGTGTCATGACCATGTGGCTAGACTATGTGACCAGACTCAATTAATGACTTAACAGGGTATTATTGACAGTGAAATTAATCGAATTAATTAAAAAACTAGTTAATTAGACACCAGGTGATGACTCAATCAATAATCCGAACTTTCGTCAAAACGACAGGACTGGCGTCGCACTGTGTAGTGTAGCTCTAGACGACAGAGTTGTCGCCAGGCGCCACACTCCAGAGAATGGCGCTACAGTTTAGATTTTTGCGCCAATGCTGGAGCTTCCATCCGAGACTGTTTTCGGTGTTATTAATCAACAGGGGTTTGGTGAATTCAACATTCTCGGATGTACCCTTTGTTGCTTAGAGCGTTCAATCAAGTAGATGGAGCATGAGTTTCCAGAGGGTTATGTCCATATGTAGAACACATATGGGTCTTAGAAAAGTGAGAAAAAATCAATCAGGAAGTAGGATCGAGCAAACAATGCGAAAAAACTGGTCGAAATTAGAACGCATATTCTGGCTCGATATTGGAAGAATTTGGCGCCAGCAAACAGAGGTTGGCGCTAGGTTTTAGCTGTAGCGCCTGGCGAAAAAGCTGTCGTCTGGCGCAACAGTTAAATGTCTGGCGCCAACTTCTGTTCGCTGATGCTAATTCCTACATGCCTCAGCAGCTTTCTGTGCTCGATAAAATTTTCTAGTTTTGCGCAGTGTTATTTCAGTCCTAGTTGTGAAAGATATTTCTCAAATTTCCCTTGTGTAAAATCCTATGTTTTTAACTCATTACGAATGGTCTTTCCAATGAGATTTTTTTATGCATATGACAATAATGTTAATCAAAATTACGCACATGAAATACTTAGAACGTTTCGAGTCTCATCCACTCATTCTAAATCATTGCCGAAACAAAATCAGGAATTAAAATAGAAATCCTCCCCAGTGGAGTCGCCAAAAAACTGTAGGGAATGTTTCAAGCGTTAATCCCCTAGCTTGAACCCCACTGTGATCATACACTAAAGTACGAGGGCGTCCAAAGGGAAAGAAGATAGAGCAAAAGAGTCGCCAACAAGTTTTTTTAGGAACTTGTAAACAGTTCACGAGGTGAAGGTTACACCCCTTAACGATCCAAGAGATCGTAAACTCCATATGGTCTTGAACCAATTAGGGTTCGGGAATGAAGGTACAAATCTAACCTAAAAGAGATTGAACCTGCCCTAATAATATGCCTCTACTTTATCCAGATCGTATTCATGTGCGCTTTCTGATTAACATATAATTAATAGGATTAACCTTAAACCTGTTTATCTATGTTGGTTGAATATTAATGCACAAATAAATCTATTATTGGCGATCACTTGAATTATAATCAAATTAACCCTAAACAAGATTATTAATTATCTTATTAAGCGTGATTACAAATACCAATTCCCTTTAAACATGCATAAAAGGTGTGATCAAGAAATAACAATAAAAATCAAGCAACATAATAATTATCATAATAATAATAATAATAATAATAATAATAATAATAATAATAATAATAATAATAATAATAATAATAATAAAATCATGTTAAAGCATAATAATAGCAAGATCCTAGGCATGATACTAACAAGATTAATAACAAACCATAGCATGTCACTAAACAATAAAAATCATGTACTTAACCTTAACATGATACTAACAATCATAAATATTAGGAAGAACATAAAAGGCATCGTAACAATCATATTTGATATTAAAGTTACCCTAGACATGATACTAGGAATATCATAATAACAACCTAAACATGAACTCTATATCATAACATCAATAAAAATCATTAAAGTACTTACTTTGATGCCTCGTACCTCTTTCTAACAACAAAATACACACATTAGTAAGTTCAAGGAAAATAATAAACAGAACAATTAAATTAATTAATAATTGAAAGAGTGATTTGGGTCCAAACCCTCAGAAATAAAACCTTTCACGTCTAGGGCGAAGGCAACTTCGAATATGGCTAGGTGTATCTAGATCTAATGAATGCGGAATTTTGTATTTGAGAGAAGCTAGTTTAGAAAAGAGAGAGAGAGAGAGATCAAGGAAATCTTGATGAGAGTTAGTAGATTGTAGATGAATGAAAATTGGTTATCGAAAACGGAGTTTTTAGCACGTTATTTATAGAGAAAATTAGCTAAAAAGATAAAATATCATAACAGAGTTCTGGCGCAGATAAAATCTGATTAGCGCCAACGCTGGCTATTGGCCCCAGACGCCAACGCTGGCTATTGGCGCCAGACGCCAACATTAACGTCAGGCTCCAATGCTAGCGCCAGGCGCCAAGTGAAGCGCCAGGCGCTACATCTGGCGTTTGGCGCTGATTAAGAAATTCACGCGTTTTCTGAAAATCAGATAGAAATTGTCGTACAGAAGGATAAAATTGTATCTTCCTCAAAAAATGTTCTTTGATTTTAATTAAAACTCTGAAAAGTCAACAAAAGTCAATTTATCAATGCTAATTGAATTAGGAATGAAAAAAAACCTTCTAGAAGAATCTAGAAGACTAAAACCATTCCTAATTTCATTAGGAATGATAAACCTATATTAGGTCCTCCTTTAGATCATTGGGCCGCATATAAGGCTCAAACCGGACCCAGTTCAATAAATTGGCCATAACTTCCTCAATATTAATCAGAATTGGGCTTATAACATATCGTTGGAAAGCTTTTGTCAAGCCCCATCCAACTACATTACTATTGGACCCATATCATGGACCATCCAAACTAGATTGGCTATTTTCTTAAAATAAGTTTTCAAAAACAAAGAGAAGAGAAAAGAAATTAAAACTATTCGCAACACTAGACTTTCCACACTTTCACTTCATTTGATTATGATTCAACGCAAAAGGTACTCGTCACCGGGTTTGGTTTCGGGGAGACACAAATGGGTGTCTACAGAAGCCCCCCCTTTGACTGAGTTTGGAGAAACGCAAGTTTTGAAAAAAATAAGTCAAAGTAGCGATAGGGATGGAGAATGATTCAGATCGTTCTGCGATCCTAAATCACTCTTGTAACTCCGATACCTGCAAATTAGCGTTAGTTAAATAGATAAAAGTGTTAAGAAACGCGTATCTTGCACCGTCGAGCACACGTCTCTGAAGATAACCGATTCGTTGTTGTATCCTTGTTGTTTTGATGACCTCCTGCCAAGAGAAGGCCATCCCGCTTGAAAACCGCTAAACTTGTAATTGCTTCCAATATTGAAGACTGCTTTGCTTGAAACGATCCTCTTCCGCTTTGATAATATTCCACGTCCAAGGGAATACTATCGAAGATTGCTTCGCTTGAAACAATGCCCTTCCGCTTTGTGACCATCTTCCAGGTCTAAGGGAACATGATCGAAGACAACTTCGTTCTAAATTAACTTCAGTTGTTTGTGACAACTCTCCACAATCTATGGAACGCCATCTTGCTGTTTCGATGTTCACTCGTCTCTGAACAAAGAGCTTCTTTTTTATATTCTTTTGATATGTTCACGCGCCTCTGAACAAAAAGTTTCTTTCTTTTTTGATATGAACTTCTAAATGATGTGTCCACGCGTCTCTGAACAAAGAGCTTGATAATAGGATGGCCACCCGTCACTTGAGAAAAAGAGCTTGAAAGAAATGTACACGCGTCTCTGAACAATAGAGCTTTGAATGATATGTCCACGCGTCTCTGGAGCAAAAGAGCTTAAAAGAAATGTCCACGTGTCTCTGAATAATAGAGCTTTGATAATATGCCCACACGTCTTTGGAGCAAAGAGCTTTGATGATATGTCCACACGTCTCTGAACAAAAGAGCTTGAATGATATGCCCACGCATCTCTAGAGCAAAGAGCTTTGATGATATGTCCACGCGTCTCTGAACAAAGAGCTTTAAAAATAGGATGCCCACGCGTCTCTGAACAAAAGAGCTTGAAAGAAATGTCCACTCGTCTCTGAACAAAAGAGCTTGAAAGAAATGTCCACGCGTCTCTGAACAAAAGAGCTTGAAAGGCTTGTCCACGCGTGTCTGAACAAAAGAGTTTGAAAGGATTGTCCATGCGTCCGAACAAAAGAGCTTTGATGATATTCCCACGCGTCTCTGAACAAAAGAGCTTTGATGATTGAATGTTTGTTGCGATAATATTCCGAAAAACAATTTCTGAAGACCAACACTTTCCAATATCTAAAGCTCGCTTGAACTTTTCTTCCGCAAAAACCAGTATGTCGGTGTCTCCGTGATGAGCCAATTCTTAGGCGTTTTAAGCTAAGTGAGACGTCTTCCATCAGGTCGATCACTTATTGTGATTGTAATCAAACTGACTACTTAATCATGTCAAATTGCTTATACGGGCTAACTGGCGTACCAAGGAACCCAAAATTGTTGTATGAGGTAGAAATCACCTTTCTGAGAGGCTTCGAGCTCTGTCGCTGCTGAAATATCTCTAGCGCCAAGAATTAGCTCCGCCGCCAAACGCTGAGATCTAGCGCCAAGCACTGAAATCTATTTCCATACGCTAGATGTTGTCGTCTGGCGCTGGAGTAGGGTCTTCCCTATTCTGCTGCACGTACATTTATTTTTGACTATAAAACTTTGCCAATTTCTTTAATTATCTTAGGGTTGACCTAAGGTTTAACGTTGCTTGACTCATCGACTTGACACGACTCATGGTATAAACTTGAATCTCTGTGATTGACTCGAGGCTGACTCGACTCGAAGTGTTTAACACATGGGACTCATGACCCGTGTGTGCATAGTGTTGATTATGCGACTCGAAAATGCTAAAAAGCAAAAATTTTCCGTCATTTTTGTGGAGGGTACCGAATTTCTCTCGAAAAAGAAAGATGTGAAAAAAGAATCAAAGTTTTGAAGGTGCATGTTGAATGAGCTTAGTCAAATGTTGTTTCTCACAGTACAAGGATTGTAACATCTTAGACTATCCTAGTTGACTCGATAATGAAATTATTTAGGTAACTTAGGCACGGAGGCTAAGCACTTCATACTTCAATGCAATGATGATTATGATTGATGAGTGATTTTGACATGACAAGGCATGCTTCATCGTTATGTTAAGATTTCATGACAAAGGGTTCCTAAGGGAATTATATTTGGTCATGTATCTATGCGGTGTGTGAAAGTGATACTAAAGTTAGGCCGCAAGAACTAAGTGTGTAGAAAGATATTATTTCAAGAAGAGTCAAATGATGGCGACTCTTTAGGCTAGGCTAATGATGTAAGGTTCAAGCCCCCAAGTCTAGCTCTAAGTGAATAGGGATGAACACAGGGAATCCCTTGATATGATCATGGTATAATTGTGTGAATGAATGCATTTTTATTACGGCCACACCTCAATGTGAGGTTGCCTACGTATCCGTTAGGAACCAGGCCGAACGTTGCTCTAACCGAACCTCGCACAAGTATGTGTATAACTCAAAAAGGTCTTTTTAAAGGGGTTTTAAAGTGGTTAGGCTAAAGGTTATAGAAGAAGAAGGGGATAAAGGCTACATACCCTAGATAAGCCCCAAAGGTGTGCAACTTTGCTTTTGAATATTTGTTTTTATACTTGAGTTTCTACTCTTTTTTTTAGATCTTTTTTTATTTGCTTTAGAATTTATCTTTTTTTTATAAGTGTGGGCGATCCCGATCATGCGGTCTATCACTCACTTGGCATTCATGTTTCTCATGCACGGTACCGAGCACTCGATAAGAGACGCAATCTGAGACGTGTTCTTATCAAAGATATTTTCATATCAAAGACATTGGAACACTTACCTTTTTGTACACTTTTATTTATTTTTTGCTTTTTGCTTATTTTTGCTATTATTTTTTATTTTGATCTTTTGAAATCACTCAAGCTTTTGAGATTGCATAAGTTACACACCATTCCATCCCAAGGTTAGGTAAATGTGGGTTGAAAAAAGAAAGGTATATCGTTAGACGAGGCTCAAAGTGGTTTATCAAGAAGAGATTGTATATATGAAGGGTGAAACGTGATATGATGTGGCTCATTAAAGAGAGAGGAAGGAGAACGGTGGTCGTTCTTCTTTCCTCTCGCACTATTATCTTTCAGAGGGTCATCTTCAATGTCAATGCCTATATTATAGACAGCCTTGAAAGTATTCAAATTGTGTTGGTACTTTAAGTGCCTTGAATACTTCCCTTGGAGGTTCTTGATAAACATCCTCACAGATTATTTTTTGGTAGGAGCCTTGACCATATTAGCGGAAGTTTCCCTCCATTTATTGAAGAAAGACGTGAACCCTTCATTTCCTTTTAATTTTAATATATCGAGTTGTCTATGGTCTTTTTCGTCTTGGATGTTGCACTTATATCTATCTACGAAAGCGTTTGCCATGGACTCCCAGGTGAAGGTTTTTTCTTTCTCGAGAGAAAAGAACCATTGCTGGCAAACGACCTCGAGAGATAGTGGGAACAGAGTGGAGAAAACCTTCTTATCGATACCTTTAATGCTCATTATAGTTTCAAAAGCTCTTTGATGAAAGTAAGGGTTATCTTTTGCCTTGAATTTAGGGATGTCAGTGGCGTTAAACTTATGCGGAAGAAGTTCCTTGTCCAGCGAGACCCCTTGTGAACTAATGCCCTGAAGTTTATAGTCACTAGATAGCTTGCTCAAGCTTTCTTGCATAAGGTTCATTTGTTGTTGCTTCACAGGGTCATCAATTTTGAGGGTTAAAGCCTTTAAAACCTCAGTCACGTCATTCAATTGATTCTTAAGTTCATTGACCTCTTCTTGACTTGCCATTATCTTTTTAGCCTTCCTCTTTTGACAGATTGGTTTATCAAAAAGTGAGACTTAAATAAAGAGGTTGTCCTTGATTAATCGACCTTTTCTCCTCGACCAAGTACTGTGGAAAAGGAACTTGGGGATATCTATTGTTAATTATTTGACTCAAACTCTATTCAACATGCAATGGATGGAGGAAGTGAAGAAAGATTGGAATAGAATGTAAAGAAAAATGATGTAGATGGATGGATATGAAGAATTAGGAATAGGATGTACCCCCAACTTAAATGACGGAAAAAACCGACTCATGCATGAACCTAAGACATGTTCCTGGTGACATATACTCAAAGTGTGTGATCAGAATAGTGAGTGTAGGTGAAATGTTAAGACTCGTGTCATGACCATGTGGCTAGACTATGTGACCAGACTCAATTAATGACTTAACAGGGTATTATTGACAGCGAAAAACAGGTTAATTAGACACTAGGTGATGACTCAATCAATAATCCGAACTGTCGTCAAAGCGACAGGACTGGCGTCGCACGGTGTAGTGTAGCGCCAGACGACAGAGTTGTCGCCAGGCGCCACACTCCACAGAGTGGCGCTACAGTTCATATTTTGGCGCCAATGCTGGAGCTTCCATCCGAGACTGTTTTCGGTGTTATTAATCAATAGGGGTTTAGTGAATTCAACATTCTCGGATGTACCCTTTTTTGCTCAGAGCGTTCAATCAAGTAGATGGAGCATGAGTTCCCAGAGGGTTATGTCCATATGTAGAACACATATGGGTCTTAGAAAAGTGAGAAAAACTCAATCAGGAAGTAGGATTGAGCAAACAATGCGAAAAAATTGGTCGAAATTAGAACGCATATTTCTAGCTCGGTATTGGAAGAATTTGGCACTAGCAAACAGAGGTTGGCGCCAGGTTTTAGCTATAGCGCCTGGAGACAAAGCTGTCTTCTGGCGCTACAGTTAAATGTCTGGCGCCAACTTCTGTTCGCTAACGCTAATTCCTACATGCCTCAGCAGCTTTTTGTGCTCGATAAAATTTTCCAGTTTTGCGCAGTGTTATTTCAGTCCTAGTTGTGAAATATATTTCTCAAATTTCCTACGTGTAAAATCCTATGTTTTTAACTCATTATGAATGGTCTTTCCTATGAGATCTTTTTTATGCATATGAAAATAATGTTAATCAAAATTACGCACATGAAATACATAGAACGTTTCGAGTCTCATCCACTCATTCTAAATCATTGCCGAAACAATTTCAAGAATTAAAATAGAAATCCTCCCCAGTGGAGTCGCCAAAAATATTGTAGGGAATATTTCAAGCGTTAATCCCCTAGCTTGAACCCCACTGTGATCATACACTAAAGTACGGTGGCGTCCAAAGGTAAAGAAGATAGAGCAAAAGAGTCGCCAACAAGTTTTTTTAGGAACTTGTAAACCGTTCACGAGGTGAAGGTTACACCCCTTAACGATCCAAGAGATCGTCAACTCCATAAGGTCTTGAACCAAATAGGGTTTGGGGAAGAAGGTACAAATCTAACCTAAAAGAGATTGAACCTGCCCTAATAATAGGCCTCTACTTTATTCAGATCGTATTCATGCGCGCTTTCTGACTAACATACAATCAATAGGATTAACCCTAAACCTGTTTATCTATGTTGGTTTAAAATTAATGCATAAATAAATCTATTATTGGCAATCACTTGAATTATAATCAAATTAACCCTAAACAAGATTATTAATTATCTTATTAAGCGTAATTACAAGTACCAATTCCCTTTAAACATGCATAAAAGGTGTGATCAAGTAATAAAAATAAAAATCAAGTAACATAATAATTATCATAACAATAATAATAATAATAATAATAATAATAATAATAATAATAATAATAATAATAATAATAATAATAAAATCATGTTAAAGCATAATAATAGCAAGATCCTAGGCATGATACTAACAAGATTAATAACAAACCATAGCATGTCACTAAACAATAAAAATCATATACTTAACCCTAACATGATACTAACAATCATAAATATTAGGAAGAACATAAAAGGTATCGTAACAATCATATTTGATATTAAAGTTACCCTAGACATGATACTAGGAATATCATAATAACAACCTAAACATGAACTCTATATCATAACATCAATAAAAATCATTAAAGTACTTACTTTGATGCCTCATACCTCTTTCTAACAACAAAATACACACGTTAGTAAGTTGAAGGAAAATAATAAACAAAACAATTAAATTAAATAATAATTGAAAGAGAGATTTGGGACCAAACCCTCAGAAATAAAACCTTTCACGTCTAAGGCGAAGGCAACTTCGAATATGGCTAGGTGTATCTAGATCTAATGAATGCGGAATTTTGTATTTGAGATAAGCTAGTTTAGAAAAGAGAGAGAGAGAGAGATCAAGGAAATCTTGATGAGAGTTAGTAGATTGTAGATGAATGAAAATTGGTTATCGAAAACGGAGTTTTTAGCATGTTATTTATAGAGAAAATTAGCTAAAAAGATAAAATATCAAAACAGAGTTCTGGCGCAGATAAAATCTAATTAGCGCCAACGATGGCTATTGGTGCCAGACGCTAACATTAGCGCCAGGCGCTACAGCTGGTGTTTGGCGCTGATTCAGAAATTCACGCGTTTTCTTAAAATCAGATAGAAATTGACGTACAGGAGGATAAAATCGTATCTTCCTCAAAAAATGTTCTTTGATTTTAATTAAAACTCTGAAAAGTCAACAAAAGTCAATTTATCAATGCTAATTGAATTAGGAATGAAAAAAAACTGTCTAAAAGAATTTAGAAGACTAAAACCATTCCTAATTGCATTAGGAATGATAAATCTATATTAGGTCCTCCTCTAGATCATTGGGCTGCATATAAGGCTCTAACCGGGCCCAGTTCAGGAAATTGGCCATAACTTCCTCAATATTCATCGGATTTGGGCTTATTATATATCGTTGGAAAGCTCTTGTCAAGCCCCATCCAACTACACTACTATTGGACCGATATCATGGATCAACCAAACTGGATTGGCTGTTTTCTTAAAATAAGTTTTCAAAAACAGAGAGAAGAGAAAAGAAATTAAAACTATCCGCAACACTAGACTTTCTATACTTTCACTTCATTCGATTATGATTCGACGCGAAAGGTACTTATCACCGGGTTTGGCTTTGGGGAGACACAAATGGGTGTCTACAGTCCCAAATCTAGTCTAAACTTTCTTTAGATTCTTCTTTCAATTATTTAATTTCATTGTTTAATTTTATTATTTTCGTTGAAGTTACTAACGTGTATATTTTGTTATTAGAAAGAGATACGAGGCTCCAAGTAAGTACTTTAATTTTTTAATTGATATTTTGCTATAGAAATCATTGTTAGGTTGTTATTTTAATTCCTAATATCATGTTAGGATGCTTTTCCTAATTTGATGTTTAGGGTGACAACAATAAGTTCCTAGTATCATGTTTAGGGTAAAGAATATAATGTCAACTATGTTTTCTGTGATGCTTCCTATTTCTTTCCTAATATTCATGTTAGTATCATACTAGGGTTAAAGCTTTGATTTTTATTGTTTAGTAACATGCTAGGGTTTGTTATTAATCGTGTTAGTATCATGCCTAGGGTCTTGTTATTATTATGCTTTATTTTTAACATGATTAATTTTATTATTATTATTTTAATTATTATCATGTTGCCTGATTATATTTATTGTTATTGCTTGATCAAGCCTGTTATGCATGTTTAAAGGGAATTGGTAATTGTAATCACGCTTAATATGATAATTAATAATCTTGGGTAGGGCTAATTTTATTATAATTCAATTGATCTCCAATAATAGATTTGTTTGTGCATTAATATTTAACCAACATAGATTAAATAGGTTTAGGGTAATCCTATTGATTGGATGTTAGTCAGAAAGCGCACATGAATACGAGAAGAATAAAGTAGATAGAGGCCTATTATTAGGGCAGGTTCAATCTCTTTTAGGTTGGATTTGTACTTTCATTCCCGAACTTCCAGTCATGGTTCCAGACCTATTGGAATTAACGATCTCCTATATCGTTAAGGGGTGTAACCTTCAGCCTGTGAACGGTTTGAAAAATCCTAAAACTTGTTGGCGACTCTTTTGCTCTAGCTTCCTTCCCTTTGGACGCCACCATGCTTAAGTGTATAATCACAGTGGGGTTCAAGTTTGGGGTAATGCTTGAAATATTCCCTACAATAATGATGTTTATAAAGTTACATTTCTCTTCAAGTTGTTTTAAAATGAGATTATATTACTCATCCCGTGTACGAAATATTGGAAAATATATTTATCGGATTTTTTTAATATTCCTGTGTATGGGATATTGGAAAGTTTATCAGGATTTATTCCTTAGATCTTTAGATTTTTAACTCCCACTATGCGGAGTAAGTTGAAGACTATGGAATTTGTATGACCTAGTCTTTCCCCTTGATAGCACTATGTAAGGAGTAACTAGCTTGGGGGGTATGCACAGTTAGGTGGGAAAATTATTTATGATAAGGTAAATTGATCCATCCTATTCGGAATTATCTTTGGAAACTTGAGGAATTCGGAAATTGGTTCTTTTGACACGTTTTAATATGTGAATTTCTAATCATGAGTTGCTTGGATAAATTACGATTTATTAAAGTCGAACAATTTGAAAGCATATGTTTAATTAAGTAAATTGGTATTACATATCTAGCCTTTGTATATACTTAGAATTTTGGCTAATATGTATTTATGCTCAGTTTTGGCTTAGTCCTATTTATCATAATGATGAGTAATTAGGTGATGGTGACCAGACGATGTAAAATAAATGCTGCATTAGGGACGACGGGCGGTTTGTTATTAATCTTGTTAGTATCATGCCTAGGATCTTGCTATTATTATGCTTTAACATGATTATGATTATGATTATGATTAATATGATTTGATTATTATATTGCTTGATTCATTTTTATTGTTATTGCTCGATCACACTTTTTATGCATGTTTAAAGGGAATTGGTATTTGTAATCACGCTTAATAAGATAATTAATAATCTTGTTTAGGGTTAATTTGATTATAATTCAAGTGATCGCCAATAATAGATTTGTTTGTGCATTAATATTCAACCAACATAGAATAAAAAGGTTTAGGATAATTCTATTGATTGGATGTTAGTCAGTAAGCGCTCATGAAAACGAGAAGAACAAAGTAGAGGCCTATTATTAGGGCATGTTCAATCTCTTTTAGGTTGGATTTGTACCTTCATCCCCGAACTTCCAGTAATGGTTCCAGACCTATTGGAATTAACAATCTCCTGGATTGTTAAGGGGTGTAACCTTCACCCTTGGAACGATTTACAAGTTCCTAAAACTTGTTGGCGACTCTTTTTCTCTTGCTTCCTTCCCTTTGGACGCCACCGTGCTTAAGTGTATGATCACAGTGGGGTTAAAGTTTGGGGTATTGCTTGAAATACTCCCTACAATTTTTGGTGACTGCACTGGGGAGGATTTCTATTTTAATTCCTGAAATTTATTTCGGCAATGATTTAGAATGAGTGGACGAGACTCGAAAAGATCTAACTATTTCATGTGTGAAATTTTGATTAACATTATTGTAATATGCATAAAAAGATCTCATTGGAAAGACCATCCGTAATGAGTTAAAAACATAGGATTTTTACACGTAGGAAATTTGAAGAATATCTTTCACAACTAGGAACGAAATAATGCTGCAAAAAATTGGAAAATTTTATCGAACACAGAAAGCTACTAAGACATGTAGGAATTGGCGTCTAGCAAACAGAGCCTGTCGCCGATAATATGGCTCTGTCGCCAGGCGACGGAGCTATATTACGGTGATGGTCTCTATTGGCTGGCCCTGTGTTCTTCCAATACCGAGCCAGAAATTTGAGTTCTAATTTCGACCAGTTCTAGCACTGTTGGCTCGATTCTACTTCCTGATTGAGTTTATCTCACTATTCTGTAACCCATATCTGTTCTGCATATGGACATAACCCTCTGGGAATTCATGCTCCATCTACCTGATTGAACGCTCTGTGCAACAAAGGGTACATCCGAGAATGTTGAATTCACCAAACCATGGAAGCGAGTTTTTAACTCGCGGGGTCCCATCCACTCGCGCCAATTCTTCCTAAGGTAAGGCTTTCGCGCGGTGTATCCGGACTCATAACCATGGACCCTCTTTGACTAACCCATATCCCGAACGTTAGAGAACTAGATCCATGGTTAGGTTGCAAACTCATTGCATCATATTGTGCCTACTTAACTAATTGTGCATTATTTGTTGTGCATACTCTATGTGTTTTTTTAACTGTATGTTTGACTTGTGTTTAAGTTTTAAATAAACTAATTAATGACTAAAAGGACTTTTCCTAATTAATTAATTAATTTGAGTAATTAAAGTCTAATAATTTAATCAGAATTGACTTAGTACGACTTTAGGCATGTCCCGTAGAGTAAAAATACTGAAAGCAGTCTCAGATTAATGCTCCAATAATGGCGCAAAAATTTGGGCTACAGCGCCACACGCTGCTGTGCAATGCCAAACGACAACCCTGTCGTCTACCGCTGCACTGTAGTGTGTGGCGACAATCCTGTTGCTTTGGCGACAGTTCAACATTTTTCTCGAGTCATCACGACGAGACTAATTAAACAGTTTGCTAATCAGTTCTATTATTTTGTTAATAACAGTACCTTTGTTTAGCCCTTAATCGAGTCTAGGCACTAAGTCCCATGGTCTTACACAAGAGTCAAAGCATATCACTTGCACTCACAAATAAAGCACACACTAATATGTATGTACACTTTGACCATGATTAGAGAGTCTTATATGCCCGTGTTTTCCATCATTTTTTTAGGGGGGTAAGTCGGATAATAATCCTCCAATTAAACCACTTGTTGAACCCCTATACTTGATTCCAAAAATATACACCCTATTTTTTTTTCTTTTTCTTTATAAACCCGTAAAGTCAAAGTCAATTTGAGTCAAGTCATTAAATTAATTTGGTTTAATTTACAGCCCGTGGTCAAGAAAGGAAGGGCATTTGATCAGAGACAACCTTTTCATTCAAGTACAGCTTTTTGACAAACCAATCGCTCGTAAAAGGAAAGCCAAGAAGATAATGGCTAGTGAAGAAGAAGTTAATGAGCTCAAGAAGAAAATGGCTGGTATAGCTGGTGTTACTGAACTGCTAAAGACCTTAACCCTCCAAATTAATGACCCTGTGAAGAACAACATATGGAGCTCATGTAGGAAAGCTTGAGCAAGATATCTAATGATTACAGGTTCCAGGGCATTAGTTCCCAAGGGGTCTCGGTGGACAAAGAGCTTCTTCCGCAGAAGTTCAGTGCCAACGACATCCCAAAATTCAAGGCAACTGATAATCCTTATTTTCATTTAAGAGCTTTCGAAACAATAATGAATATTAAGGGTATTTATATAAAAGTATTTAATTCTCTATTTTCCTTATCTCTTGAAACCGTTTGTCAGCAATGGTTCTTCTCTCTTGACAAGGAGAAAACCTCTACTTTGGAATCAATTGTAAACGCTTTCATTGATGGGTATAACTGCAATATTCAAGTTGAAACTGATCATAGGGAACTTGAAATACCTAACCAAAAAGAGGATGAAGGTTTCACTTCTTTCTTCAATAAATGGAGAGAAACCTCTGCTAGGATGATTGAAGTACCGAGTGAAAGAATCTGTGAGGTTGTTTATCAAGAACCTTCAGGAAAAGTACTCCAAGCATCTAAAATATCAAAGCAATTTACACACCTTCAAGGTCGTCTATGATATTGAGATTAATATTGAAGACGACCTTGCTAAACAAAAAGCTGCTAACAGCAACTCTAACAGTGTCTAGAAAGGCAAGAAGAACGACAATCCTTCTTCTTCAAAACCACCCACTCAAATAATGTTAGCACCTTTAATTTGAGTGAAGTCCTTGCTATGAACAACCAAGGACAAAAGAAACCATTTAGGAGGAACTTTACTCCTATTAGTATGAGTTTTGACACCGCATTTGATCAACTGAATGCAAAAGGTCTTATAACTCCTATTGGACCATTTGGGGACCCACCGGTTGAAAAGAGGACAGCTAATTGGAACCCCAATGCACACTGCAAATATCACCAAGGTAGGGGCCATATCACTGAGAATTGTTGGAAGCTTAAGGAAGCTATCCAAGATTTGATTGATAACAACAAACTACCATTGCCCCCTGCAAGTAAGAAGCCAAGCATCAACAATGCACCTCTCTCCGATTCCTTTGCCATCTCTGATGAGGAAAACCATGTTGATCCCTCATCTCTCATCAAACCTGTTGAAGAAATTCATGCTATCGAGAAGAGGAGAAAACCTTTTTTGATTCCATGGATGACTTTCCTTCTGAATTCGAACCAACAACCAAGGAAGAAGTGTGAATTCTTATATGGTCAATTTGGGAGGGAATAGACTTACTACGTGAAGCTATTGAATTAGCAAAGAAACAAGGAGAGGAACTTCAGAAAAAGTATGAAAAAGTTCCACCCATGAAGAAGAAAACATTCCCTCTCCACGTAATTGAGACACCCAAGAAGAGTAATAAACTTTATACTCCAATTGGGACCTCCTATGCTAATATGTTCAAAATGCTCTCCTAGAATGGTAAGGTCAAACCTCTTGAACCAAGACCATTTGAATCTCTAAAGAGGACATAGAGATTCTACAGTCCATACCATCAATCAGGAGGACATACCATTGAAAATTGTTTTAAATTTAATGATTTAATTCAGAAGATGATTGATCATAAGAAGCTAGTTCAAATCCCACAAGAACAAGACATAAGCATTAATGGGGTTTGGGACAGCGATAACGAAGACGTCTACCTTTCAATGTCATATTCAATGTCATATTCAATAGGTGGTTTTTGGGAAGAAGAGGATTAACCCATAGACGTCCTCACAAGATCCGGGAGGATGCAACCTCCCAATTCTACACAACCTATTCCTACCATGCAATAAGTTCCCATACCTATTATAGAAGACAACGACATTGTCAAGCAATTCAAAATGACCAAGGTCAAAATGAACGTATGGAAACTTCTAGCTACGTCTCGAGTACATAAGTTGGCGGTAATGAATGCCTTGGATAATATATGGATAGAATCCGACACCACTCATGAGGGGTTGACTAACTTCCTTACGAGTGATCTCCCTAGTCCTATCAACTTGATCACTTTTTCTGATAAAGATTTACCTCGAGAATGTGACAGGCATTACAAGGCACTAAATCTCACAGTAGTCTGCAAGAGGATGAACGTCCCAATGACTCTTGTAGACAATGGATCGACAATTAAGTCTGTCCACTGAGAACTGCGAGGATGTTGGGCATAAGGGATGAAGACTTAACCCCGTCAACACAAGGAATAAGAGCCTACGAAAATACTCGTCGCCAAGCTCTTGGTAAAATCACTATGAATGTAACGGCGGGAGTAATAGAACATGCCACTACCTTCCAAGGGGTAGATATTAAGGCTTCATTCAAATTATTATTGGGACGCCCTTAACTTCATGACCTCAAGGCCGTCCCTTTATCTTTTCACCAACAGGTAAAAGCCATAGTTGGAGGAATCCCTATCATAATATGTAGGGAATATTTCAAGCATTACCCCTAGCTTGAACCCCAATGTGATCATACACTAAAGTACAGTGGCGTCAAAAGGGAAAGAAGATAGAGTAAAAGAGTCACCAACAAGTTTTAATTAGGAACTTGTAAACCGTTCACGAAGTGAAGGTTACACCCCTTAACAATCCAGGAGATCGTCAACTTCGATAGGTCTGGAACCATGACTGGTAGTTCTGGGATGAAGGTACAAATCCAACCTAAAAGAGATTGAACCTGCCCTAATAATAGGCCTCTACTTTATTCTGATCGTATTTATGTGCGCTTTCTGACTAACATGCAATCAATAGGTTTAACCCTAAACCTGTTTAATTTATGGTAGTTGAATATAAATGCACAAATAAAACCATTATTGGCGATCACTTGAATTATAATCAAATTAACCCTAAACAAGATTATTAATTATCTTATTAAGCGTGATTACAAGTACAAATTCCCTTTAAACATGTATAAAAGGTGTGATAAAGTAATAACAATAAATAAGCTTCAAGAAACATAATAAATCAAAATAACAATTATAATCATAATAATAAAGCATAATAATAGCAAGATCCTAGGCATTATACTAACAAGATTAATAACAAATCCTAGCATGTCACTAAACAATAAAAATCTAAGCTTTAGCCCTAACTTGATACTAACATGAATATTAAGAAAGAAAATAGGAAGCATCGCAGGAATCATAATAAGCATATTTGATATTATAACCCTTTCCCTAAACATGATACTAGGAAGATCAAAACACCCTAACATGACGCTAGGAATCATAATAACAACCTAAACATGATTTCTACATCATAATATCAATAAAATAATTAAAGCACTTACTTGGATACCTCATATCTCTTTCTAATAACAAAATACACATGTTAGTAACTTCAAGGAAAATAATAAAATAACAATTAAATTAAATAATAATTGAAAGAGAGATTTGGGACCAAACCCTCAGAAATATCAAACCTTTCACATCTAGGGCAAAGGCAACTTCAAACAATGCTAAGTGTGTCTAGGTCTTGTGAATGCGGAATTTTGTAAAAAAGGGTAGGTCCAGAAAAGAGAGAGAGAGAAGCTTTAGAGAGAATAAGAATTAGAGAACTAGAAAGTTGATGAGAATTGAAGATTGTTGAGAATTGATGATTGAAAACAAAATTTTAAGCGGCTATTTATAGAGAAAATCAGTCGGATGGATAAAAAAACGAATCAGAGTTTCAACGAGAATAAAATTTGATTAGCGCCAGACGCTGGACATTAGCGCCAGGCACTGAAGGTTAGCGCCATGCACTGATGGTTAGCGCCAAGCGCTAATGCTTAGCGTCAGGCGCTAATAATCAGTTTCACGCGTTTTGTTTTTATCATATCTTTTGATCCAGAAGTCCAAATAAAGCATAAAATATGTCGTTGGAAAGATCTTGAAGTTTACTTTCCAACCAAATTGGAATCAGATTAAAATATTTTGTAGATAAAAAGATATGGCCGAAATAGTAGGACGGGTGTCAGTTTTGGATAGAGTTTCATGTCTCATTCATATCTTTTTCGTTATAGCTCGGATTTAATATTATAATATATCATTGGAAATATAATTTCAAGATCTATCCAACAATTTAAAATTTGGATAAATATTATGAGTAACGAAATTATAATCTGAATATATTCCACTTCGTACAAAACAAGGATTCTAAAAAGGAGTAGTTTTATTCAATTTCAAACTCTTTGAAACATAATTATCAATCCTAACTCCATTAGGATTTAAAAGAACCTTCTAGAGTATTCTAGAAGACTATAATCAGTCCTAATATCTTTAGGAATGATAATTAATAATAGGTCCTCCTCTAGATCATTGGGCCGCATATAAAAACCAAACCGGGCCCATTTTAGTATTTTGGCCATAACTTCCTCATTACTCATCGGAATTGGGCTTATAATGTATCGATGGAAAGGTCTTTTCAAGCCCCATCCAATTAAACCGTTATTGAACACTTATCATGGACCAAACTAAACTGGAATGCACGTTTTTTAAAAATAAGGTAAGAAAAGAAATATTTTCAAAAACAGAAAGAAGAGATATATAAATAAAAAATATCCTCATCACTAGACTTTTCACACTTTCACTTTGTTCGATAATCAAATGATATGAAAGGTACTCATTACTGGGTTTGGTTTTGGGGAGACACATTTGGGTGTCTACAGAAGCCCCCACTTTGACTGAGTTTGAGAAACGCAAGTTTCGAAAACAAAAGCCAAAGTATCGATAGGGACAGAGAATGATTCAGAACGTTCTGCGATCCTAAATCATTCTTGTAACGCCGATACCTGCAAAACTTGCATTAGTTAAAACAAATAACAGAGTTAAGAAACGCGTATCTAGCACTGTCGAGCACACGTCTCTGAGGGTAACCGATTTGTTATGACGATCTTCCGCAAACTAGAGAATACCGCCTGAAGATTGCTAGGCTTATAACTGCCTCCAATTTCCGGTGTGATAGTCTTCGAAAAGATCACTGCTTGTTGATCCTTAATGCTGCTATGCCAGTACGTCGGCGCTTTGCTGCTTGTGAACCAGTATGTCGGTGCTTTTGCTGTGATGACAATCCTCTTTTCTTTGGGAATAGTTGCCAACACATCTCTTGAATGATGTATGACAATTTGATTTAGGGAAAGTTGTCAATGCTTCGTAAAAATCCATTCTTGGAAATGTTGCCACGATGAAGCGACAATCCGTATCTCGAAAAATTTGGCAAAATCCATTTTTTGGGAAAAGTTTCCAATGCTTCGTAACAATCTGTTATAAAAATTTTGCTACGATCGACAATCCACAATCCTTTTAGGAAAATATTGCCACTATTGACAATCCGCGTCTTGGAACATTTGCAAAAAAGAGTCGACCGACAATCCACTTCGGGAAAATTTTCCACTTACTGAAATGAATGACAATCCACGTTGAGGAACCTTTGCCGAAATTTATAATGAATAGCGTCCTACAACAATCCTTTAGGAAATTTTGCCATAGGGAACAGGGTGTATGACAATCCAATCTCGGAAAACTTGCCAGCGATGAAAATCTGAACTTGGAAAAAATTGCCAAACAGATAAGGAGCACGACAATCCACGCTTGGAAACTTTGCCAGATATGACAATCCAATCTTGGAAAAATTGTCGTTGCATGACAATCCATTTTTGGAAATATTGTCAGCTGGGGATGACAATCCAATTTTTGGAAAAATTGTCGTTTAAGAAGAATGCGTGACAATCCTTATTTGGAAATATTGTTGTTTAAGTTCTTGCTTTTAAACCGATACATTGGTGCTTGTAATGAGCCAGTGTTTTAGGCGCTTAAGCTAAGTGAGACGATTTTTTGTCAGGTCCATCACTTACTACGATTGTAATCGAGCCGACTACTAATCATGTCAATTTTCTTATAGGGGCTAAGTGGCGTACCAAGGAACCCGAAATTGTTGTATGAGGTCGAAATAACCATTCTGAGAGGTTGAGCTCTGTCGCCGCTGCAATGCCTCTATTGCTAGACGCTAGATGGTGTTGTCTTGCGCTGGAGTCAGGTCTTCCCTATTCTGCTCTTGCTGCCGCTGTTCATTGCTCGGTTTCGCTTCAAACTTTGAACTTGGTTGTTTCCTTTCAACCAAATCCTCTGAAATCTTTTGTAAATTAAAGCTCTTCATCTCTAATTTATCGATCAATGTAATTCCTCTTATCTCGGAGGAATCTCCTATGTCATATTCGCGGTTTTTTTGAAAAAAATCCGGGAATGTCCTCACTTGCTAGGATGTACCTGCATTTATATCTTTGACTATAGGACTTTGCTTATCTTGCTTTAGGGTTGACCTAAGACTTAGCGTTGCTTGACTCATTGACTTGACATGACTCAAGGTATAAACTTGAGTCGCTGTGACTGACTCGAGATTGACTCGACTTAAAGTGTTTGACACATGTGTTAGACTCAAATCAAGGTGATATGACACGACATGACTCAATGTGTACATGACTCGTGTGTGCATTGTAATGTGATCGTGCGACTCGAAAATGCAAAAAGGCAAAAATTTTCCGTCATTTTTGTGGAGGGTACCGACTTTCTCCCGAAAAAGAAAGACGCGAAAAAAGAATCGAAGTTTTCGAATGCATGTTGAATGAGCTTAGTCAAATGTTGTTTGATACTATCTCTCAAGGTGCAAGGATTAATCCATACTAGGCTATCTCAATGGTTGACTCAATGATGAAAGTATTTGGGTAACTTAGGCACAGAGGCTAAGCACTTCATACTTTGTGATGCAATGACAATTATGATTGATGAGTGATGTTGATATGACAAGGCATGCTTCAACTTTGTGTTAAGATTCCATGACAAAGGGTTCCCAAGGGAAGGTATATTTTGTCATGTATCTGTGATGTGTGTGAAAGTGATTCTAAAGTTAGGCCGCAAGGGCTAAGTGTGCGGAGAAAGATATTATTTCAAGAAAAGTCAAATGATGGTGACTCTTAGGTTAGGTAAGCTAATGATGTGGGGATCAAGCCCCCAAGTCTAGCTCTAAGTAAATAGGGATGATCAATTATGTGTGAATGTGAATGTGAATATGAATGCATGTTTATTACGGCCGCACCTCGACGTGAGGTTACCTACGTATCCGTTAGGAATTAGGCCGAACGTAGCTCTAGCCGAACCTTGCACAAGTGTTTGTATACCTCAAAAACGTGGTTAGGATAAAGACTTGAAGAAGAAGGGGATAAAGGCTCAAGACCTTAGATAAGCCCCTAAAGTGTGAAACCTCGTTTTTGAAATCTTTAAATTTTTATGCTTGAGTTTCTACTCTTTTTTAGCTCTCTCTTTTTTTTCTGCTTTATTTATTTCTGCTCTCTTCTTTTTTTGCTTTTGCATATTATATTTTTATAAGCGTAGGCAATCCCGATCATGCGGTCTATCACTAACTTGGCATTCATGTTTCTCAGGCACGGTACCGAGCACTCGATAAGAGACGCAATCTGAGACATGTTCTTATCAAAGACATTTTCATGTCAAAGACATTGGAACACTTGCCCTTTTGTACACTTTTGTTTATTTATTTTTCTATTTTTGCTATTTTAATCTTTTGAAGTCACTCAAGCTTCTTATGATATTGAAAACTGCATAAGTTGCACACTATCCCACCCAAAGTTAGGTATATGTAGGTTGAAAAATGAAAGGTCTATCGTTAGACGAGGCTCTAAGTTGTGTATCAAGAAAGGATCGTTTATTTGAAGGGTGAAAGGTAATATGATGTGGCTACAAGGGGTGCCTCAAATCATTGGTATACCTTGTGCTTAGTTTGACATGGAATTTTTTTATTTTTTTTTTGCAATGTAATGAAATGATCATTATGCAAGAAAATAAATGGTCATTTAATTAAAGGAATAAAAAAGAATCTACAAAATTAATCTAAGGGGAATAAAAAGGTGTCTATGCTAGACTTATTGGGGAAAGGGTAAATAAAAAAGAAAAAGAAGAGGTCATGAAAAATGTTGTCGTTGAAGCTCGCCTCTTGTCTTGTGTTTTGCTTCATCATCACCCAGTCTTCTCGCTAGCTAGAGGCAATGAGATCTTGTTTGCTTCTATGAGATCTTGAATGAGATTTTGAAACCTGTAGCATTCATCAGTGGTATGACTGACAGGGTAAAGTCGTATCCCCTAATCAAAAATAAATACCTAAATCCTCTAACTAAAGTAGATAGGGAAGTAGGGTCGAACTCCATAGGGAAACGAGTCTTTTTACTCCTAATTAATTATTATAATCTAAATTATCTAAGTAACCAATATTTTTGGGAATAAAATCTATACTACAAAGAATAAGTTTAGGGAGAAAAGAAACAATAATGAGGAAGCCTAGGGTCACAGGTTCACCAATAATTAATATTCCGGGATAAAACAAAGTAATTAATAATTAAAATTGCACAAATAACATGATTAACAGGCTCTCGCAATTTACTAATCAACATAGATCTAACAGGCTCTCGCAATTTACTAGATCTAAGTTCTTATTAAAAATAGCCTTTAATATTAAATTAACATCTGCTCGATTCATCAATTCAATATTGCTAAACATTCACAATCAAATTACAACTGCTCAATTCATAATCTAATTGCAAAGAATTAAAACAATTCAATAAGAAATTAAAATGCAATATCAATAATCAATAATAACAAATTATCCCTTCACATTAATTATGGATCCCCATAAACCCTAGAATGAAACTACTCACACATAATCCTAACTAAACTAATTAAATAAATAAAACAAAACATAATCAAAGAAGTAAATGAAATAGCTAGAATTAAAGGAGAAGAAATTGTTACCAAAGGAAATCTGAATTAATGGAAGTAATTAAGAACAAGAGTTGAGAGAGAATTTAAGAGAGAGAAATATCCTAAGTAGAGAGAGAAAATCTAAAAAAGAAGGTAAACTAAAATTACGTACATAATCCGTACTTAAACATTTCTCAAAACAAAAATTAAAACTAAACTAATCAGGTCGGAGAAAAACACGCGCCCGATCGGGCGCGCCTTTTGGTTCTTCAAGTGAAATCTCGCGCCCGGTCGGGCGCGTCACCGGGCGCCGACCTTAGCTTCTCCCACTCGGCCGGGCACGCCTCCGGGCGCCAGCCTCTTTGGCCGGGCGGCTCTCTTGGACTACTATTTGGACTTCGATTAGCTCCAATTCTTCGGGCCAATCTGGGTTTCCTCTTCCGGTCATGAATACTCGGTCGAAATGCCCCGGTATCACCTGTACCGAGCCCTTAATCACCGAGTCGATGGCTCTAACCGGCCCTGGGCTATAAAATCTTGTCGTGTTTCTCCAATGCTCGTGATTGCTCCAAAATATCCCAGGAAAATACTCCAAAAATGTTATTCCCTGCAAAAATCAACCAAATCTACGAAAACACTAGAAAACACCAATTAGTAATAAAAATGGCTCTAAAGAGCCAAAAACACTACTAATTATGACCAAGGGACGGGGGTAAAATACTATATAAAATAGACACATCAAACTCCTCTAAGCCAAACATTTGCTTGTCCCTAAGCAAAGATCTCATCAATGAATCAATAAATATTGTTGTTTCAATGAATACTACAAGAAGGGGGGTTGAATTGTAGTATGACATTTTAGCCAAACTTTTTGGGTAAATAAAACTAAGTAAGCTAAAGGAACTAAAAGTGCAAGAGAGATTTTTACGTGGAAAACTCCTTAGCCCTAATCAAGGAGGAAAACCACGACCACAAGGGATTTTAGGAAAAGAATCTTCACTAGAATAGGGCAATGACCCATTACAAACTAAAGACTCTAACTTAAAGTTCCTCGACAAACTCAAAGCCCCGAGGAACAAGTCACCCAACTTGTTACTCTTTTCTTCTCTTTCTCTCTTATCACTTCTCTTTCTCTTCTCACTTCTCTTTCTCTTTCTCTTCTCACTTCTCACTTCTCTTTCTCTTTCTCTTCTCACTTCACTTTCTCTTCTCTTTCTCACAAATAGAAGTTCACTCAAACTTCCCAACTCCCTAATACAAGAGTTCACTCAAACCCTTACAAATTCCCTAATACAAGAGTTCACTCAAACCCTTAAACATTTCTCAAATACATATGAAAGATAGATGTACGAAACTAATATGTTGGACACTTTGAGACATGTAAGGAACTTGGAACCTAAAGGAACTGACTTACCAACGTGGAAGACATAATATATTTCTCATGAAAAACTATTCCACTTAAGTGAGACACTATATGGAATGAATCTCTAAAGTCAAACAATTTTGAAAGAATTAAAAACGTTATATTTATAGAAGATTAGAAAACCCACTAATTGCCCATGTTCCTTATGATCATAAGTGGTCCGAATCTTTAGGCCCACGAATAGAAAACTAATTCTGATTATAAGCAACAATAGTGGGTCAATTAGTTGCTCCACAACTTGCTCAATAACTTCCTTTTTGTTAGGAAAGCAATCAGCACGTTTTGCAAATACCAGACACAAGTTCCTTGGGCACCAAGTCCTTGTGCTAAAAAATAGGAGTTTAAAACTGACTTCTTTAACAAGATAAGTTAAAATAACACACTCGTTGTTTAATTTAACTTCACATATAGACCAGATTCATTTTGTTCCTTAAAAAATAAAATCTCAACTGAACTCCTACTTTTAAGGTAACCACTTTGAAAATCTTTTTCCCACAAATTTGACTACAATAAAATCAGATTTTTATTATAAAACTTTGTTTTATAAAATAAAATCATTTTATAAATTAGTTTATTTGAAAACTAAATCCCTAGAAATTAGTAAAATAAGTTATCTTTTTGACTAAGAGAAAATCAGATTTTATTTTCAAAAACTTATCTTTTATAAAATAAAATCTAATAATAAATATTAATACCAAGTCAAAAATAACATCCTATAAAGTAGGCAAACATAATGTAATGACTATTTAACGTGGAAAACTGACTACTAGTGTTGTGCAAACTCGTGTTCCTTCTATAAATTAATTCTAGACTGACTAGTAAGGAACTTACTGGTAATCAACACTAAGTTCCTTACCGACTGAAGTTCCAAGTAGTTCCTTAGGCTTGTTCCAGACAATTTCTCTTGTCCAACATACTTACATGATTCCTAGAAAAAATATAATCCTATTTTTTTGTCTTCATGTTTCTCTAATGAAGCTTCTACTCCGATGCTTCTATTCCTGCAAAGGAACTTCTCTTCTCTGATGAAACTTCTACTCTGAAGCTTCTACTCCCGCGAAGGAACTTCTCTTTACTTGTTCCCCCTGAGGAACTGCTGCTCATTCCTTGCAAAGAACATCTTCTCATTCTTCTTAGGAACAGCATGTAAAGTCTAACAATAGATTTGTACTTTTAGACTTCTTCTCTTTATGTTCCTCTTGCTCTTTATGTTCCTCTTGAGGAACTCAAGCACGATCCATACATTGTATGTAGGGAACCATCTTCAATGATGATCTAACCTGTACTTAATCATCTGCATGCTTCATGACTTGTTCATGCACATCTCAATACACATATTAGTTAGATAATCATCATTTGTTCACAATCATCAAAACCTTACAACAAATATGCTTCACCCCAAAAAGTAAAAATCAAGCACAAACGATCCAGGGTAAATCAAATAAAAATGCTTCAAAATCAACCAATCAAATCCATCTAATTACTAATCTTCCCTAACATTTGTCAAACAGAGCAAACCACAAGAGCATATACAATTCAAGACTAGTGCTCACGCACTCAACTCTCATTTATGTGGCAATTAAAAGATGTACTTGATCGCTCTCCATCCAACCCTTTATGTGAACAATGCCCTCCCAACTCACACTCTCGTGTGTATAAAACAATGAACGCTCATCCTACTAGTCGACTCGAAATATGCCAAATCATAACTTGCATTGATAAATAACACTTTCACATTCATACAATTCTATGCACAAAGGTCGGAAGGTCTTTAAAGCTTGTAATGTAAGGCTAGGGTAAAAGGTAGGAATCATTTGGGAACAAGTGAGAGAAAATCTATGCTTAAGGGAGCAAATCCTAATAAAGCCCATGATCAAAATAAATGATGATCAACATCTCCTACATAACAAACTCCAACAAAAATCCACCAAATATACTCCAAACAATATAAACAATCCAAACTCTTACAATTTCACTCATAGAAATATGATAATGAAGAAGTGGAGTGAATAAACAAACTTTATTTCCAAACTTGAATTTTTCATGGAAGCACAATTATTTTTCCTTTGATCAACCTCCAACTAGAACATTTGAACATTGAACAATTTTTTTCTTTTCTTTTGAAGTTCATTTATTTTTTCAAAATTTTTTTCTTGAACTTCTCTTTTTTTTTCCGTAACATTATGCTTTATTTTTTTCAAGAAAATATAACTCTCAAACTCAACAAAAATAAACATGATCAACAACAAAACAACTTCTCAAAAACCCACCCAAGTTGTGCAAATAATAAGCACACTACAAACTCCCTCACCTCACTCACTAATAGCTCCCCCAAGCCAAGCTTGGGACTAGTAACCAATGGGGTAAAATAGGCTTGTAATGTGGCTAATAAAACAACAAAAAGTCAAAGCAACAACATGGGTAGCAAGAAGGGAACAAATGTATCTACAATCATCTGGAGGCTACCTAAAAGAACAAATGCCTTCGTCCTCCTCAATGTGCATAATAATAAATCATATAAACATTACTTATAGTTGCAAACCAATACTCAAATTCATTGACATACCAGGAACTATGGAACTATCACACATTCCTAACCAAATCAACTAGTCAAGCACTATATTCATAAGTAGTTGGACAAAATTGACGCATGTTAAGGTTTCAAGGCAATCAAACATCAAGTCATGATCAACTAATTCACAATGCTTATCATCCAATACTAAGAATCAAAACAAATTTCTCAAGTAAGGGGCACAGGGAAGCATAATTTACAATTCATTGGAACATATTTTTGGATTTTTTTATTTTTTTATTTTTATTTTTTGTATTTTTCATATATAAGAAAGCAATAAAACTAAACTAGAAAGCAAACAATCTAACCTAAGAAAACACACCAAAAATAAAAGAAAAGAGAAAAAGAAAGATACCAAACCAAATCCAAAATCTCCCCCAAGCCAGAATCAGACAATGTCCTCATTGGCTCGGGAACTAGCCCAGCATAGCTAGTCTTTATCATCCTCGTCCATCGAGCCGAAACCTGCACCTCCACTACCACCTGCACCAGAAGAGCTACCACCAAAATAATCAGCATGAAAACTCCCACCCGCCGGTCCCCCGAAAGGAATGTCCTTGCCATACCCATAGAAGGAAGAATAGTCAGTGTGAATACCATGGGCAGTGGGATCCCTATTGTATCCTTGGGGTGGAGGCTGAAACCAGTCAGGGTGAATAGCGTCGTCGGGAATGTTGCCCCGACGAGCATAATCATCGTACATAGGGTAGAGAGCTCTACCCTGGTTCCTCTCTAGGTACCCTAACCTATGTTCTATGGGGCCTACCATCCTCCTAAGGTCAGTATGGGAATGCTCGATATGTCCTACGGCCTGACCTGTACCCTGAAGATCCCAAACTGGGTCAGACTCAACATGAGGGACGGAGTGAGACATATGAGGTGGAGAGAATGCCACCTCGGGCTGAGGCTGAGGCTAGGGTGGTGGTACTGGTGGTGGTGGTGCCTGCCCCCTAGCGTTGGCAAACAGAAGATCATATGTATAAGATGGTTGCCCTGGGGGAAAGGCGGTCAAGTCAGGATTTGGTAAGGCAAAGATGGGCAAAGGTTGCTCGCTCCCAGTCCTAATACACCAAAAGGGTGTCTGCTCGCTATCCGGTCGTACCCACCCCAAAGCCTCAAAATACCTAGCAGTCATATAGGTATATGGTCCACAGTTGGTCAGTTGGTGGGGTCCATCCACTACAAAACTGGCCTTTTTCACTGCTATTCGAGTGATAAGGCCTCCTAAACGGATGGGGGTGCGAAATGTGGTGCTGGCCGTGGCATGCCTACTCAGATGGTGAATAATAAATCTACCTATGTTCAACTTCCCGAACCCATACACATAGTGTCCTATGACAGCTAGTTCGTTAGATTAGGCATTATGGGGCTCGTTCCTACCTAAAAAACACAAGCCCACAAAGCTTTGCCAGATTTTTGGGACAGGGTGGTGAATAGGTTTGGTACTAGCATGTTGGGGGTCGGGAGTAGGAAAACCACTCAAAGCATGATATATGTCACCCATTTTACAGTCTGCATGCCATTGGTGAACTAATTCAGAATTTAATTCAAAATATTTACAAAATTCTACATAAGTTAAACTAATATTCCTATTGTTCAACCTAAAAATTAAATTCGGCCCATTTCTACTACTAACAACTTGTAAAGAAGACAAGAATTCACAAGTAAGTTCTCGGAATGTAGGATAGTGCATATCAACAAATTTTCTCATGCCAATGTCATTTAAAAATCGTTTTACAAAATCATACAAACCAAATGATTCCAAAGTTGGGCGGTGAAACCACCGATAAGGAATTACCTCACGCCCGATTAAGTGCTCTAGCCGCTCCTTTTACTCTCGGTTAGCTATACGGATCGTCGGCCAGTACGGGAGTTCCAAATCCGAGTCGTATTCCTCCCTCAAACTGGAGCTCGTACCGAAAATAGACCTAGTCCTCTTTGAAGTCATGGTAGAAAATGGGTATGAAAATTTATTTGAATAAAATATGAAAATTTTAATATGGAAATGTAGAGGATGAAAAGGGGATTACAAATATGTAAAAAGTTTTGAATTTGGTTGAGGAATGGAGGAGAAATCTTAGAGAGAAGGTAGAGAGAATTTGAGTTTTAAAGAGAGAAAGTAATGGAGGAAAGAAGAAAAATGAGGAAGAATGAAGGAAAAAGAAAGAAGAAGAGGACGCAGACGCCCCTCGCGCCCGGTTGGGCGGTGGGTTGCCCGGTCGGGCGATCTGAAATGTTTATATTTGGAGGTTCTCGCGCCCAGTCGGGCGCCTGTTGCCTGATCGGGCGATCTAATGCCTGATTGCCTTCAACTCTCGCGCCCGGTCGGGCGATCTTTCGATCGGGCGGACAAAGTAGTCAGTATACGACGAATTTCACGCCCGGTCGCGCTCCCATCGCCCGGTCGGGCGAAAATATTTAATTTTGAAGACTAGCTCTCGCGCCCGGTCGGGCGGCATTCGCCCGATCGGGCCCGAGGCTAATTATCAGCTTCCGTATTTTCTTATTTTCTTCTAAATTTTGCTAACTCTTTTCCTTCAAACCTCTATAAGCACTCATAAAAACTCATTAAATTCCCTCATCTCTCCTCTCATAAGAAAAAGGAAAGAAAAACTAGTCTAAAAAGCATTAAAAATACGGGTTGCCTCCCGCAAAGTGCTGGTTTATCTAGGTCCCGCACGACCTTCTTACCAAGTACAAAAACTAGGACTGTTGGCCTAACGCTTGATCGGGTGGTTTCTCACCCGGTCTAGCGGTGTTTCGGCTGCGACGCGGCTTCTTGACATGCCCAGTGAGACGCCAATTCATCTTATCTGGTTGGATCCTCCTTGACTTGGACTGGGGGGTCTTCAATGCTACGCATTAAAGATCCTTCTTTGATCGAGGGTTGCTTCACATTGACATTGCGTTCAACACTTGCAACTCGATCTGGCGGAACACTTACCGTAGGCTCAAATCGCACAACTCGCTTGATCGGTTCCACCTTTTCGTCCTCAAAACCAAGACCAATATTGTAGAGTGCTCTTTATATTGCATTGACTTCTTTCTACCACTTTTCTATCTCATCTAAAAGGGATGCAACACAAGATACCGCCTCCAAGGGATCTTTTTCAAGAGCTTGGGGCTTGTTAGAATAATTCTCAACCACATTAACACTAAAACATTTCTCCTCAGTCATGGGGCTTTTAGGGGAATTATTAAGATTGTAAACAATTTTATCATCCTCACATCTATAATTGCTCCTGCAGTGTTAAGGAATGGTCTACCCAAGATAATTGGGGTTTTCATATCCTCAGCCATATCAAGAACAACAAAATCAACAGGTATATAAAATTTACTTACTCTAACGGGGACATCCTCTAAAATACCTAAGGGGTATTTGAAAGAACGGTCGGCCATTTGTAGAGTAATATTGGTAGCTTTTAGTTTACCCATATTTAACTTGGAACACACAGATAATGGCATGACGCTAACGCTAGCACCCAAATCACACAATGCATTATCAATCATTAGATTGCCTATATGACAAGGGATAGAAAAACTACCCGGATCTTTTAATTTAGGTGGAGATTTATTCTGAAGTACGGCACTACACTATGCAGTGAAAGCTACTGTCTCTACCTCACTAATAGACCTTTTCCTTGTCAATATTTCTTTCATAAATTTTGCATATGAAGGAATTTGTGTGATTGATTCAGTGATGGGAACTGTTACCTTCAAATCTTTTACCACCTCCAGGAACTTACCAAACTGCTTATCTAAATTGTTCTTAAAGTGACGATTGGGGAATGGGAGTTTGATAATTGGCTTTGGAGCATTATTGCTCTTGTCTGGAGTATCCACCTTCTCTGGAGTTGTACCCTGCAATGTAGAATTAGATGTATTAGTACTATCCTTTAGCCCTGCAGGGCTATTAACTACATTGTTTTGTTTAATGAATCAAGATTAGCATTATTAAATAAATCAGGTTCTTCAACTCTGGGCATAGAGGGTCCTTCATAGTTTGAACCACTCCTTAGAGTAATTGCATATGCTTGATTCGTAGGCATGGTGGGCTGTGCCGGCAGAGCTCCTTGTTGGCGGGCTTGTAGAGTAGCGGAAAGTTGCGCAATTTGATTATCTACAATTTTATTATGCGCTAGAATTGAATCAATTGTCGCATCTCTACTCTCCATGTGCTTCTGCATATTAACCAATATCGCTCTAATTTCAACCAGAGAGGGGTCGGAAGATGAGGAGGGTTGTTGTGGTTGGTTCTTCTTGCCAGCATTGGGATAGTAATATTTCTACTGTTGTTGCTGTGGCGCCTGTGGTTCTTGTGGTGGTGGATTCTGAACATTATTACCCCGGTAGGAAAGGTACGGATGGTTCCGATACCCAGGATTGTAGGTGTTGGAGTAAGGGTTATTCTGCCTATAAGCTTGAAAGACATTAACTTGCTCCACGGAACTCCTGCAATCTTGTTCCCAATGCCTCATTAGAATTATTATTAATTGCAGAAACATTAGCTGCATTAGCAGTGCTAAGATTATCTAACTTTTGGCATATAGAGGTCAGCTGAGGTTGCAAAAAGGATACAGCGTCAACACTATGTTTCCCCTTGTTAGTAAATCCTCTAGGATTCCCATATTGGGAATTGTGTATTGCCATGTCTTCAATAACCTGACCTACATCATCCACATTAAGATTCATAAATCTCCTACTAGCTGCAGAATCTAAAATTATTCTAGAAGAATTTCCAATGCCATTATAGAAGGCTTGGATTAACTGTCATTGTGCTAAATTATGGTGGGGGCATTCTCTTTGTAGGTCCTTGAACCTCTCCCAAGCCTCATATAAAGATTCATCGGCTTCTTGGGCAAAGTTCTGAATCGCACTCCGTAGTACGGCTGTTCTCTCTACAGGATAACACTTGTTATAGAAATACAAAACAAGAGTTTCCCAGTCAGTTATACCAAGTGCAGTTCTATTTAGGCCATTAAACCACAATTTAGCTTTTCCAGTTAAAGAGAAGGGAAAGAGAATCTCCCTGATTTGGTCTTGAGTGACCCCGGCTTGCCTGATGGTGTTACAATATTGACAATAGTCGGCAATGTGGAGATTTGGGTCTTCACCCTTAGCTCCACTGAATTGCTTCCTCTCTATCATCGTTATAAATTGAGGTTTAATTTCAAATTGAACCCCATCAAGAGCCGGAGTGGGAGTGAGATGTGGAAAATCTTAAAGCTTTGGTTGTGAGTAATCACTAAGCTTCTTTGGAACCGCCATCTCTGATTGTGCGTCTGATGATGCCTCTGAATCGCTAGAACCAGTTGGAGGATCGCGGTGATTTTTATTATTATCACCAGAATCTGCCAGGATTTGCTTGTAGAGATTTTTCTGTCTATGAAAGGAACGCTCGATCTCAAGATCGAATGGGATTTACCTTGATCTAGAACACCTGGGCATAAAAAAAACTAGAAGCAAATATGAGACTTGCCTTAGAGAACTAACGTTCTCTGAGACAAAAAGAAATAATCTAGACTATAAAAATAATCAGAAATAAAAATAAAACCGTTTCCCCGGCAACAGCGCCAAATTTTGACAGGGTAAAGTCGTATCCCCTAATCAAAAATAAATACCTAAGTCCTCTAACTAAAGTAGATAAGGAAGTAGGGTCGAACTCCACAAGGAAACGAGACTTTTTACCCCTAATTAATTATTATAATCTAAATTATCTAAGTAACCAATATTTTTGGGAATAAAATCTATACTACGAAGAATAAGTTTAGGGAGAAAAGAAACAATAATGAGGAAGCCTAGGGTCACAGGTTCACCAATAATTAATATTCCGGGATAAAACAAAGTAATTAATAATTAAAATTGCACAAATAACGTGATTAACAGGCTCTCGCAATTTATTAATCAACATAGATCTAACAGTCTCTCGCAATTTACTAGATCTAAGTTCCTATTAAACATAGCCTTTAATATTAAATTAACATCTGCTCGATTCATCAATTCAATATTGCTAAACATTCACAATCAAATTACATCTGCTCGATTCATAATCTAATTGCAAAGAATTAAAAAAATTCATTAAGAAATTATCATGCAATATCAAAAATCAATAATAACAAATTATCCCTTCATATTAATTATAGATCCCCATAAACCCTAGAATGAAACTATTCACACATACTCATAACTAAACTAATCAAAAAAATACAACAAAACATAATCAATGAAGTAAATGAAATAGCTAGAATTAAAGGAGAAGAAATTGTTACGAAAGGAAATCTGAATTAATGGAAGTAATTAAGAACAAGAGTTGAGAGAGAATTTAAGAGAGAGAAATATCCTAAGTAGAGAGAGAAAATCTAAAAAAGAAGGGAAACCAAAATTACGTACATAATTCGTACTTACACTTTCCTCAAAACAACAATTAAAATTAAACTAATCAGGTCTGAGAAAAACACGCGCTCGATCGGGCTAGAGGCACTGCCCGATCGGGCGCGCCTTTTTGTTCTTCAAGTGAAATCTCGCGCCAGGTCAGGCGCGTCACCGGGCGCCGACCTTAGCTTCTCCCGCCCGGCCGGGCGCGCCTCCGGGCGCCAGCCTCTTTGGTCGACCGGCTCTCTTGGGCCACTATTTGGACTACGTTTAGCTCTAATTCTTCGGGCCAATCTAGTTTTCCTCTTCCGGTCTTGAATATTCGGTCCAAATTCCCCGGCACCTATACCAAGCCCTTAATCACCGTTTCAATTTCTCTAACCGACCCTTGGCTATAAAATCTGGTCGTGTTTCTCCAATTCTCGTGATTGCTCCAAAATATCCCGGGAAAATACTCCAAAAATGTAATTCTCTGCAAAAGTCAACCAAATCTACGAAAACACTAGAAAACACCAATTAGTAATAAAAATGGCTCTAAAGAGCCAAAAACACTACTAATTATGACCAAGGGACGGGGGTAAAATACTATATAAAATAGACACATCAATGACTATTTCCTCGATTGTACTTGCAATAGGAGTTGGGATTCCATCTCGAAGATCAATTTTCTAGCGTTGGATCCTCGGTAGGGCCAATAGGTTTGATTAATCCTTGAACGTAGAGACGATCGAAAGCAGCATCGTAGGTCATTCCAATAGGTGCGAATTCTCTCATAGGTTTCTTTTTATATCCTTGATTGTTCATGGCTAAGACACCATTATGGTCAAAGGCACTAACATTATTACTAGAGTGGGCGTTTTCCGAAGAAGAAGGATTGTCGTTCTTCTTTCCTTTCCAGCCACCGTGGTTACTATTTTTAGTAGCTTTTTGCTTTGCGAAGTCATCTACGATTTCAATTTCGATGTCATAAACGGCTTTGAAAGTATTCAAGTTGTGTTGATATTTTAAGTGCTTTGAATACTTTTCTTGTAAGTTCTTGATAAACATCCTCACATACTCTTTTTCGGTGGGCACCTCAATCATCTTAGCGGAAGTTTCCCTCCACTTATTGAAAAAAGAAGTAAAGCCTTCATTCTCTTTTTGTCTTAGCATCTCGAGTTATCTATAATCGGTTTCGCCTTTAATATTACACTTGTACCTATCAATGAAATCGTTCACTATTGACTCCCAAGTAGAGGTTCTCTCTTTGTCAAGGGAGAAGAACCATTGTTGGCAAACAGTTTCGAGAGATAGTGAGAACAGAGAGGGAAACACTTTCATGTCGATACCCTTAATGCTCATTATTGTTTCAAAGGCTCTTAGATGAAAGTAAGGGTTATATGTTGCCTTGAATTTTGGAATGTCGTTGGCATTGAATTTATGCGGAAGAAGTTCCTTGTCAAGCGAGACCCCTTGTGAACTAATGCCCTGAAATTTATAGTCACTAGATAGTTTGCTCAGACTTTCTTGCATAAGGTTCATTTGTTGTTGCTTCACATGGTCAACAATTTTGAGGGTTAAAGCCTTCAATGCTTCATTCACGGTAATCAATTGATTCCTAAGTTCATTGACTTCTTCTTGAGTTGCCATTATCTTTTTAGCCTTCCTCTTTTGATGAATCGGCTTATCAAAAAGTAAGACTTGAACAAAGAGATTGTCCTTGATTAATCGCCCTTCAATTCTCTCCTCGACCAAGTACTATGGAAAAGGAATTTGGGGATATTCATTGTTAATTATTTGACTCCACTCTATTCAACATGCATAGATGAAAGAAGGTAGGAATAATGAAGGTTGTGATGTGAAGAAAGCATGTAGAGAATGGAAAGATGATGTAGATGGAGAGATATGAAGAATTAGGAATGGAATGTACCCCCAACTCAAATGACGGAAAAAAAAACCGACTCATGCATGAACCTAAAACATTGTCATGGTGTATATACATATTAGTGGGTGCTTTATTGTGAGTGCAAGTGACATTTTAAGACTCGTGTCATGACCATGTGGCTAGACTATGTGACTAGAATCGACAAAGACTAAGTTAAGACCTCACGTATTTTAGTCATAACTTTTGATCTGTGACTCTGATTGGGATGAAACCAACTCCAAATTAAAGATAAAACTCGGGGCTACAGATCTATAGGCTGTACGACTCTTAGTTTATCCTAGAACTCCAAATATGACCAAAACAAGTTGACGCTTGTGCATTATACGGGAATAAAAATCCGGGTTAACTTAAAGGGACTATGACTCGATTTTAAACATATTTATTAGCTCAAATTAATTAATTAAACAAAGCCCTTTAGTCATTAATTAGTTTATTAATACTTATTTACAAACACATTTCAAACCAAACGGTTAGTTTTAGTCACATAAAAGTATGCACAAGTAAGAGATGCACAAGTAGTCAAGTAGTCACAACATGATGCAATGAGTTTGCAACCTAACCATGGCTCTAGTGCTCTAAAGTTCGAGATATGGGTTAGTCAAAGAGGGTCCATGGTTAATTGTCCGGATGCACCGCACGGAAGTCTAACCGTAAAGGGTTGACGCGAGTGAATGGGACACCGCGAGTTAAGAAAAATTCGCTTCCATGGTTTGGTGAATTCAACATTCACGGATGTACCCTTTGGTGCTCAGAGCTTTCAATCAGGTAGATGGAGCATGAATTCCCAGAGGGTTATGTCCATATGTAGAACACATATGGGTTTTAGAAAAGTGAGAAAAACTCAATCATGAAGTAGGATCGAGTAAACAGTGCTAGAACCTGGTTAAAATTAGAACGCATATTTTTGGCTCGGTATTGGAAGAACTTGGCGCCAGCAAACAGAGGCCGGCGCCACAATTTGGCTTTAGCGCCTGGCGACAGAAGCTGTCGCCTGGCGCTAAAGTCTGGCGCTAAAATCAAATAAGTGGCGCTAGACTTTGTTTCCTGATGCTAGTTCCTACATGCCTCAGCAGCTTTCCGTGCTCGATAAAATTTTCTACTTTCGCGCAGCATTATTTCGGTCCTAGTTCTGAAAGATATTCCTAAAATTTCCTACGTGTAAAAACCCTATGTTTTTAACTCATTACGGATGGTCTTTCCAATGAGATATTTTTTATGCATATGACAATAATGTTAATTAAAATTACGCAAATGAAATAATTAGAACGTTTTGAGTCTCATCCACTCATTCTAAATCATTGCCAAAATAAATTTCAGGAATTAAAATAGAAATCCTCCCTAGTGGAGTCGCCAAAAACTTTAGGGAATATTTCAAGCATTACCCCTAGCATGAACCCCACTGTGATCATACACTAAAGTACGGTGGCGTCCAAAGGCAAAGAAGATAGAGCAAAAGAGTCACCAACAAGTTTTAGGAACTTGTAAACCGTTCACGAGGTGAAGGTTACACCCCTTAACGATCCAGGAGATCGTCAACTCCAATAGGTCTGGAACCATGACTGGTAGTTCTGGGATGAAGGTACAAATCCAACCTAAAAGAGATTGAACCTGCCCTAATAATAGGCCTCTACTTCATTCTGATCGTATTCATGTGCGCTTTCTAACTAACATGAAATCAATAGGTTTAACCCTAAACCTGTTTAATCTATGTTAGTTAAATATTAATGCACAAATAAAACCATTATTGGCGATCACTTGAATTATAATCAAATGAACCCTAAACAAGATTATTAATTATCTTATTAAGCGTGATTACAAGTATAAATTCCCTTTAAACATGTATCAAATGTGTGATCAAGCAATAACAATAAATAAGCATCAAGCAACATAATAAATCAAAATAATAATTATCATCATAATAAGAAAGCATAATAATAGCAAGATCATAGGCATGATACTAACAAGATTAATAACAAACCCTAGCATGTCACTAAACAATAAAAATCAAAGCTTTAGCCCTAACATGATACTAACATTAATATTAAGAAAGAAAATAGGAAGCATCGCAGGAATCATAATAAGCATATTTGATATTATAACCTTTTCCTTAAGCATGATACTAGGAAGATCAAAACACCCTAACATGACGCTAGGAATCATAATAACAACCTAAACATGATTTCTACATCATAATATCAATAAAAAATTAAAGAACTTACTTGGATGCCTCGTATCTCTTTCTAATAACAAAATACACACGTTAGTAACTTCAAGGAAAATAATAAAATAACAATTAAATTAAATAATAATTGAAAGAGAGATTTGGGACCAAACCCTCAGAAATATCAAACCTTTCACGTCTAGGGCGAAGGAAACTTCTAACAATGCTAGGTGTGTCTAGGTCTTGTGAATGCGGAATTTTTTAAATGAGGGTAGGTTCTGAAAAGATAGAGAGAGAAGCTTTAGAGAGAATAAGAATTAGAGAATTAGAAAGTTGATGAGAATTGAAGATTGTTGAGAATTGATGATTGAAAACAGAATTTTAAGCGGCTATTTATAGAGAAAATCAGTCGGATGGATAAAAAACGAATCAGAGTTTCAACGAGAATAAAACTCGATTAGCGCCAGACGCTGGACATTAGCGCCAAGCGCTGAAGGTTAGCGCCAGGCTAATGCTTAGCGTCAGGCGCTAATAATCAGTTTCACGCGTTTTGTTTTTATTATATCTTTTGATCCAGAAGTCCAAATAAAGCATAAAATATGTCGTTGGAAAGATCTTGAAGTTTACTTTCCAACCAAATTGGAATCAGATTAAAATATTTTGTAGATAAAAAGATATGGCCGAAATAGTAGGACGGGTGTCAGTTTTGGATAGAGTTTCATGTCTCATTCATATCTTTTTCGTTATAGCTCGGATTTAATATTATAATATATCATTGGAAATATAATTTCAAGATCTATCCAACAATTTAAAATTTGGATAAATATTATGAGTAACGAAATTATAATCTGAATATATTCCACTTCGTACAAAACAAGGATTCTAAAAAGGAGTAGTTTTATTCAATTTCAAACTCTTTGAAACATAATTATCAATCCTAACTCCATTAGGATTTAAAAGAACCTTCTAGAGCATTCTAGAAGACTATTATCAATCCTATTAGCCTTAGAAATGATAATTAATAATAGGCCCTCCTCTAGATCATTGGGCCGCATATAAAAACCAAATCGGGCCTAGTTTAGTATTTTGGCCATAACTTCCTCATTCTCATCGGAATTGGGCTTATAATATATCGTTGGAAAGGTCTTTTCAAGCCCCATCCAATTACACCATTATCAGACCTTTATCATGGACCAAACTAAACTGGAATGCACGTTTTTCAAAAATAAGGTAAAAAGAGAAATATTTTCAAAAATAGAAAGAAGGGATATTTTAATAAAAAACATCCTCATCACTAGACTTTTCACACTTTCACTTTGTTCGATAATCAAATGACATGAAAGGTACTCATCACTGGGTTTGGTTTTGGGGAGACACGTTTGGATGTCTATACAATAGATGCTTCACCTATGAGGATTAAAGCTGTTGAAAATCCGATCATTAATGTGGAGCACGATGAAGACTTTTGGGGCTTTAATGAAGAGGTCTCCTTAATCGAGGAGGATGAAAGGACCCCTCTTTGTCACGACTCCCACTCTAATATGACAGTAAATGCTATTCTCAAGAGACAGGGGCACTTTCCTTGAATGACTCTAGGAAAGAAAAAGGAGATAGCAAAACAAATGGAATAACCTGGCCTCCCTAAGTTAGATACTTTCGGACTTGGTTTCAAACCGCCTCAGGAAGATCTTAAGCGAGCCCAGGAAAGTTCTAAGGCACGTAGGAATCCTCGCATCTAAAAGAAAGCAATCCCAATGGATCAGTATCCTCTTACTTTCTATGGACAGTTCATAAGAGAAGGAGATGAATACCATGCTATGAATTTCCCGAACTTTTTGTGGTAAATGGCATAAGGTAACCGGGGTTTGAAATCTTTCTAGATTGCTACTTTCTAGATGAGATTCCAACTCCTATTCACAAGGAGAAAGCACCCCCATACTTTGACTTTAATGTCATGGGATTACTATTTAGGTGAGAAAAAGATGAGCCGAGATATGTAGAGGACAATTCCTTGCTCATCCTAACGGTCCTACAAAGCGAGAACTTTGACCCTTCGAAGCTCATCACTCCAGCAGAAGGATTAGTACAAGGATGGCGTAAGATGGTCAAGGTGACTACTCCAAGTGGAAGGAAAATCTCTATAACAACAGGGGAAGGACCGATGTTTGAAGAGTCGTCTGAGTCTGAGTCTGAGTCAGAGTCAGAGCCTTTTCCCGTAGAATCTTCCAAGTCTTTAGCTATAGCTTCCCGTATTCTTAATTCTTCTATTTCTACTCCTAGGATAGTTAGTAATCAAGTCCCGAGGACATTTCTCTTTTCGATGTAATGATTTTAAAATTCAATAATATGTCTTCTTCTGCTTACTCCTCGTGTTTTTCATTAACCCAAGATGATGAGCGTTGATTAACTAATAATGAAAATGACAAAGAAATTATTAAAGAAACGAAAAACACTTGAAAAGAAAACACCGATAATTGAGGATACTGAGACGGTTGATATCTCAAATGATTCAACCATTAAAAGAGAAGTTAAAATCGGATTAACGCTTAATAAACAAGAAAGAGTCGATTTAATTAATCTACTTAAAGAATATATTAATGTATTTTCTTGGTTATATGAAGATATGCCAAGAATTAATAGAGAAATAGCTCAACACACTATGCCACTAATTCTAGGATTGAAACCTGTAAAACAGAAGCTGCGTCGAATGAAACTCGACGTAGCTCTTAAAATAAAAGAAGAAGTTCAAAAACAAATAATTGCAGGTTTTATCAGGGTATCCAAATACCTCTAATGGGTAGCCAACGTGGTCCCAGTTCCAAAGAAAGATGGAAGGGTAAGAATGTGTGTCGACTATCGAGATTTAAATGAGGAAAGTCCAAAGGACGACTTCCCTTTACCACACATCGATATTTTGGTAGATAATACATCAAATCATGTGCCTCTCTCATTTATGGATGGATACGCGGGATACAATCAAATTCTCATGGCAGAAGAAGACATGGAGAAAACAACATTCATAACACCATGGGGTACTTACTGTTACATGGTAATGTTATTCAGGTTGAAAAACGTGGGTGCTACTTACCAACAAGCAGAAACTTCCCTACTCCATGACATGATGCACAAAAAGGTTGAAGTATATGTAGACGACATGATTGTGAAATCAAAAGATCGCCCAGGTCATCAAATAGCCTTGAGAAAATTCTTCCAAAGGCTAAGAAAATACAACATGAGGTTGAATCCATCAAAGTGCACTTTTGGAGTCACCTCAGGCAAGCTCTTGGGGTACGTCATAAGCTCTAGAGGAATAGAGATAGACCCAACCAAGATCAAGACCATCATGTCAATGCCACCACGCAAAACCGAGAAACAAATTCGAGGGTTTATTGGCCGGTTGCAATATATAAGTAGGTTCATATTGAAATTAACAACGATATGCAAACCAATATTCAAAAAACTCAAAAAGAATGTGCCAGTAATATGGGACGATGAGTGTCAAAAAGCCTTTGAAAAGATCAAATCCTATCTCGCAAATCCTCCCGTGTTAGCACCAGCACTGCCAAGGATTCCTCTTAGGTTGTACTTAACAGTCACCAAGGAGACAATGGGGGCTATGCTTGCGCAAGAAGTAGAAGGTAAAAAAAACGCAATCTACTATCTAAGCAAAAATATGCTCGAGTACAAAGTACGCTACACACCGCTTGAGAAATTGTGCCTCACATTGGTGTGGGCCACAACCAAGCTAAGACATTACATGCTCGTGCATACAGTCTTTGTAGTTTCCCGAATGGATCCACTTAAGTAACTATTCGAAAAGTCTACACTCAATGGGTGCATATCAAGGTGGATAATCAATTTAGCCCAGTTTGATGTAAGATTCATGCCTCAAAAGGCAAACAAAGGATCTGTGGTCTCGGATTTCCTAGCAGATTTCCCAATAGAAGATTCGACGCCGGTACATGAAAATGAATTTCCAGACGAAGACTTGATGGTCACAGAAGATGATAGTTGGACTTTATACTTCGATGGAGCCTCAAACCAAAAGGGGTGTGTCATTGGAGTATTATTTAGTACGTATCACCTAAAGAAGAGCATGTTCCAATCTCTATAAAGCTAGATCTCTACATTACCACCAACGCTGCTGAATACGAAGCATGCGTGGTAGGCCTTGAAATACCTTTGGCATTAGGAGTAAAGAAATTACGAATATTTGGAGACTTTTCATTAATCATTAACCAGATTTCTAAAAGATGGAAAGTAAGGTGTTAAAGTCTAACCCCTTACAAAACTTATCTGGAAACTCTCACCAATCAGTTAGAAAAGGTAGAATACACTTATCTACCTAGAGAGGAAAACCAATTTGCTGATGCCCTGGCAAGACTAGCCTCAATGGTTAGGATTCCTACGGAAATCGAACTAATGCCTCTAACCATAGAGAAAAGGCATAAACCGGCTAATATTCAAGCCTTAGAGGACGATGAAGTGGTCCAAGATGAAGAAGAAGAACCGTGGTAAACGGATATACTTAATTACGTCACCAAAGGAGAATATCCTCCTCATGCTGAAAAAAGAGCAAAACGAGCATTAAGACTCTTGGCTTCCCAATACGTACTCATAGACAACGACTTACATAAAAGGGTACCCAAGGGTCGAGCTCTCTTATGTGTAGGGAAAAAGGATGCCCAAAGAGCTATGAGGATAGTCCACGAAGGCATTTGTGAACCCGTGTTAATGGAAAAATGCTTGTCCAAAAGATAATGCGAGAGGGGTACTATTGGACTACCATGAATAGGGATAATATGTAAAAAGATGCCCTAAATGCCAAATATATGCCAATTTACATCATGTTCCTCCATCTCTACTTTACACCTACACTTCACCATGGTCATTCTCTACATGGGGAATTGATATTATTGGTAAAATTACCCCTCCTGGGATAGGGGGTCACAAATACATCCTAGTAGAAATTGATTACTTCACAAAGTGGGTTGAAGCACAATCATATGCTAAACTCACTGCAAAACATGTAGCACTCTTTATCGAAAGGAATATCATTTTCCGATACAGAGTCCCACATGAGATGATAAGTGACAATGGAACTCACTTTGAAGCTAAATGTGAAGAATTGTTACAAAAACAAGGCATTCAACACCACCATTCTTCCCCTTATAGACCTCAAGCAAACGGAGCAGTTGAGGCAGCTAATAAAAATCTAAAGACTATTATCGAGAAAATGATAGAAAATTACAAGGATTGGCTTGACAAACTCCATTTCGCACTTTGGGCTTATTGCACGTTAATTCGCACATCAATAGGAAATACGTCATTCTCCTTAGTTTATGGAATGGATGCCATACAACCTGTAGAGCTAGAGATACCATATCTACGCATTGCACTAGAAAGTAAATTCGATGAAGTAAAATGGACTAGAGCCAGGTATGAAGAGCTAATTCTACTTGATGAAAAGCGACTAGAAGCTCTACATCATACCCAATGCTATCAAACCCTTATGGCTAGGCATTTTAATAAGAAGGTTAAGATGAGAAACATCAAAATAGGACACTTGGTGTTAAAAGCACTAAGGAAAAATGTTTTAGATCCAAGAGGCAAATTTAGGCCTAATTGGTCTGAACCCTATATTGTCAAAACAATACTATCAGGAGGTGCAACAAAACTAACTGACATTGATGGCAATGAGTTCTCAAACATGACGAACCTTGACCAACTTAAAAAATACTACCCGTAATTATTTGAGTAGGACACTCAAGAGAGCTACGTTTGGCTTGATTCCTTAGGAAAGGATACGTAGGAAACCCTTTACAGGGTGCGGCCACTTTAATTTTCGCAAACCTCGCAACCAGAAATAAAAAAGAAATTTTATAGAATAGCGACGTGTAGGGAATAATTCAAGCATTAACCCCTAGCTTGAACCCCAATGTGATCATACACTAAAGTACGGTGGCATCCAGGAGGGAAGAAGATAGAGCAAAAGAGTCGCCAACAAGTTTTAGGATCTTGTAAACCGTTCACATGGTGAAGGATACACCCCTTAACGATCCAAGAGATCGTCAACTCCATAAGGTCTTGAACCAAATAAGGGTTCGGGGATGAAGGTACAAATCCAACCTAAAAGAGATTGAACCTGCCCTAATAATAGGCCTCTACTTTTTTCTGATCGTATTCATCTGCGCTTTCTGACTAACATGCAATCAATAGGATTAACCCTAAACCTGTTTATCTATGTTGGTTGAATTTAATGCACAAATAAATCTATTATTGGCGATCACTTGAATTATAACCATATTAACCCTAAACAAGATTATTAATTATCTTATTAAGCGTGATTACAGGTACAAAAATTCCCTTTTAACATGCATAAAAGGTGTGATCAAGCAATAACAATAAATATTGTATCAAGCAACATAACAAATAATCATTATAACGAAATTATAATCATAACAATCATAATTAAAAATAATCAATAATAATTATTATAACAATTATAATCATAAATCATAAAGAATAATCATAATAATGATTGAAACAATAATAATCATAATAACAATCATATTAATCATAATAATAATCATGTTAAGACATAGCAAGATCCTAGGCATGATACTAACAAGATTAATAATAAACCCTAGCATGTCACTAAGCAATAAAAATCATATATTCAACCCTAACATGATACTAACGATCATAAATATTAGGAAGAACATAGGAAGCATCGTAACAATCATATTTAGTATTAAATTCACCCTAGACATGATACTAGGAATCATAATAACAATCTAAACATGACCTCTACATCATAACATCAATAAAAACCATTAAATTACTTACTTTGATGCCTCGTACCTCTTTCTAATAAAAAATACACACGTTAGTAACTTCAAGGAAAATAATAATCAAACAATTAAATTAAATAATTGAAAGAGAGATTTGGGACCAAACCCTCATAAATTAAACCTTTCACGTCTAGGGCGAAGGCAACTTCGAATATGGCTAGGCGTTTCTAGATCTAATGAATGCGGAATTTGTATGTAAAAAGCTAGTTTAGAAAAAGAGAAAGAGAGATCAAAAGAATCTTTATGAGAGTTGGCGAATGATTATTGGAGAGAATGAGAGAGAACTGATGAATGAATTCGTTGAAACTGGTGAATGAAAACGGAGTTTTTACGATGTTATTTATAAAGAAAATCAGCCAAAAAGATAAAATTATCAAAACAGAGTCTGGCGCACAAAAAACAGAACCAGCGCCAACGCTGGCTGTTGGCGCCATGCGCCAATGCTGGCGCCAGGCGCCAAGCGTAGCGCTAGGCGCTACAGCTGGCGTTTGGCGCTGATTCGTAAAATCAAGCGTTTTCTTAAAATCAGATAAAATCGCCGTACAGGAGGATAAAATCGTATTTTCCTCAAAAATGCTCTTTGATTTTAATTAAAACTCTGAAAAGTCAACAAAAGTCAATTTATCAATGCTAATTGAATTAGGAATGAAAAGAACCTTCTAGAAGAATCTTGAAGACTAAAACCATTCCCAATTTCATTAGGAATGATAAATTTATAATAGGCCCTCCCCTAGATCATTTGGCCGCATATAAGGCTCAAAACGGGCCCAGTTAAGTAAATCGACCATAACTTCCTCAATATTCATCGGAATTGGGCTTATAATATATCGTTGGAAAGCTCTTTTCAAGCCGCATCCTACTATTGGACCCTTGCCGTTGACCAACCAAAATAGATTGGATATTTTCTTAAAAATAAGTTTTCAAAAACAGAGAAAAGAGAAAAGAAATTAAAACTGTCCGCAACACTAAACTTTCCACACTTTCACTCCATTCGATTATGACTCGACGTGAAAGGTACTCATCACTGGGTTTGGTTTTTGGGAGACACAAATGGGTGTCTACAGAAGCCCCCATTTTGACTGAGTTTGGAGAAACGCAAGTTTCGAAAACAAAAGTCAAAGTATCGATAAGGACGGAGAATGATTCAGAACGTTCTGCAATCCTAAACCACTCTTGTAACGCCAATACCTACAAACTAGCGTTATTTAAACAGATAAGAGAGTTAAGAAACGCGTATCTTGCACCGTCGAGCACACGTCTCTGAAAGTAACCGATTTGTTGCTGCTTTCTGTTGTTTTGATGACCTCCTGCAAGCTAGAGAATGTCATGCCGCTTGAACACTGCTACGCTTGTAATTGCTTCCAATATAGAAGACTACTTCGCTTGAAACGATCCTCTCCCGCTTTGATAATATTCCACGTCCAAGGGCATACTATCTAAGATTGTTTCGCTTGAAACAATCTTCTTCCGCATTGATAATATTCCACGTCAAAGGGAATACTATCGAAGATTAATTCGCTTGAAACAATCTTCTTCCACTTTATGACCATCTTCCACGTCTAAGGGAACATGGTCGAAGACAACTTTTTGCTTGAAATTACCTTTAGTTGTTTTTTTTACAACTCTCCACAATCTATGGAAAGCCATCTTGCTGCTTGTTTTGACGATCTTCCGCAATATAAGGAACGCCGTCGATCAATGTTGCTACATCTCGAGCCTTTTCTTGAATCATAGTGACAACCTTTCCAATCATAGAAAAAGTCGTCGAAGACCACCTTATCATGAACCGCTCTTCTCATATCTTAGTGACAACCTCCACAATCTTAGCAAACGCCGTCGAAGACCGCCCATCTCGTGCTATCTTCTCAAATCTTGGGTGACAACCTCCACAATCTTAGCGAATGCCGTCGAAGACCGCCCATCTCGTGCTATCTCCTCAAATCTTTGGTGACAACTTCCACAATCTTAGTGAACGCTATCGAAAATAACTTTACTTGAAGTCATCCTCAGTTGTTGCGATAATATTCCAAAGAAAACTACCGAAGTTCGACGCTTGTCGATCTTTAAAGCTCGCTTGAACTTGCTTTAGCCAGTACGTCGGCGCTTCTGCTGCTTGTAAACCAGTATATCGGTGCTTTGAATTGTGAACATGTATGTCGGTGCTGTGAACCATTACGTTGGTGCTTCTGAACCAGTATGTCGGTGACTTTGTGATGAGCCAATGTTTAGGCGCTTTAAGCTAAGTGAGACGATCTTTCGTCAGGTCGATCACCTATTTGCGGTTGTAATCAAATCGACTACTCAATCATGTCAAATTGCTTATAGGAGTTAACTGGCGTACCGAGGAACTCGAAATTGCTGTACAAGGTTGAAATCACCTTTCTGAGAGGCTTCAAGCTCTGTCGCTGTTGAAATATTTATGGCGCCAACAATTGATTCTGTCGCCAGACGATGTGGTCTAGCGCCAAGCGCTGAAATCTATTTCCAGACGCTAGATGTTTTCGTCTGGCGCTGGAGTAGGGTCTTCCCTGTTCTGCTGCACCTGTATTTATTTTTGACTATAGAACTTTGCTATTCTCTCTTAATTATCTTAGGGTTGACCTAAGGTTTAATGTCGCTTGACTCATTGACATGACACGACTCAAGGCATAAATTTGACTCTCTGTGATTGACTCGAGGTTGACTCGACTCGAAGTGAAATGACACGTGTGACTCATGACCCGTGTGTGCATTGTATTATGATTGTGCGACTCGAAAATGCAAAAAAAGGAAAAAATTTCCGCAAAAATTTTCTGTCATTTTTGTGGAGGGTACCGACTTTCTCCCGGAAAAAAAAGACGTGAAAAGAATCGAAAGTTTTGAAGGTGCATGTTGAATGAGCTTAGTCAAATGTTGTTTCTCACAGTACAAGGATTGTAACATCTTAGACTATCTTAGTTGACTCGATAATGAAAGTATTTAGGTAACTTAGGCACGGAGGCTAAGCACTTCATACTTCGATATGCAATGATGATTATGAGTGATGACTGGTTTCGACATGACAAGGCATGCTTCACCGTTGTGTTAAGCTCTCATGACAAAGGGTTCCTAAGGGAAGTATACTTGGTCATGTATATGTGATGTGTATGATAGTGACGCTAAAGTTAGGCCGCAAGGGCTAAGTGTGTGGAAAGATTTTATTTGTTAAAAGAGTCAAATGATGGTAACTCTTAGGTTTGGTAAGCTAATGATGTAGGGATCAAGCCCCCAAGTCTAGCTCTAAGTAAATAGGGATAAGCATTGGAGATCCCTTGATATGATCATGGTGTAAGTGTGTGAATTTGAATATGAATGCATGTTTATTACGGTCGCACCTCGATGTGAGGTTGCCTACGTATCCGTTAGGAATCAGGCCGAACGTAGCTCTAGCCGAACCTCGCACAAGTGTGTGTATACCTCAAAAAGGTCTTTTTAAGGGTTGTAACGTGGTTAGGGTAAAGGTTATAGAAGAAGGGGATAAAGGCTCAAGACCCTCGATAAGCCCCCAAGGTGTGCAACCTTGCTTTCGAATATTTGTTTTTATACTTGAGGTTTTCTACTCTTTTTTAGCTTCTTTTTGTTTGCTTTAGCATTTATTTCATTTTTATAAGTGTGGGAAATCCCGATCATGCGGTCTATCACTCACTTGGCATTCATGTTTCTCAGGCACGGTACCGAGCACTCGATAAGAGACGCAGTCCGAGACGTGTTCATATCAAAGACATGTTCGTGTCAATGACATTGGAACAATTGCCCTTTTGTACACTTTTATTATTTATTTGGAAAAATTGATGGGAATAATCCCACCTTTTGAGCCTCGAAGATTAATAATCCCACCTTTGGGATTCTTTTTAATAATCCCACCTTTGATATCAATTCACTTCAAATAGTCTCAACCGGTCAAGTAACCTGTTATAATAGGTTACTTGACACGTAGCAACCTATGAATGGTTAAAAAAATAAAAATAAAATAAAATAATTTTTTTAAAAAAGATAGATATTTTATAAAAAAAAAAAAACCACCCACCACCCACCACCAATCAGCTGCCCAGCCCTAGCAACCCTCCCCGCCACCAATCAGCTTCCCAGCCCTAGCCACCCAACAACGCTGACCGCCCAAATCGACTCCCCCAGTGCCGACGCCCCCTCTTCGCCTCCCCCGAACCACCAACCTCCCTTCCACCGCCACAAAAACCATCGAAAACCAAGCATCCAACAACCCTTGAAAACCATTTTTTCGCCACAATCCCAAGCCCTCTCCTTCCTCCGTCCCGATCTCGGCCTCCCTCCCTTTTCCCCGGCTTCGATTTGGTGGATTTTCGATTATTAAATTGGAAGTTGGTTTTGGGTTTGGTGGGTTTTTAACCTGAATGGAGGTCAGGGGAGGAAGGCGCGGTGGGAATGGGGGGACAGGTATGATTGGTGCGCCGAGAATGGGGGACAGTGAAGGTCGGAGTTGGGTTGGGGATGGCTGGCCGGAGCGGCGTGGTGACGACGGTTGCGGGGAGACGGGGTTGCTTGTGGGTTGAGTTTTGAATTTTTAATCAATTAGACTTTATTGACTCAAATTAATTAATCAATTAATTAATAAATTAATTTATTAGGCAAGGTTCTTTAAGTCATTAATTTATTTAATCTCAACACTAGTCAAACAAACGGTTAAGAAAACATAGAATATATGCACAACAAATAATGCAAAATTAGTCAAGTAGGCACAATATGATGCAATGAGTTTGCAACCTAACTATGGCTCTAGTTCTCTAAAGTTCGGGATATGGTTTAGTCAATAGAGGGTCCATGGTTAATTGTCCGGATGCACCGCGCGGAAGCCTAACTGAGAAGGGTTGGCGCGAGTGGATGGGACACCGCGAGTTTTAGAAAAAACTCGCTTCCATGGTTTGGTAAATTAAACATTCTCGGATGTATCCTTTGTTGCTCAGAGCATCAATTAGGTAGAACACATATGGGTTTCAGAAAAGTGAGAAAAAATTCAATTTGGAAGTAGGATTGAGCAAACAATACGAAAAACTGGTCGAAATTAGAACGTATATTTCTGGCTCGATATTAGAAGAATTTGGCGCCAGCAAACAGAGACTGGCACCAGCTTTTAGTTGTAGCGCCTGGCGCCAATGCTGGCGTCTGGCGCTACAGTTAAAATTCTGGCGCCAATGCTCTGGCCCCTGGCGCTAATTCCTACATGCCTCAGCAGCTTGCTGTGCTCGATAAAATTTTTCAGTTTGCGCGATGTTATTTCGGTGCTAGTTGTGAAAGATATTTCTCAAATTTCCTACGTGTAAAATCCTATGTTTTTAACTCATTACGGATGGTCTTTCCAATGACATCTTTTTTATTCATATGACAATAATGTTAATCAAAATTACGCACAGGAAATACTTAGAACATTTCGAGTCTCATCCACTCATTCTAAATCATTGCCGAAACAAATTCAGGAATTAAAATAGAAATCCTCCCCAGTGGAGTCGCCAAAAATAGTAGGGAATATTTCAAGCATTAACCCCTAGCTTGAACCCCACTGTGATCAATCCCTAAAGTACGGTGGTGTCCAAAAGGGAAGAAGATAGAGCAAAAGAGTCACCAACAAGTTTTAGGAACTTGTAAACCGTTCATAGGGTGAAGGTTACACCCCTTCACGATCCAAGAGATCGTCAACTCCATAAGGTCTTGAATCAAATAAGGGTTCGGGGATGAAGGTACAAATCCAATCTAAAAGAGATTGAACCTGCCCTAATAATAGGCCTCTATTTTATTCTGATCATATTCATGTGCGCTTTCTGACTAACATGAAATCAATAGGATTAACCCTAAACCTGTTTATCTATGTTAGTTGAATTTAATGCACAAATAAATCTATTATTGGCAATCACTTGAATTATAACCATATTAACCCTAAACAAGATTATAAATTATCTTACTAAGCGTGATTACAAGTACAAAAATTCCCTTTAAACATGCATAAAAGGTGTGATCAAGCAATAACAATAAATATTGTATCAAGCAAGACAATAAAAAATCATAATAACGAAATTATAATCATAAAAATCATAATTAATAATAATCAATAATAATTATTATAACAATTATAATCATAAATCATAAAGAATAATCATAATAATGATCGAAACAATAATCATCATAATAACAGTCATATTAATCATAATAATATTCATGTTAAGACATAGCAAGATCCTAGGCATGATACTAACAAGATTAATAACAAACCCTAGCATGTCACTAAGAAATAAAAATCATATATTCAACCCTAACATGATACTAACGATCATAAATATTAGGAAGAACATAGGAAGCATCGTAACAATCATATTTAGTATTAAATTTACCCTAGACATGGTACTAGGAACCAAAATAACAATCTAAACATGACCTCTACATCATAACATCAATAAAAACTATTAAAGTACTTACTTTGATGCCTCGTACATCTTTCTAATAACAAAATACACACGTTAGTAACTTCAAGGAAAATAATAATCAAACAATTAAATTAAATAATTGAAAGAGAGATTTGGGACCAAACCCTCAGAAATTAAACCTTTCGCGTCTAGGGCGAAGGCAACTTCGAATATGGCTAGGTATTTCTTGATCTAATGAATGCGGAATTTTGTATGTAAAAAGCTAGTTTAGAAAAAGAGAGAGAGAGATCAAAAGAATCTTTATGAGAGTTGTTGAATGATTATTGGAGAGAATGAGAGAGAATTTATGAATGAATTCGATGAAACTAGTGAATGAAAACGGAGTTTTGACGACATTATTTATAAAGTAAATCAGCCAAAAATATAAAATTATCAAAACAGAGTCTGGCGCACAAAAAACAGAACCAGCGCCAACGCTGGCTGTTAGCGCCAGGCGCCAATGTTGGCGCCAGGCGCCAAGCATAGCGCCAGGCGCTACAGCTGGCGTTTGGCGCTGATTCTAAAAATCACGCGTTTACTTAAAATCAGATAAAAATTGCCGTACAGGAAGATAAAATTGTATTTTCCTCAAAAATACTCTTTGATTTTAATTAAAACTCTAAAAAGTCAACAAAAGTTAATTTATCAATGCTAATTGAATTAGGAATGAATAGAACCTTCTAGATGAATCTAGAAGACTAAAACCATTCCTAATTGCATTAGGAATGATAAATCTATATTAGGCCTTCCCCTAGATCATTGGGCCGCATATAAGGCTCAAAACGGGCCCAGTTCAGTAAATCGGCCATAACTTCCTCAATATTCATCGGAATTGAGCTTATAATATATCGTTGGAAAGCTCTATTAAAGCACCATCCAAATACACTACTATTGGACTCTTTCAATGGACCAACCAAACTGGATTGGCTATTTTCTTAAAAATAAGTTTTCAAAAACAGAGTAAAGAGAAAAGAAATTAAAACTATCCGCAACACTAAACTTTCCACACTTTCACTCCATTCGATTATGATTCGACGTGAAAGGTACTCATCACTTGGTTTGGTTTTGGGGAGACACAAATGGGTGTCTACACAGCGCCAAAGAAAGAAGTCTGTCGCCGGCCAACAGACTGCAGCGCAACGCGACAGCGCCTGTCGCCTGCCGACAGACAACAATGTCTGGCGACAGCTGCAAAACGGCAGCGCCGCTCTTCTGGAAGTATCTGGGCAACTTTCGGTGATTTTTGGAAAATTTTCGACTTCTATAGTCAAAAAAATTTCTGGAAAATAAAATAATTTGTTTTCATTGCTTTAGTAAATTATATTTAATGAACTTGATTTAATTAAAAAGCTTAAATTTCGTTAATAAAATTAAATAAAAATTACATTATTGAAGGAATTTAAAGGAAAGCTTAATAAAACAAATTAACTTTAAATTTAAAACTAAGTCTAATAAATTGGAAGCTAGCAATGCTTCAATCTTTCTTCTCTTTCTTTGCTCTTTTCCAATTTTTATCCGCATCCTCTTTATCATCCATGACTTTAGCCAGTAGGCATCCTTAAGAGGACCTACATTCAATTTTAGAATAAATGGTTTCTTCCTTTGCTAATTCTCTATGTTTCTTTTCTACCTAAACCTTCTTTTTTGAAGTGTCAGCTTTTCTTTTCTCTTTATCCTTTGTAGAGTCTTTCTTCTTAGGCATCACAGGTGTTTTGAATTCAATCTTTTCACCCAGGCGTTCCTTAATAGGAATCACTTTGTCACCTAGACGATTCTTCACATTGGTTTTACTCTGATTTTTCTTCATGTCCTTTGTAGGCTGATTAAGAAGCCATCTCTTCACATCATTTGGCAAGGAAGGAGGAACCTTAACCTTTAGGGTAATCACTTCCCATAAAGGTCTTGCGCTTCAATATGTGTTAAATTTCTCTACTTCTTGTGAAACAGGGAATTCATAAGGACAATGAAGATCCCTAGAAGGAATTGTTTGAAGTAGATCGTACTGCCTTTTTACCCTGCAGGGATAATAAAAAGTCATCTTGGTTAAGCTTGGAAGACGGCAGAAGGGTTGCTTGTTGACACCAACCATCTTCTCTATTTTCCACCAACTTGATTGCAAAGTTGCAAAAGGCAAAGACTTTATTCCACTCATGGCGCCCCATCTCAAAGAAGCGTTTCTTTCGCCTCAAAGCAATTTGGAGTATATTTTTCAATATTGTCAGGAGGACTAATTAATTCTAGTCTCTCCATTAGCCATATCTGCATAAAAAAAAAATAATCAATGCAAATAAATTAATTTTACTATACAAAAATATGTTTTTGATTAATTAAAAATGTTATTTTTCTACCTGTGATAAAATTGGAGAGCCCCGAAAAGGTGCTTTTGGATTTTTCTTCAATTCATCAAGACTAAGCATAGTCTCTCCAACAATTAATGGTATTTGATTTCTTCCAGATTCAATTTGCTCCAAAACAGTTAATATAATTACTTAACCCTCATTAGTTCTACCACTAGTGAGAATATATTAGTTAAGCATGCAAAAGAGAAAAGCCCTTCTTCTATAAACATGAAAAGATTCACAATAAGGTCTATCAAAGTAATGGCGTGCAAATTCTTTTAAATTAAATATGCTACGATCTACAAAATTTGTTAGATCTCTGTCTCATAAATTAAGAAGCGCTCAAAATCTTTATAATAATATTCATTTATTCTAGGGATTACCGCAAGATCTAATGAAGGGAAGCCTAAGATGGCACCAAATACTTCCAGTAGAGGGCTAATTTCATCACACCCTATTCTAAAACAATGTGTATTAGTGTCCCAATATTCTAAGGTGGTATAAATAAAATCTATATCAAGATCTACCCCATTAACACCATAAATACCTCCCAAGTGAAAAAAGTCGAGTTCTTTTCTCTCTTTAGCAGTTAAAGACCGACACCATTCACGAGTGAAATTTCTAAGACTCTTAGTAACTAAAGACATGATTATTTGTTGAGAAACTAAGATTATGATTAATTTGTTGGAATTATACAGAAATTTGACAGATTAGGGGGCTATTTATGCACAAAATCGATACAGTTTGACTCCGGAAAGAACTCGGAATCAGCGCACTGCAGCGCCAAACGATAACCCTGTCGCCTAGCGACAGCGCAAACGCGTGATGACCACGTGGCGCTGCAGCATTTCCTTAACGTGCTATACAAAACCGCGTTTTTCTGGCTATGATTCTAATTCGTACAATGACTTTACGATTTTACCCCTTTCTACAAAAACCCATACATATTAATTTAATATATTTTCCTTCTATTTTCTTTTTGGATTTACTCAAACTTAATTAAATTTAGGTTTGTTTCAAGTCCAATTTATTTTTCATATTTTCTTTTTGGGGGAGAAAGTCGGATACCCTCCATTAGTCATAAAAATGACGGAAATTTTTGCGCAAAATTAATCACAATTTTATCACAATTGTTTGCACACACACATATGCAAATAAAAAATGAAAAATGCAAAATAATATAGTGATAATAGATAAAAATATGTATATACAAAATATGTCTAACAAATGAGTCAATTAGGCAAAGTTCTATAAAAGTCAAAATAAATAAACAGCATAGGTACAACTACGGCGCTTGAGGACGCAGATGATGAGGAATGTCCCACCACCTCTCGGAGCTGAAGTTGCCTCTCCCTAGCCTATCGGCCCAACATGTGCACTCTCAAATGAAGAGCCCAAGCCCTCCACCGCCTTAGTCCGAGCAGCACCAGATCGGCCACCTCGACTACAAGAAGTAGTGTGGCGACGCCTCGAGCTAGACCTAGCCGGCTTTCTCCGAACCTCAGGTCTCGTCCGAGTACGGGAAGGAATACACTGTCCCTACAAGAAGAAATTAAGTCAGAAGCAACGAAAATCGAAATATAAACAATGTAGAAATAAAGAGAAAAAAGCTACCTCCCGAATAGTGTCGTCGCGACAATAAGAAGCCACGTTCCTCATCCGCACAAGCTGGCTCCGAAAGGCGTCTATGCACCTTGCCATTACTGTAACCACCTCGCGCGAGAACTGTCAAAGAAATAAAATCAGTAACAATAAAAGACAAATATAAATAAATAGCAAGTAAATAACTCACTCGAGTCTGGTGACGTCGAATAGATCACTCAACAAAGCGCTGATCCTCGGGAGTCGGAGGGATCATCTCCTCAATAGGCCCGTATGTCCCTTGATAGTGGATGGACATACGAGGGGGAACGAACTCAGTAGGCTCGGTCTTGCAAAAAAGCAAACCAAAGTGAATAAAATATCACTTGGGGGCTACTTAGCAAAAAGATAGAAGATAAAAATTATACCGCCGCCTCCTCAGACAGAATAGAGGACGAAGCTAACAACGGCAGCAACTCCTCCTCGTAGCACAGCCCTAAGATAGCATAAGATCGCTAAGGGGTACCAGCAGGCGACCTCTCCGATAAGCTAAGAAGCCTCGCGTCATCGAACATATGAGGTGGCGGAGGAGCAGGGACGACAAGAATCTCTTAGGAATGCTGAAAAGTAACTCTCTCTCCTAGGTAAACCGCCGCCTCATACGTCCCTTGGAAGTAGCGACGCTCAGCAGTGTACTGCGCAGCCAGCGCAGGAATAACCAAACCGCCCCATGGCCGGTATAGCACGCCGGGCTCCTGTAAAGAATGCTTATGAGATAAAGACCTACCAAAAGCAATACAAAGATGTTAACTATGCAAAAGAACATACCGGGAGAATTAGCTCTCGAACACGGGCATTAGTTGCCCGATTATTGTAACGACCTCCCCAACAGGCGCCAACTGGGAACTCGCGTGGAGATGGCCTCACTGGTGCAAGTGAAGGAAAATACTCGTAGACCCAAATCTATAAAAGATAAAAGATATTAGCAAGTGCTAACAAGAGCTTAGGGCTAACTTTGTAAGAGATAAAGTATACCTCTATAACTCTCCAAAATCCAGAAAGAGCGATGTATCTTGTCAAAGACCGGTGTGGACAGAAGTCTCGCAATCCGCGCAGAAAGTCAGCATAGGCCAAGATGGCCCAATCATAAGTCCCGATTAGCTGAAGATCGCGGACAGCAAGAAGGTAGTAAAGCAGCACCCTACTACCCTTGTCAGGGAAAAACGTCCCTGATAGCAAAATAAGTGCAAAGATGCGCACCCACTACTCTCGGGTGTTCGCATCGTCCTCAAAAGCCATCGCCAGAGTAGGCCGGCGAATGAACCTGGAGTTGAATTGTGATGGCTCCACCTCATCACGGGCCCGAATAGCAATCGGACCCAACAGCTCATCAACCTCAGGAGAGAAGACGCTGAAGGAGCTGTTGAACGGCAGCGCGGTCAAACTAAACTCTAGTCCCGAGATGAGATTGAAGTCGGCTGGGGTGACCATAATCTCACCCCAAGGAAAGTGAAAAGTGTTGGTGGTATCCCAAAAGAACTCCACTAAAGCAAAATTCACGCGGTGACTCGCGTCAAAAGAGTACATGGCCTGCGTGGCCTGAAATAGGGAAGTCAGCCCACAAGACTCCCAAAGAAGTCGCAACCCCTCATTGCCGATGAAGTACGTGTCGTATAGCTTGCTAAGGGTGTCGTTACCCGAGTCATGGCAACGCGTCCTACTACTAGTGATCCCGCGACACACCCTCTCAGAAATGTGGTGGTCAGGGGCAAAGACAATGTTCGCTCGTCCCACTCGAGGAAGGGACCAAGAGAAGTGGACGGGTCGGCGTTCTGCTCAACGGGCTCATGCTCTTGTCGCGTGTCTCGGGACCGGGAACCAGAACCTCGCTGTCTAGCCATACTACATTGTGCAGAATTGACAAAAATTAAGGTTCTATAGTATCTAAGGTTCGCCTAGCCGCATGATAATATGTTCGCAAAAAGCAGAGTTTGTAGTACAAAAACAGAGAACAATTTCAATTCAAGCATATATGGCATTTTGCAAGCAACCAAACAATTTCGTGCAATATTATGATAATTATTGTGACAAATTGGACAAGAATTGCTAGCAAGAACATCAAGAACGAGCCACATTGTTTTCCTGACCTTAAGAGGGTCAATAATGGTGAATTGTTCGTTTCTTTACCAAATTGAGTCAAACAAGTCTCAAAATACTCCCAAGTCAATATATAAACATAATCAAGCAATTTCATGGCATAAAATTTGACAAAACAAAGCAAATTAAGAAATATAAGTTTTGAATTTTCAAGAAATTCGTGAACAAACATGAACAAAATTCATCAAAGTTCGAGTGAGTTTGGAAAAAAAAATTACATAGATCAGGAAACTAGATGAACAAAGCTTTGATTTGCAACGAATTTGAGCGAATTTGGTTGAGAAACGAGCGAGAACAAGCAATTCGTAGTTTTTTGCGGTGAACTCGGAAAAATGAAATAGTAGCAGAAACACAGGGAAGAAAGAGGATTTATACAAAAATCCCGACTGCAGCGTCGCACAATAGTTCTGTCGCTGGGCGATAGAGCGCAGCGCCTGGCGATAGAGCAAAATCGCGGCGCCAGAGACGTTGCAGCGGCGATAGAGCTCTAAGCCTCTCAAAATGGTTATTTCGACCTTGTACGTAAATTTTGGGTTCCTTGGTGCGCCAGTTAGCCCCTATAAGCAATTTGACATGATTTGGTAATCGGCTCTGTTACAATCGCATTAAGTGATCGGCCTAATAAATGATCGTCTCACTTAGCTCAAAGCGCCTAAACATTGGCTCATTGCAAAGGCATCGACATAATGGTTCATAAACAATAAAGAAGCACCGACATACTGGTTCATAATTCAGAAGCACCGACATACTTTTTCACAAGCAGCAAAAGCGCCGACGCACTGCCATAGCAAGAGCAAAGTTCAAGCGAGCTTTAAAGGATCAACAGGCGTTGGTCTTCGGTGATACTCTTCAGAGTATTATCGCAACAAATGTGGATAGCTTCAGGCAAAGCAATCTACGATCATGTTCTTTGGCTTGCGAAAGATGGTCACAAAGCGCTAGAAGGTCGTTTTAGGCGAAGCAATCTTTGATAGGGTTCTGTAGCTTGCAGAAGTCTATCATGGCGGAATTGGAGGCATTTACAGGCGTATCAGTCTTCAGTCGGTCTCCCCTAGCTTGAGGAAGATCGTCAAAACAACAGGATGGCGTTCCCTGGCTTGCGGAAGGTTATCACAACAACAAATGCAACAAATTGGTTACCCTAAGAGACGTGTGCTTGACGGTGCAAGATACGTGTTTCTTAACTCTCCTATGTGTATTAACTAATGCTAGTTTGCAAGTATCGGCGTTACAAGAGTGATTAAGGATCGCAGAACGTTCTGAATCATTCTCCGTCCCTATCGCTACTTTGATTTTTGTTTTTGAAACTTGTGTTTCTCTAAACTCAGTCAAAGTGGGGGCTTCTGTAGACACCCATTTGTGTCTCCCCAAAACCAAACCCAGTGATGAGTACCTTTCACGTCGAATCATAATCGAATGAAGTGAAAGTGTGGAAAGTCTAGTGTTGCGGTTAGTTTTTAATTCTTTTCTTTCTCTCTGTTTTTAAAAACCTATTTTATGAAAAAAGCCGACCCAGTTTAGTTTGGTACATGGCAAGGGTCCAATAATAGTGTAGTTGGATTGGGTTCGAAAAGAGCTTTCAAGCGATATATTATAAGCCCAATTCCGATAAATAATGAGGAACTTATGGCCAAATTACTAAACTGGGCCTGGTTTGTTTTTAATATGCGGCCCAATGATCTAAAGGAGGGCCTATTATGATTTATCATTAATGTAATTAGGGTTGATTATAGTCTTCTAGAATCTTCTAGAAGGTTCTTTTGAATCCTAATTTGATTAGCATTGATAAATGAGTTTTAAGAGTTTTATTTAGAATAAAAGAAGTGTTTTAAGGAAATTACAGTTTTACCCCTCGTACGCTTAAATTTTATTAGAATATGAAAACGCGTGGAAAAAATGATTGCAGCGCCGCACTACAGGCTATCGCCTGGCGTCGCGGCGACACGTCTATCGCCTGGTGACAACCCTCTCGTCTGGAAACAGGGGCGTCTTTGGCGACAACGTCGTGTTTTATTCTTTTCAAAAATCTGATTCTTTTTTATCATATCCGGCAGATTTTCTTTATAAATAGCCTCCTAAAACCTCCGTTTTCAATCACCAACTCTCATGAAGAAATTCTTAATACTCTCTCTCTTTTTTCTAAACTAACTTTCTCTCAAACAAAATTCCGCATTCACAAGATCTAGACACATGACACCTAGCCAAGTTCGAAGTTGCCTTCGCCCTAGACGTGAAAGGTTTGATTTCTAAGGGTTTAGTCCCAAATCTAGTTTGAAATTTCTTTAGATTCTTCTTTCAATTATTTAATTTAATTGTTTAATTTTATTATTTTCCTTGAAGTTACTAACGGGTGTATTTTGTTATTAGAAAGAGATACGAGGCATCCAAGTAAGTAATTTAATTGTTTAATTGATATTTTTATATAGAAATCATGTTTAGGTTGTTATTTTGATTCCTACTATCATGTTAATTTGATGTTTAGTGTGACAACAATAAGTTCCTACTATCATGTTTAGGGTAAAGAATATAATGTCAGCTATGAATTCTGTTATGCTTCCTATTTCTTTCCTAATATTCATGTTAGTATCATGTTAGGATTAAATCTTTGATTTTTATTGTTTAGTAACATGCTAGGGTTTGTTAATAATCCTGTTAGTATCATGCCTAGGGTCTTGCTATTATTATGCTTTATTTTTAACATGATTAATTTTATTATTATTATTTTAATTATTATCATGTTGCTTGATTGTATTTATTGTTATTGCTTGATCACGCCTTTTATGCATGTTTAAAGGGAATTGGTACTTGTAATCACGCTTAATAAGATAATTAATAATCTTGTTTAAGGTTAATTTGATTATAATTCAAGTGATCACCAATAATAGATTTGTTTGTGCATTAATATTCAACCAACATAGATTAAACAGGTTTAGGGTAGTCCTATTGATTGGATGTTAGTCAGAAAGCGCACATGAATACAAGAAGAATAAAGTAGAGGCCTATTATTAGGGCAGTTCAAGACTTTCATCCCCGAACTTCCAGTCATGGTTCCAGTCATGGTTCCAGACTTATTGGAGTTAACGATCTCCTGGATAGTTAAGGGGTGTAACCTTCACCCTGTGAACGTTTTACAAAATCCTAAAACTTGTTGGCGACTCTTTTGCTCTTGCTTCCTTCCCTTTGGATGCCACCATGCTTAAGTGTATGATCACAGTGGTGTTCAAGTTTGGGGTAATGCTTGAAATATTCCCTACAATAATGATGTTTATAAAGATACATTTATCTTCAAGTTGTTTTAAAATGAGATTATATTATTCTTCCCGTGTACGAGATATTGGAAAATATATTTATCGGATTTTTTTTAATATTCCTGTGTATGGGATATTGGAAAGTTTATCAGGATTAATTCCTTAGATCTTTAGATTTTTAACTCCCACTATGCGGAGTAAGTTGAAGAGTATGGATTTTGTATGACCTAGTCTTTCCACTTGATAGTACTATGTAAGGAGTAACTAGCTTGGGGGTGTGCACAGTTAGGTGGGAAAATGATTTATGAAAAGGTAAAATGATCCATCCTATTCGGATTTATCTTTGGAAACTTGAGGAATTCGGAAATTGGTTCTTTTGACACGTTTTAATAAGTGAATTTCTAATCATAAGTTGTTTGGATAAATTACGATTTATTAAAGTCGGACAATTTGAAAGCATATGTTTAATTAAGTAAATTGGTATTACATGTCTAGCCTTTGTACATACTTAGACTTTTGGCTAATATGTATTCCTGTTTTGTTTTGGCTTAGTCCTATTTATCATAATGATGAGTAATTAGGTGATGGTGACCAGATGATGAAAACTAAATGCTGCATTAGGGATGACGGGCGGTGATCACCTAACTTAGTTTAGTTTAATGTTGAAGGTTAGTCTAAGTATTCAGTTATTCCGACAATATTTTGAACTATTATTATTATTACTAATAAATGATAGGATTATTTTTAAATTACCACCCAAAAATGTAACCATTTTAAAACTAACCACACGTGTAATTTTTTATTTTAAATTACCACCCCTTAAATTTAATAAATGCTCATATTACCACCAATTTAAAAATCTGATGGATTTTCTGTCCGTGGGCCTGACCTAATGCTAATTTTGACCCTTTTGACTGATTTTTTTCCCCGATTTTTCTCTTTAAAAACGCTCTCCTAACTTCAATTGACATTTTTTTTCTCTTTGAAATTTGGTGAAGGAACTAATTTTCTCCAATCGCTCCATGTCACTAACTATAATTGTGTAACAACACAAATCGCGGAAGAATTGTCTGACCCTTGTAACCGCATTCCAAATATGGACATGGAGCAATTCCCTCAAAGCAGTGGGCAACAACCTCTCCTTGAACATGTGACGGTCGTGGCTTTTCATTCCATGAAGCTTAAAGGCTTGTAAATCTACGCATATGCTCGAATTGGAGGCATATCCATTAGGAAAACGCAATTGTTTAACCAACTCACACAACACTTTTCTCTGAGCCTTGTCAAGAGCGAATGGGGCTTTTTGCATCAACTCTTTTCCTCTTTCGTCCTCCTGAAGATGAAGTTATGGTCGTTTACAATATTTGGCAATGTCATTTCGAGCCGATGGCGTGTCACATGTATGCTTTTTCACATCCATTATGGTGTGAATTAACTGATCAAAGAAGTTATTTTCAATGTGCATGACATCAAAGTTGTGACGAATGAGCAAATGCTTCCAATAAGGAAGCTCCCACAATGAGCTTTGCTTGAACCACCCTTTTTTTTTTTACTTTTTAAAGGCGTTTCAATGCATCCGGTCCATCAGTTGCTTTTAGAAGGTGTCTCACACATTCCCAAAATTCCTCACCTGACATGATGTGTGGCGGTGAACCTTTTTCAAATTTGTTTTTACAAAATGCAGTTTTATTATTTCGAAAAGGGTGATCTGTTGGAAGGAATTGATGATGGCAATAAAACCAAGAAACTTTGCCACCATGTTCAAGCCAAAAAGCTTTGCTTTTATCTATACAATAAGGAAAATTTTTCTTACCCGCTGTGGTCCAACCAGACAACATACCATAAGCCGGAAAGTCACTAACGGTCCAAAGGATGGCTGCTCGAAGATTGAAATTTTGTTTCCTCGAAATGTCATAAGTATTTGCGCCAACTTCCCATAATCGTTTCAACTCTCTACCAACGGTTGTATATACACATCCAAGTTGCCCTTATGGTTCTTAGGACCAGGAACGAGCAATGAAAGTAACATGAGTTGTCTTTTCATACACATTGAGGGAGGCAAGTATTAAGGGGTCAAAATGATAGGCCAACAATAATATTGTCCCCTAAACTTACCATGAGGAGCAAAACCATCTGTAAACAAGCTTAGTCGAACATTACTAGGCTCATTGGAAAATCCTGGAAAGCAACTATCGAGGTGTTTCCAAGCTTCACTATCACTAGGGTGCGCCACTGTACATTGAACTCGAGGATTTTTCAATTGCCATATGATTTCCTTCGAAATGTTCTTGGTTGCATTCAATCTCGGTGTGATCCGAAAATAAAATAAAACATTCAAAGGCACTAATCTACCTTTAGAAGTCTTCTTGTATCAGCCATTACCACACACCCTACATGTAGCTAGATAGTTAAACATCATCCTTCCAAAACAGCATACATCCTTTCGGGCATGCATGAATCTTTCATGAGGCAACTCCAACCCCTTCACAATCTTCTTCACCTTATAGAATGTGTCGGCCATATGGTTGTTGTTAGGAATCGCCTCATTGACCAAAGAAGCAAACCCATCAACACATCTATAGGGCAAATTATACTCGCACTTAAGACTAGTAATTTTGGCAGCCATCTCTAACACGAACAATGAACTCCCTGCGTATAATGGTTGTTTGAAAGCCTTTAACAAATCCAAAAATGCTTAGCTTGTGCATTAGGCTCCTCCTCTGCCTCTTCTAATTGCTCTTGATCTTTATTATGACAAAAAGCATCGAAAACCATTTCACGATATTCATAGAACTTTGCCTTAGACTGCTCGTGACGTCGTCGTACTTCGTCAGGGGGTAGAGGTGGTCGCTCTGAGGCTGCTCGTGCTGACGTTGCAGAGGGCTCGGGATCTTCTTCTGAGGGTGCTCATGCTGTATTGGTAGGAGAGGCTACCACGGCTTTCAGAGGTGGTGGGATGTACGAGGTAGGCTCGTCATCGCAGCAGCCTCCGCAACCTCAGCCTAAGATTGATCCTGGGTGGAGTGGACCTATATTGAGTCTTCCTCCTCCCACGGAGACTGGAGCTGGAGATGGAGATGGTGGAGAGGTGACTCCTCGTATGGCGCAATTTTATGATTTGATGGGCATACGTCCTCCGGCGTCGTAGTTTGTTCCCGTGTATATTTTATTTTGACTTTTCATAGAACTTTGCCTTAGACTCATTATTTATAGACACATTTTGTATATTTATGCTATTATGAGTTTGTTCCTATTTTTTATTATTATGTGTATGTTAGTGTGTGCAAGAGAAGTGTGACAAACAATTTTGCGCAAAAATTCCGTCATTTTTATTATTGATGGAGGGTATACGACTCACTCCCCCAAAAAGAAAAAATAAAAAGGAAAAAATCAAATAAAATGTCGGGTGTTTGGAATTTAAATAAAGTCCAAAAAAGAATAATATAATTAAAAATAATAGCTATTTTAATTAATTAAGAAAAGGGATAAAAAAAATTTAGAAAAGATAAACGGAGCCATAAAGTCATTAGTCGACTCGAGTTTAGTATAAAAACGCAGGTTAATCACGCGCGCCTGATGTGACAACTTGGCGCCAGTTGGCGCCACAAAATGGCGCGTGGCGCCAGACACTACAATTAGCGTGTGGCGCCAAGCGTTGGCGGCTGGCGCCAATTACGGGATTTTAACGCCAATTGACGCTGATGCTGTATTTCATTCTGATTAAAACTTCTTGCAATTTTTGTATAAATAGCCCCCTGCCCAGCCGAATCTCCTAATAATTCCAGCGAATAAAATAATTCTTTGATTTAGAAAAAATAATAACCATGTCTTTAGTCACCAAAATCTTCACCCAATATACTCATGAATGGTGTCGATCTCTTAATGCTAGGGAGAGAAAAGAATTAGATTTATTTCACTTGGGGGGAATTTATGGCATCGAAGGGGTAGATCTTGACTTAGATTTCATACATACCGCTCAGAATTTTGGAATGTTGACACTCATTGTTTTAGAATAGGGTATGATGAGATTAGCCCTTTTCCAGAGGAATTTGGTGCTATTTTAGGCTTCCCTGTAATAGACCTTATAGTAATCCCTAAAGTAGATGCATATTATTATAAGGATTTTGAGCGCTTCTTTAATTTAAAGGAAAGGGATTTATCAAAAATAGTAGATGGCAACATAGTTAATTTGAAAGAATTTGCACGCCATTATTTTGATAAACCTCTTTCTGAATCTTTTCATATATATAGAAGAAGGGCGTTCTTATTTTGTATGCTTAATCAATTTTTTCTTAGTAGTGGTAAAAATAATGAAGGCCAATCAATTATAACCACTGTACTAGAACAAATTGAATCAGGGAGAAATCCAATGCCATTGATAGTTGGAGAGATTATGATTAGTCTTGATGAACTGAAAAGGGACCCAAAAGCACCTTTTCGTGGTTCTCCAATTTTATTACAGGTAGAAAAATAATATTTTTAATTGCAGAAATCAAAAAATATATTTTTGTATTGTAATAATAATTTATTTGCATTGTAATTTTTACAGATGTGGCTAATGGAAAGGCTAGGATTAATTAGCCCTCCGGACGATATTGAGAAGTATACTCCCAATTGCTTCGTGAGAAGGAAGAAACGCATCCCTAAAATTGGGCGCCATGGGTGGAGAAAGGTCTTCGAATCTCGTGATTTTGCTATCAAGTGGGTCGTCCCCTGGTGGAAAATAGAAAGGATGGTTGGTTTCAACAAGCAACCTTTCTGCCTCCTTCCAAGCTTGTCTCGCGTGACTTATTATTACCCCTGCAGGGTAAAATGACAATACTGCTTGCTTCTGAATATTCTTTCCGGGGATCTTCGTCCTCCCTATGAGTACCCTATTTCTCAAGAAGTAGACAGATTTGATGCTTACTGGAGTGCTAGACCTTTGTGGGAAGTGATTACCCAAAAGGTTCCTCCTTCTTTGCCCAATGATGTAAAGAAGTGGTTGCTGAAGAAACCTTCGAAGGATCAGGGTAGAACTGATGTGAAGAGTCGTCTGGGTGACAGGGTGAGATTCCTGCCAAGGAATGCTTAGGTGCAAGAATTGAATTCAAAACACCTGCAATGCCTAGGAAGAAAGGTGCTACCAAAGATAAAGGAAAAAGGAAAGCTAACACCACAGATAAAAAAGCTTGGGTGGAAAAGAAGCATGGAGTATTAGCTGAAGGGGAGACTATCTACTCTAAGATTGAATGTAGGTCCTCTAAAGGATGCCTACTAGCTAAAGTTATGGATGAGGAGGAGGAAGTAGACAAGAATTGGAAAAGGGCTAGAAAGGAAAAGAAAGATTAGGAGCATTGCTTGACTTTCACTTTATTAGACTTAGTTTATTATTATTTTTTATTTAAAGTTAATTTATTTCAACTTTATTTAAATTCCATCAATAATAATGTAATTTTATTTTATTAATGAAATTTCGGCATTCAATTAAATTATTTACTTTAAATTTATTTTATTAAATCAATGAAAACCGAAAAATTAATTTTCCAGAAATTCTTCGAGTACGGAAGTCGAAAATTTTCCGAAAAAAACACCGAACTTTGCCCAGAATTTATTTCCGAATTGGCGCCAGTTATTGGCAATTGGCGCCTGTCATTGAAGTCTGGCGCCAAGCGCCAATTTTGTCAGCTGGCGCTGATGGTTATTGGCTGGCGCCAGGTTCTTCTCTGCGACGCCGATAATTCACCGATCTTTTGTTGAATTTTTAAATAATTCTGGAACGCAGAGATGTCGAAAAATAAAGTGGCCGCACCCATGAAGGGTTGCCTTTTGTTTTACAGGTTTCATTCTTGGAATTAATGGTATTGTGTGTTAAGCTATTTCTCTATTAATGCTTGGCATATCTTCATATGACCAAGCAAATACATCGTTAAATTCTTTAAGTAAGTTAATTAAATTGGCTCTTTCTTGGTTATTCAGTGTTAATCCGATTTTAACTTCTCTTTTATGAGTTGAATCATTTTAGATATCAACTGATTCAGTTTCTTCAATTACTGGTGTTTTCTTTTCGAGTGTTTCCATTGCTTTAATAATTTCTTTGTCTTTTTCATCGTTAGCTAAGCAATGCTCGTCATCTTGGATTAGAGAAGAACACAAGAAGTAAGGAGAATGAGAAATATTATTATACTCTGAGATCATTACATCAAAGAGTGATATGTCCTCAGGGACTGGATCACTAACTATCCTAGGAGAAGAAATAGGAGGGGGAGGTGTTACTACTAAAGACTTAGAATACTCTAGGGGAAAAGACTCTGACTCAGACTTAGACTCAGACGACTCTTCAAACATCGGTCCTTGCCCTGTCGTGATGGATATCTTCCTTCCGCTTGGAGTAGTCACCTTGATAGTCTTGCGCCACCCTTGTAGTGATCCTTCAGCTGGAGTAATTGAAGCTTTCACTTTTTAGGACTGTTTGAATAAGCGAGGAGTTATCCTCTTTATAAGTTGGCTCATTCTTTTCTCGCCCAAACAGTAATCCCATGACGTTAAAGTCAAAGCACGGGGGTGCTTTCTCCTTGTAGACAGGAGTTGGGATTTCAGCAGTGAAGTAACAATCCAATAAAATCTTGAATCCCAGTTGTCGTATGTCGTTTACAACAAATGGCTCGGGAAATTCATGGCATGGATAGTCCTCTCCTTCTTTTATAAACTGACCATTAAGCGTAAGAGGGTACTGATCCATTGGGATTGCTTTCTTTTGAATGCGAGCGTCCCTACGTGCTTTTGACTTTTCCTGGGCTCACTTAAGATCCTTCCGAGTCGGTTCGAAACCAAGTCCGAAGGTGTCTAACTTAGGGAGGCCAGGTGACTCCAGCGGTTTTGCCATTCCTTTCTTCTTTCCTAAGGTCATCCCCAGAAAGTGTCCTTGTTTCTTCAGCATGGCATTGACAATCATGTTGGAATGGGGTTCATGGCAAAGAGGGGTCCTTTCATCCTCCTGGATTAAGGAGACTTCTTCGTTAAAGCCCCATAAATATTCATCATCCTCGTCGTGCTCCACATTAATGATTGGATTCTCTATGGATTTAATCCTCATAGGCGAAGCATCGATAGTGATTGGAATTCCCCGGATCTTGTGAGGCTGTCTATCGATGAGTCTTCTTCAGCCCAAATGTCATCTGTGGTGTATGACACAGAAGGTGAAGGTCCTACTATGTCCTTTAGATAGACATCTTCTACATCACTGACCCAAACTCCATTGATGGTCGCATCCTCTTCTTGTTGAACTTGGACTAGTTTCTTTTCATCAATCATTTTCTGAACCAAATCCTTGAATTTGAAACAGTTTTCTATAGTGTGACCCCCTGATTGATGATACTGACAGTAATATTTATCCGTCCTTTTCAACGATTCGAATGGTCTCGGTTCGAGAGGTTTGATCTCGCCTCTCTCGGAGAGCATTTCGAACATTTGTGTATATGGGATCCTAATTGGAGTGTAGATTATATTGCTCTTTTTGGGTTTTTCAGTGACTTGTAAGGGAAAGTGCTTTGCCTCATAAGTCGTTCCCTTGCTAGATAGAGGTAATGAGATCTTATTAGCTTCCATAAGATCTTGAATGAGGTTTTGAAACCTGTAGCATTCATCAGTGGTATGACCGTTTCCTCGATGGTATTTGCAGTAGGATTTGGGATCCCACCCTGGAGATCGCTTTTCTGATATTGTATCCTCTGTTGGACCAATAGGTTTGATTAGTCCTTGATCATAGAGACGATAAAAAATAGCATCATAGGTCATTCCTATGGGTGTGAATTCTCTTTTATCTTTCGGAATTGGAAGCTCATCATATTTCTTATTGAGTTCGTTCATAGCTTTAAGAGCTTCACATAGTAGATGCGATGCCTCCCTCATAGACAGTGTGAGCAATTGTATATCATCCTTATTTGCCGATTCTGGAAGGTTATCCTTGACATCGAAAAAGATTTCCTCTTCTTTTTCTATGGCACGGATTTCTTTGACAGGTCTAATGAGAGATGAGGGGTCAACCTCGTTTTCCTCATCGGAGATAGCCAGGGTATGAGCGAGAGGTGCATTGTCAATGCTTGGCTTTTTACTGGCAAGGGGCAACGGCAGCTTGTTATTGTCAATCAAGTCTTGGATAACTTCCTTAATCTTCCAACAGTTTTCGGTGAGTTAGCCCCTACCTTGGTGATACTTGCAGTGTGCATTGGGGTTCCAATTAGCCGACCTCTTCTCAACTGGTGGGTCCCCAAATGGTCAAATAGGAGTTATAAGACCCTTTACATTTAATCGATCAAATGCGGTGTCATAACTCATGCCAATAGGAGTGATGTTCCTCCTAAATGGTTTCTTCTGTCCTTGATTGTTCATAGCAAGGACTTCTCCTAAATTAAAAGTGCTAACGTTGTTTGAGTGGGCGGTTTTGGAAGAAGAAGGATTGTCGTTTTTCTTTCCTTTCCAGCCACTGTTGGAGTTACTATTGGCAGCTTTTAACTTAGCCAAGTCGTCTTCAATATTGATCCCAATATCATAAACGGCCTTGAAGGTATGGAGATTATTTTGGTATTTGAGATGCTTGGAATATTTTTCTTGAAGATTTTTGATGAATAGCCTCACAGATTCTTTTTCACTTGGCACCTCAATCATCTTAGTTGTTCTCTCCATTTGTTAAAGAAAGAGGTGAAGCCTTCATTCTCTTTCTGCTTGAGGATTTCAAGTTCTCTATGGTCAGTCTCGACTTGAATGTTGCACTTGTATCTATCAACGAAAGCGTTTGCTATGGACTCCTAGGTAGAGGTCTTTTCTTTCTCGAGAGAAAAGAACCATTGTTGGCAAACGGTCTCGAGAGATAATGAGAACAGAGAGGGGAAAACTTTCTTATCGATACCCTTAATACTCATTATTGTTTCAAATTCTCTTAAATGAAAGTAAGGGTTGTCAGTTGATCTGAATTTTGGGATGTCGTTGGCGTTGAACTTCTGCGGAAGAAGTTCTTTGTCCACCGAGACCCTTTGTGATGTAAGCTCTTGAAACTTGTAATCGCTAGACAACTTGCTTAGGCTCTCTTGCATGAGGTCCATCTGTTGTTGCTTCACGGGATCATCGATCTTGAGTGTGAGAAGCTTCAGTGTCTCAGTCCCGGTAGCCAGTTGGTTCTTAAGATCATTGACTTCTTCTTGTGTTGCCATTATAGTCTAAGATTTCTTCTTACGAGTTGTGGGTTTGTCGAAAAGTTGGACTTGTACGAAGAGGTTGTCTTTGATTAACCGTCCTTCTTTTCTTGACCTCGCGCTGTAAATTAAACCATTTTGCGTTTTAATTAATTAACTCGAATCAACTTAACTTTACGGTTTATTTTAAGAAAAAGAAAAAAAGAAAAGGGTGCATATTTTTTGGCAAAAATAATGTACGTATTTTTAGGGAACTAAGTATAGTTTTTTTTTAATTTAGAGGATTAATATCCGACTTACCCCCTTAAAAAAATGACGGAAAAAAACGCGCACACAAGACTCTCTTAAACATGGTCAAAGTATGTATATTGGTGTGTGCGTTGAGTGTAAGTGACATGCTTAAACTCTTGTGTAAGACCATGGGACTTAGTGCCTAAACTCGATCATCGACTCAAATAAGTACTATTGACGGCAAAATTTAACCGAATTAATTAGCAAACTGATTAATTAGACTCTAGGTGATGACTCGACCAATAATCCGAACTGTCGGCCAAACGACAAGACTGGCGTCACACCGTGGAGCTTGGCGCCAAACGACAGAGCTGTCGTCAGGCGCTACACTTCATAGTGTGGCGCTACAGCTCAGACCTTGGCGCCAATATTGGAGCTTCGATCTGGGACTGTTTTCGGTGTTATTAGTCAATCGGGGTATTGACGAGTGGAAAACTAGGTCGTTATCTAATCTCCCCTCGGTCAAACTAAATTTATAAACACTTAACAAACCTAAATACGAGTATAGAGGCAAGTCAAGGGTCGAACCCAAAGGAACGGTAATGTTCAAGCACTTTCAATTATGCGCCTAAGCTAGGTCGAAGACGAAGGTAAGAGAGAATACTAACAACTAACAAAACAAGTAACCAAGGAAATAAAACACTAGGACTAGGGATCAACAAGTAATCATGTCAATTGCAACAACATGGGAAGAGCATGCCAATCAAAGGTTGTGAGGACTAATGATAAGAGCAATCAATAGGAATCAAAGAGCTATCTCCTAATTGTTAAGCTAGGGTTCACTATGAATAACAAACTAAGAGAATCACAATCAAAACCAATTGATAATTGCAATTCCTAAATCAATTGTTCATGTCATTAGCAATTACAATGCAATCTAGCATAATTCTCAAGGCCAAATTGAATTACACACAAGCAAACCTTCACTAATCACTTTAATCTCAACAATCAATCAACACAATCCCCAAATTAATCACAATTAATCAATCATACAAGTTTCACCCAATTCCTAGCCAAACAACTATTTAAGAATCATCATCTATCAACTAACAACTATGGAAATCAAGAATCAACAAAATACCAAGAACAATTACACTAATCAAGCACCAAACATCAAAATTAAACTAAACAAACATGAAATTAAACAAAGAAATAAGGTGAGATAGAGTTAAGAATGCTCATTGATAATAGAGAAGATCTTGAACACAATTGTCACACTTGCATCTTCAATCTCTCAATCACCATTGAAATTCCTCACTTTCTCTCTCTAAAACTACTCCTAATCTAGCCTAATCTAGAGAGAGAAGCTCTCAACCTAAGAGAGAGAAAACTATTCTAAAACTAAAGAATTACATGAATGAAGAATAAAGGAAACCAAAAACTATATAAACAAAAGGAGAAAAGAAGCTTAAAATCGTAAAAGACCAAGAAACCCGCGCCCGCGGAGAAATCAGCCGCGCCCGCGGAGGGGAACGGACACCCCGATAGCCGCGCCCGCGGCCCAAGCCCGCGCCCTCGGGGAGCCCTCGGGATAACCGCGGGTGCTTACTGCCCAAATACGGCAGTTTTGGAGCTGCAGCAACCCCGCGCCCGCGGCAGTTTTCCAAGGCCAACTTCAGAAGGCTGTAACTTCCGATCTAAGAATCGTATGAAGGCGTGCGACCTATCATTGGAAATCTATTCAAGTCTAGTTTCCAACCCAACTTGAATAACCCTAATACGATCTGTAGAACTTGAGATATGAATAAAACAATGCACAAAGGTCCTATTTGATACTTTGCAATTCTTCGTTTTCCTTTGTTTCAAACTCAAATTCAATTCCGAAAAGTGCATATTGATCCTAGTGGGTGCTATTTTCAATTCCCATGCATATAGCCCGCGACGTACCTACAAAACAAGACAAAGAAACGGAGAAGCAAGAGAAATAGCCGAGAAATGAATAAAATGATAAGAAAGCCATTAAAAGCATGCATTTCTCTAAACTAACACAAAAACACGCGAATCGAGCATTATTCTCTAAAAACACGACATAAACGACTACAAAGGAGTATAGAAATATAAAGAAAACATAGCCTAAAGGTGCCATAAATGGCACAGATTAGGTATGCCTAAAGTCGTACTAGGTCAATTCAGATTAAAATATTAGACTTTATTGACTCAAATTAATTAATTATTTAATTAATTAGGCAAAATTCTTTAACTCATTAATTTTTTTAGTCTCAACACAAGTCAACAAACGGTTAAGAGAAACATAGAATATATATACACAACAAATAATGCACAATTAGTCAAGTAGGCACAATATGATGCAATGTGTTTGCAACCTAACCATGGCTCTAGTTCTCTAAAGTTCGAGATATGGCTTAGTCAATAGAGGGTCCATGGTTAATTGTCCGGATGCACCGCGCGGAAGCCTAACCATGAAGGGTTGGCGCGAGTGGATGGGACACCGCGAGCTTTAGAAAAAACTCGCTTCCATGGTTTGGTGAATTCAACATCTCGGATGTACCCTTTGTTTCACGGAGCGTTCAATCAGGTAGATGGAGCATGAATTCCCAGAGGGTTATGTCCATATGTAGAACACATATGGGTTTCAGAAAAATAAGAAAAAATTCAATCAGGAAGTAGGATCGAGCAAACAATACGAAAAACCGATCAAAATTAGAACGCATATTTCTGGCTCGGTATTAGGGGAAATTGGCGCAAGCAAACAGAGACTGGCGCCAGCTTTTGGCTGTAGCGCCTGGCGCCAATACTGGCGTCTGGCGCTACAACTAAAATACTGGCGCCAAGCTCTTGCCCCTAACGCTACTTCCCACATGCCTGAGCAGCTTTCTGTGCTCAATAAAATTTTCCAGTTTTGCGCGGTGTTATTTTAGTCCTAGTTGTGAAAGATATTTCTCAAATTTCCTACGTGTAAAATCCTATGTTTTTAACTCATTACGGATGGTCTTTCCAATGAGATCTTTTTTATGCATATGACAATAATGTTAATCAAAATTACGCGCATGAAATACTTAGAACTTTTTGAGTCTCATCCACTCATTCTAAATCATTGCCGAAACAAATTCAGGAATTAAAATAGAAATCCTCCCAGTGGAGTCGCCAAAAACTGTGGGGAATAGATTTCAAGCTTTAATCCCACTAGCTTAAATCCCACTGTGATCATACACTAAAGTACGGTGGCGTCCAAAAGGGAAGAAGATAGAGCAAAAGAGTCACCAACAAGTTTTTTAAGGAACTTGTAAACCGTTCATAGGATGAAGGTTACACCCCTTAACGATCCAAGAGATCGTCAACTCCATAAGGTCTAGAACCAAATAAGGGTTCGAGGATGAAGGTACAAATCCAACCTAAAAGAGATTGAACCTGCCCTAATAATAGGCCTCTACTTTATTCTGATCGTATTCATGTGCGCTTTCTGATTAACATGCAATAAATAGGATTAACCCTAAACCTGTTTATCTATGTTGGTTGAATATAAATGCACAAATAAATCTATTATTGGCGATCACTTGAATTATAATCACATTTAACCCTAAACAAGATTATTAAATATCTTATTAAGCGTGATTACAAGTACAAAAATTCCCTTTAAACATGCAATAAAAGGTGTGATCAAGCAATAAATAAAATATCAAGCAACATCATAATAAATAATCATAACAATAATTATAATAGTAATGAAAATAATAATAAATAAAATAATCATCATCAAAATAATAATAATAATAATAATATTCATAATCATCATAAGTTGTAACAATTATAATCATATTCATGTTAATATTAAAGCATAATAAAAATAGCAAGATCCTAGGCATGATACTAACAAGATAAATAACAAACCCTAGCATGTCACTAAGAAATAAAAATCAGATCTTTAACCCTAACATGATACTAACAATCATAAATATTAGGAAGAACATAGGAAGCATCACAACAATCATATTTAATATTAAAATTACCCCAGACATGATACTAGGGATATCATAATAACAATGTAAACATGATGTCTACATCATAACATCAATTAAAACCATTAAAGAACTTACTTTGATGCCTCGTACCTCTTTCTAATAATAAAATACACACGTTAGTAACTTCAAGGAAAAATAATAAACAAACAATTGAATTAAATAATTGAAAGAGAAATTTGGGACCAAACCCTCAGAAATTAAACCTTTCACGTCTAGGGCGAAGGTAACTTCGAATATGGCTAGGTGTTTCTAGATCTTGTGAATGCGGAATTTTGTATGAAAAGCCAAGTAAGAATTAAGGGAAAGAAAGAGAGATGAGAGAATTAGAAAACTTATTGTCGGTGAATAATCGTGAAAATTGGTGAATGATGAATGTAGATGATTGATGAATGAAAACGGAGTTTTTAATACGTTATTTACAGATAAAATCAGCCAAAAAGATAAAATAAACAAAACAGAGTCAGACGCACAAAAATCAGAGCTGGCGCAAACCCTGGCTAGCTGGCGCCGGGCACCAACACTAGCGCCAGGCGCCAAGCCTGGTTCCAGGCGCCAAAGCCTGGGGTCAGGCGCCAAGCCTAATTTCAATGCATTTTCGAAAATCAGATAAGTTTGCCGTGCTGGAGGATAAAATCATATAATTTCCTCGAAAAGACTTTTTGATTTTGATTAAAACTCTGAAAAGTCAACAAAAGTCAATTTATCAATGCTAATTGAATTAGGAATGAAAAGAACCTTCTAAAAGAATCTAGAAGACTAAAACCATTCCTAATTGCATTAGGAATGATAAATCATATTAGACCTTCCTCTAGATCATTGGGCCGTACATAAAGCTCAAACCGGGCCCAGTTTGGTAAATTGGCCATAACTTCCTCAATATTCATCGGAATTGGGCTTATAATATATCTTGGAAAGGTCTTTGCAAACCCCATCCAACTGCACTACTATTGGACCCATATCATGGACCAAACAAACTGGATTGACTGTTTTCTTAAAATAAGTTTTCAAAAACAGAGAGAAGAGAAAGAAAATTAAAACTATCCGCAACACTAGACTTTCCACACTTTCGCTTCATTCGATTATGATTCGACGCGAAAGGTACTCATCACCGGGTTTGGTTTTGGGGAGACACAAATAAGTGTCTACAAGACAGTAGAAGTAGTAGATATACCCATAACCATTCCGACAGGTGGGGTAGTGAAATGTACCAAAACATTTAGAAATGTGCCTTTAGAAATAGAAGGAAAGATATTCCCGTCTGACCTTATAGAGTTTGGGCTGAGTGACTTTGATCTTATTCTGGGAATGGACTGGTTGAGTAAGTATAATGCTGAGATTAGTTGTAGATCACAGAAAGTGAAGATGGTCACAAGCGGAAATGAATCAGTGACTTACTAGATGAATGGTAAAACCAAGTGCCAAGGGTAATATCAGTGCTAAAATTAGAAAAATACATGAAGAAGGGACATCAAGTATATTTCTGTAGTGTTAGGAATATGAACCATGAACAAGTGACAAATCCAGAAAATATAGAAGTAGTCAACGAATTCCTGGATGTATTTCCAGAGGAGATCCCTGGAATGCCACCTTAGAGGGCAATCGACTTTATCATAGATTTAGTTCCCGGAACAGCCCCAATATCCAAGGCACCATATCGAATGGCACCTGCAGAAATGAGTGAATTAAAGGAGCAATTGCAAGATTTATTGGAAAAGGGATACATTAGACCAAGTGCTTCTCCTTGGGGAGCACCAATTCTATTCGTGAAAAAGAAGGATGGAAGTATGAGGTTGTGCATTGACTACAGGGAACTAAATAAAGTAACCATAAAGAATAAGTATCCCTTACCAAGAATCGATGATTTGTTTGACCAACTAAAGGGTGACACAGTGTTTTCAAAGATCGACTTCAGATCTAGGTATCACCAATTGAGGATTTCCGACGAAGACATTCCTAAAACCGCATTTAGGACAAGATATGGACACTACAAGTTTACAGTTATGCTTTTTGGATTGACAAATGCTCCAGCAATCTTTATGGATTTGATGAATAAGGTATTTCATCAATTTATGGATAAGTTTGTAGTAGTGTTCATAGATGATATATTTGTGTACTCAAAGAGTAAGGAAGAGCACGGAGAACACCTAAGGGCAATTCTGCACACTAAGAGAACACCACCTACATGAAAAATTTTCTAAGTGTGAGTTTTGGTTGGAAAAAGTAGCCTTCTTGGGACATTTCGTGTCCAATGACAAAGTAGAGGTAGACCCAGCCAAAATAGAAGCTGTTAAGAGTTGGTCTACACCCAAGACATTATCTGATGTGCGAAGTTTCTTAGGTTTAGCGGGGTATTATAGGCGTTTTGTCAAGGATTTTTCCAAGATTGCTAAAATTATGACCACCTTATTGAAGAAGGACAAGAAGTTTGAGTGGGACGATAAATGTGAAGAGGCGTTCCAACTCTTGAAACACAAACTAATTACAGCACCAGTACTTACACTTCCGGATGATAGTGGACTGTATGATGTGTATAGCGATGCATCAAAGAATGGTTTAGGGTGCGTGCTTATGCAAAATGGGAAGGTGATTGCATATGCATCGAGGCAGTTAAAGACCCACGAAGTAAACTATCCAACCCATGATTTGGAATTAGTTGCAATCATTTTTGCTCTAAAAATTTTGCGCCATTATTTGTATGGAGTGAAATGTAGAATTTACACAAACCATAAAAGCTTAAAGTACATTTTCACCCAAAAGCACTTGAACTCTCGTCAAAGGAGATGGTTAGAGTATACGACAGATTATGATTTAGATATACAATACCACGAAGGGAAAGCGAATGTGGTTGCGGACGCATTAAGTCGTAAAACTAGTTATGGAATAAACTCGTTAGTAGTGGCTAATGAATTATGTAGAGAAATGATGAAATTGAATCTAGAGGTTGTAGAATGGGGAGTACCAGCGGGTATTCTTGAGAGTCTAAGCATCCAACCAACAATATTTGACGAGATTCGATCCAACCAAGAGGGAGATGTAAAGTTGGATAGGATTCACGAGAAAATTAAGCAAGGAAAGACTAAAAACTTCAAGATTCACGGAGATGGGAGTTTGAGGTACAAAGATCGATGGTGCGTACCACATAAATGCGACGAAGTGAAGAGAAAGTTGATGGAAGAAGGCCACAATACACCTCACTCTGTACACCCGGGAGGAGACAAGCTATATAAGGATTTGAAGAAGATATTTTAATGGCCTAGAATGAAAAATGAGGTTGCTGAGTTTGTGGCAAAGTGTTTAACATGTCAAAAGGTGAAGATAGAGCACAGGAGGCCTCAAGGGACGGTGCAGTCATTAAAAATTCCAGGATGGAAGTGGGATTGCATTTCAATGGATTTTGTGACTTGCCTACCTAAGTCAAAGAGTGGAAATGATACCATTTGGGTAGTGGTGGATAGTGACAAGAGGAAAATGTATGTCGTTATGTACCCTTCCCCCAAGTCAAACAAAATTTGTAAACACCTAACCAATCTTATATGAATATAGGGCAAGTTAAGGGTCGATCCCTAGGGAATGCAATGATGAAAACTAGAGTCTAAGTCAAGCTACCTCGAAGATTGAGTTGATATTATGGTTGGCACTATGGTGAAATGAAGCAAGTCTAATCAAGTAAAACAAAGGTCTAAACACTAGGGATATGGGTTCCACATGCAAGTTCAATGATAATGCTAGTTTAAAGCTCAATCAATTAATTCAAGTATTGCAATGGACAAACAATAGTAGCAATCAAGAGAGTTCGAATGCTATCTCCTACGTGCCAATCTAGGTGTCACTATGAAAGGCAAATCAAGAAGAATCACAAGCAAACCCAATCAATTAGAGCAACTTTGAATTCAATTGTTCATGTCATTAAGAGTTGCAATGCAATCTAGATTAATCTTATAGGTTGATCACTCCTAGTCTAATCAATCACATGCAAAACTATGTCAACCAATTTAATTGCAACAAATCAATCAATCAAAGAGCATCAACTAGCAATTTCATTAATCAAACATGCCTCCCCCTTTCCCTAGCAACTAATCTACTCACTAATCATGGTGAAATTGAAGAATAAACAACTAGATATTGCTTTAATCTTCATTTCTATATCAAAATCTAAGGGAAATCAAAATAATCAACAATATCAAATTTCAATCCAAAGAAGAACAAGCAACAAGCAAAAACCAATAGCAAGTAAGTGAAAGATGAAAGAAGGAAGAGATTCTCACTAGTATTGATGATTGAAATGAAGAAATCCAAACTTGATTGATCAAATGTTGAGTTACAAATCCAAAACCAAGAACTTCTCTCTAACTTCTCTCTAGATTCTCTCTCTAAAACTAAGCTAATGAAAATTACCAAAAAGTTGGTTTCAAAAAGGAAATACAATTCTATTTATAAGCAAAGAAGAAATCGGCAGCTCCCGCGCCCTCTCTCGATAGACCCGCGCCCGCGGAAAATGGGTACGGAACCCTCCGCGGGCTATTTGGGCAGACCCCGCGCCCGCGGCACTAGAGATCCTCGCCCGCGGCAGTGAAACCCGCGCCCGCAGCTAATCCCCTGCTCCCAAAGCTTGATCAGGGGGTCGTGGTCTCTCTAAATGGAGCGGCCTCTCCATTTTACCCGCGCCCGCGGAGAGCCTGCGGGGCAACCGCGGCAAGTTCCTGCCAAGTTTTAGCAATTTTGAGTAACATGGGCCCGCGCCCGCGGCAAGATGACCCGCGCCCGCGGCCTGCTGGATTTGCCTTGGAAACCTCTTCGAGGCCTCTCTAAGCCCTCTCTAGCCAAATGCTTCTTCCTTGCTTGATCATTAAAGTCCCAAATTGAATCCTTTGACAAAGTGATTCTCAAAATACCTACACAAGTACATAAAGAAAGGAAATAAAAGGGAAAAAGAGCCAAATGAAGGAAAACACAATAAAAACACGAGAATCATAAAGAAAAGAGGAAAAAGAGAAACTAAAGGAAAAAGGACCAAAAATAAGAGAAGAAAGCATGAAAAGGGGAAAGAAATAACCCTAAAAGACTACCCTATGAGTGCCATAAATGACACTCATCAAATTCCCCCAAGCTAGACTTTTGCTCGTCCCGAACAAAACAAAGGCTTAAAAGGAATAAGAAGGGCTTATTCGAAGCAAAAAGAAATAGAGGGGCGAGAATTTACACTAAGACTCACTGTCGTAGGAATCACGGTTGTTTTTAGCTACAACAAGCCATTTAAACCCCTAGATCGCTCTAGAGGACGAGTGATGCTCTCGTAAGGGTATCCTAAGAGTTTACCCATAACTCTCCACCAAACCCCCAAGAGGCAAACCAGAGAAGGAAAAGAAAGAGGGAAAAAAAAGAAACAAAATCTTTACGAAATGGACTTTACAAAGAGACTATAATTCAAATGAATAACAACCTTTCTAAAGAGAATTATGGTATGCACGTTATAAGATACCTAAGGTTGATTGAAACATAAATATGCTAAGCATAGGAACTAGTTATCACATTCCACTTTCATCCCAAACGGTCTTACCGCGTTCCCCCTACTAATCTCATGTCTCCCCTTAGTGAGCATCTCTTAGATTCCGCGAAGGAACCGGAAAAAGATCAAATTTTTGGGCTACTCGACATCTTGATTTCACATCCCCTTTCCTTAGTCTACAACATATGATTCCCTCCACCGATGAAAGACTCAACTCCTAGGTCCAAAGGTCTTCCCCAAGGTTGTAACGTAAGGCAAGAAGGGTTAAGGTAGGCTTAAAATTTAAAATTTGGTGGTTATCCTAAATTGTGAAGCAAAGACCGGCCAAATCTCAACACCAAACTTAAGTAATCACCAAACAAAAACGTATTAACACCCCCAAGATTATTCAAAGCAACAATCTACAATCATTAGAACAAAAAGCGCAAGCGCTTTCCCCCCAAGCTAAAAGAAACATTGTCCTCAATGCATAGAGAGGAGAAAGACACTTCAAAAAAATTTTTTTTTTTTTTTTGAAGAAATCCTCATTAATAAAATTGTTTGAAATTCCTTGAACTCCTTAAAAGCATTAGTCCTTGCCCTTTTTTTTTTTTTTACTAAGGACGGGTTTTACATAAGCATTCGCCATTATTTACCAAATATTAACAACTCAATTATGTGTACCAATTCGAACCAAGCCCCAACTTCATAGACCACAATCACCAAACATCGACCCTTGCTTCACAAAAACCAAAAAGAAGGAGAACGAAACAAAAGGCTCAAGATATCTAATTATGCGGCTTGAAAAGAGGGAAAAGGGTTCAAATGGGTAACAAGTAGGCAAATGAATCCCAAACCAAAAAGTGACTATCCTAGAAAAAGAAAAATACCTCCCCGAAAAATTTGCCTTTGTCCTCTCTAGGTAGTTCGGTCACGGTCTTAGGAATCATATGCTAAGATTCTAGATTAGGTTTGCGAAAATCAAGGATCCATGCCGCTCATGCAAGAGTATGATGAAAGCTTGAACAAATATAAAACTCACATGGTTGTAGCAAAGACTCACTAAGGGTGTCAAATCAAAGACAGGGAGTAACTACCAACATGCCACAAACGAGTAGAATCCGGTTTCATGATCCCCTAGTTCTAGACAACTATCTTAGCATGCTTTATCCTAGAATCAACCAAACGTAATCTCAAACCGTGTATACCATTATTACCTAAGAAGACCATTATTCAAAAGCAAAAGTCCAGTGCATACAAGTCCAATTTTCAAAAAGATAAAGAGTGAAAATAAAGCCTCAAAAAGTTATGCACACAAACAAGATTAAAAGAAAAGAAAAGAAAAGAATGGAAAACTTAAACAAGGACAAGAAAGGGAAAGAGGAAAAGAGCAAAGATGCAATCATAACACGTTTATCCCAATCGACATACAAGCGGTCTAATGGCCACATCGCCAAAGACCACAAACACATTAGGTGTTAAAATCATACATCCTCGAACCGTTCAACTTCTCCTAAATCTAATCTTAATCTAAGCACCCAAGAAAATGAAGAAGTGAAAATAAAAAGGTAAAATAAGAAAGGCCTCACCAAGCATCCGCTTTAAATTAAAGTACCCAAGGAGTAGGAATGTGCATCTCCAAAAGGTTCCGCAATCCAAAGCATAGGCTACGAGCAAGGTGAGTTAAGGAAAAATGCTATATATACAAAATGAAATTTTTAGTAACTTCCAAACAAAAGCAACCATTAAAACACTTAGATACAAATTATATACAAAGACCTAGAGAAACTACCGTCATCAAAATTTCTATTTATTTGTTTTTTTTTCAAGAAACTCCCAAAAACATCAAGAAATGAACCAAAACAACAAGCAACAGACCAACGAGACCATTAGCAAAAATCCACCAAAAGCCTTATCAAAGACTTCCCACCGAGCCCCAGGTGTTTCCCCAAACCAACATAAAACATCCTTTTTTATCCTCCCCCCTCACAAAATGAAGGCATCGACCGCGATGCCTATAATCATGCAAAATAGGGAAAGGGGAGAACAAAAAGGGGAACAAACATGCTTAAGGGGGCTATTCGCCACTAGGGCCGGCACCATCATCACCCGTATCCCAACCTCCGGTGTAACCGGGAGGAAAACCATAGTGACCCCGGAATAGGTCAAGTTGGGATCGGGTTAATTGGGCATAGGGCTCAGGTTGAACAAGGGGCTCGGGGTGATGGGGGTGAACATAGTAATACGCGGGATCACCCTGATAATCACCCCCCCCCCCCCCCGAGACCCTATAATCATAAGGTGGGAAGTCGCGCCTTGGCACATCGGGATCCTCTACCCCGGGCCAATATGGGCACGTAGGGAGGTTGTCACCACCCCATGAAGGTACCGGCCCTTGTTGGGGCGGCACATAAGGGTAGTTGACCGGAGGTGTGACCTCTCCCCTACGCACATTAGCGTCATACAATGCGCTAGTTTGATAAGACAAAGTTTGGTGGTCCGAGTACATACCTTGCATGCGCTCCATTTGGTCTCTCATGGCCTCCATCTCTCGGAGATAAGCATCTCCTTGGAAACCTTGTTGTTGTTGTTGTCGTCTTCTTTCTCTTCTTCTTCCTTGAGCATCATCATGAAAATGCTCATGTTGTTATTGTAGTGGCGGTTGTTGTTGCTCTTCATCATATTCATCTCCTCCTCCTTCCTCCTCTTCCTCATCATTCTCATCCCCATCAATATCATCATCCTCCTCCATCTCATCCTCAATCCTCCCATTGTCCCTAGGGACCATCCAAATGTTCCTAGCCTCACGAAGGATGGAGGTGGCGGCCGGGATAGGGAGAAGGCAATGGTGGGTATTTCTCACTATCCAAGAGTAGGTGTCGGTTCTCCTAGTGCTAGTTATGAAACGTAAGGTGTTAACTTGCTTCAAACTAATCCACACGTCTTCACTCCTTCCAACCGGAGTGCAAGACTTCAAGAACTCCTCTTGCTTAAAATACGACTCAAGACGTGTCACCATGCCCCCACAATGGATTTCCCCCGTTTTGACCCTATGCATTATATCCTTGCAACAATTCATGAAGATATAGCCAAAATTAATCCTTGACCCTAACTCCGGCTTGGTAGCCATCCATAGCACCATAATCTCCTCCCTAGACAACTTCCCCAAATCTTGCTTATTAAAAACAGAATACCCAAGAATTCTATGAAGGATCCTAAGGGTTAGATGGATAATCTCACTAGCAAGAGACTTTTTCGAATCAAACTCCCTCTTGTTGGCTATGGTTCTCCACCAAGAAACCTCATTATACTCAGATTGGACAAGGGAGATAAGGGGCTCGAAGATATCACCATTGGGGTTGAAACCAAGGGCTACATTGAACTCGGCTAGGTTCATGGTGTGTTTGACAATGAAGAGTTGGAAGGAAATATTAAAATCGGTTTCCCCCACCTTATTGAACTCAAATGTGGAGAAAAATTCAATGGAAGGCTCCAAATAGGTTCTAGGGGCCGATTTTAGAAACTCACCCAAGCTAAGGTTATTTAGGAGGATGTCAAGGTTATTTTCAATTCCTAACTTGGCCATATCCTCACGAAAATAATGTCGGGAGGGTCTAAACTTCCGGTCTTTCATTTTGTTATAGATGGGGGTTTGTTTAGACCGGTTCCAAAATTTGAGAGGAGGTAAAGGAGGAGGAGGAGCATCATCTTGAGTTGTAGAATGCGGTTGGGGTTGAGGGTTTGAGGATTGGCCTTGAGAAAATTGGCCGGGGGATTGGTTTGAGCGCTTTTTGCTACTTTTGACTCTTTTTATCAAATCCATTTTAACAAAAGTCACTCAAGTCACAAGAACACAACAAACTCCCTCAAAAAAATCAACTTCCTCCAAAAATTACTCACAAAACTCCTTACAAATCCAACCAAACCACCACAAACTACAAGGTACCTGTTCCAATCAACACAACCAAAATCCAACAACAAACAACAATATCAACAATCATTCAACAATATAATCATGAATCAATAAGAAAAATTAACAATCACCCAAATATACCAATTTTCCATAAATCAACCATAAAACACAAAAATCATGCTCAAATTCAAGGTAAAAAAACCAATGTAAAGAAATCAATTGAAATTGACAAAAATATTACAAAGGTTAGAAGTATACCAAGATTGGAGACTCAAATGAAACTCAAAGCACTTCAAAGACCCGAATTTTCCCGAAGAAGCACGAGAAAGAATAGGAGGAGTGTTGAAAATGGAGGATTATGGAAGAAATTGTGAAAATTTTGGGCAAAAGGTGAAGAAATTTTTGGGAAATTGATGTTTAGGGGTTAGGGTTTGAGAGGAGGTAGAGAGAGAAAGAGGAAAAATAAGGAGAAGAGGAGAAAATAAGAAAGGAGAGAGGGAGAAGAGGGGCGTGCCCCGGGTTAAAACCCAGTTCGCCGCGCCCTCTCCCGAAAATGCCGCGCCCGCGGCAAATCTCCCGTGCCCGCGGCGAGACCGTGGGGCAACCGCGGGGACTTCCTGGAATTTCAGAATTTTAGTACCTGATGGGGGGCTGCGCCCTCTCCCTAAAATGCCGCGACCGTGGCAAATCTCCCGCGCCCGCGGAGAGACCGCAGGGCAACCGCGGGAAGCCCCTGGAAAGGGGGTTCCAAATTTGCTTGAATTTAGGCCGCGCCCTCTCCAAACATGGAGCGCCCGCTCCAAAACCTTCCGCGCCCGCGGAGAGACCGCGGGGAAACCGCGGGAACTTCCTGGAATGAAGCTTCAAATTTGGTCGAATTGAGGCCCGCGCCCTTTCCAACATGGGGCGCCCTCTCCAGAACCTCCCGCGCCCGCGGAGAGACCGCGGGGCAACCGCGGGAAGTCCTTGGAAATGACATTATAAATTTGCCTCAAGAGGAGAAATTGCCCCCTAGGTATCTCCTTACCCTCGGGGAGCCCTCTCCCCAGCACTCTTAACTTTCCTTCAAACCTCTTTTTTTTCAACAAGCGATGATAAAGCCCGACCTACAAGACAAACACAAAACTAACACAAAAATAAAATCAAAAACCAATCAAGGAAAAATAAAAGAAAAGAAAGGAAAACAAATGAGATGAGAATCCGGGTTGCCTCCCGTAAGCGCTTTTGGTTAACGTCGTTAGCTCGACATGCACCACCATCTCAAGGTGGCTTGAAAAGAATCATCTTGTGAACAAGTCCAACAAACACTCCCTCATAGTACTTCTTGAGCCGATGACCATTAACTTTGAATGAAGATGAGGAGTTCAAAGGAGAAATCTCCACGGCACCATTATCAAAAACATCTTTCACCAAGAATGGTCCACTCCATCTTGACATGAGCTTTCCGGGAAACAACTTCATCCTTGAATTGTAGAGGAGGACTTTATCACCTACAAAAAACTCCTTTTTCTCAATCAACTTGTCATGAACCTCTTTGGAGCGAGCCTTGTAGGTGCTAGCACAATCGTAAGCATCAAGTCAAAGTTCCTCTAGCTCATGAAGATCCAACCACCTCTTCTCCCCCGCACTACCTAAGTCAAAATTTATCTTCTTGATAGCCCATAAGGCACGATGTTCAAGCTCTACCGGGAGATGGCACGATTTGCCATAGATAAGGAGATATGTAGTGGTACCAATAGGCTTCTTAAAAGCCGTTCTATAAGCCCAAAGAGCATCATCTAACTTGTTCGACCAATCCTTTCTATTCCTTGCAACCGTCTTCTCAAGAATGAGCTTTATTTGACGATTGGAGACCTCGACTTGGCCACTCGATTGAGGATGATATGGAAGGCCGAACCGTTGATGCACTCCATGTTTCCTCAACATCTTTTGGAAAGCATTGTGAACAAAATGAGATCCGTTATCGCTTATCACAGCCTTAGGCACGCCAAACATTGGGAAGATGATTTTGTTGAACAACTTCAACACTACTTTGTGGTCATTAGTAGGGGAGGCAATGGCCTCAACCCATTTAGAAACATAGTCCACAACCACAAGTATGAATTGATTACCATATGAAGATGGGAACGGTCCCATGAAGTCAATCCCCCAAACATCGAACACCTCTAACTCAAGAATGGGTTGTTGAGGCATCTCATTCCTCTTGGAGATATTCCCAACCCTTTGACATCGGTCACATGACTTCACAAAGCCCCATGAGTCCTTGAAGAGATGCGGCCACCACAAACCACATTGAAGAACCTTGGTAGCGGTCTTGGAAACACCCATATGCCCACCACTAGGGTCCGAGTGGCACATCCTTAAAACACTAGGCACCTCTTCATTTGGAACACAACGCCTAAGTAAGCCATCAACCCCTCGTTTGTATAGGATGGGATCATACCACAACTAATGTCTTGCCTCCCTTTTGATTTTCTTCCTTTGGTTCTTTGAGAAAGAGGGTGGAAACTCCCCACATGCTAGAAAATTCACCAAGTCGACATACCATGGGAGTTCCTTCACCTCTATGGCATATAAGAAGTCATCAAGCATTCTATCCTCAATTCGTGAACCATCATCATGAATTTGATCACCCTCAAGGCGAGAAAGATGGTTCGCCACAACATTCTCCGCACCCTTCTTATCCCTAATCTCAATCTCAAAAGTTTGCAATTCAAGCAACCATCGAATCAACCTAGGCTTGGACTCTTTCTTGGAAAAGAGATACTTGAGGGCCGCGTGATCCGTGAAGACTATGGTCTTGGAACCCAACAAGTAACAACGGAATTTCTCAAAAGAGTGCACAATTGCTAAAAATTCTTTTTCCGTTGTTGTGTAGTTCTTTTGAGCCCCATTGAGTGTCTTTGACATATAATAGATCACATGAAGCTTCTTTTCTATACGTTGTCCCAAAACACCTCCAATAGCCCAATCACTTGCATCACACATCAATTCAAAAGTAAGATCCCACCTTGGGGCTTGAACAATAGGAGTGGAGATAAGGGCCTTCTTCAATTTATCAAATGCCTTCAATCATTTGTCATCAAAAATGAACTCAACATCCTTTTGAAGAAGGTCATTTAGGGGCTTAGCAATAAGTGAAAAATCCTTGATGAATCTTCTATAGAAACCCGCATGACCAAGGAACGATCTCACACCCTTGACATTCACCAGAGGTGGAAGTTTCTCAATAACTTCTATTTTTGCCTTATCCACCTCAATGCCTCTATTTGAAATCTTGTGCCCAAGCACTATACCTTCTTCCACCATGAAGTGGCATTTCTCCCAATTCAAAACAAGATTGACCTTAACACATCTTTCTAAACACTTCTCAAGGTTCACAAGGCACTCCTCAAATGAGACACCCCCCACCGAAAAGTCATCCATGAAGACCTCCATTTCCTCCTCCAACATATCCCCAAAGATACTATCATGCACCTTTGGAATGTAGCGGGTGCATTGCATAACCCAAAGGGCATTCTTCGATAGGCAAAGGTCCCATAAGGACATGTGAAGGTAGTTTTCTCTTGATCATCGGGGTGAATGGGGATTTTGAAGAATCCCGAATATCCATTGAGGAAACAATAGAACTTTTGCCTTGTTAGTCTTTCAAGAATTTGATCAATAAATGGAAGAGGGAAGTGATCCTTCTTAGTGGATGTGTTTAGACGTCTATAGTCTATACACATCCGCCAACCCGTGACCGTCCTAGTTGGAATGAGCTCACCCTTCTCATTCTCAACCACGGTCATGCCCCCCTTCTTTGGAACGACATGCACGGGGGAGACTCACCTTGAGCTAGAGATGGGGAATATGATTCCCGCATTCAATAGCTTGGTGATCTCCTTCTTAACTACCTCTCCCATTTGGGGATGTAGTTTTCTTTGTCGTTCGATAGAAGGAAGGGCGCCTTCCTCAAGTGTTATATGGTGTTGGCACAAGGCGGGGCTTATACCTTTAAGATCATCAATTGTGTACCCCAAAGCACCTTGGTTCTTTCTCAAAACACCACATAACGCTTGAGCTTGGCTCACGCTCAAGGATGCACTAACTATCATGGGATAAGTGGAATGAGGGCCCAAGAACTCATACCTAAGGTGTGATGGTAGAGGTTTGAGCTCTACCATAGGCACACCATTACCTTCCTTTGATGTGGCCGCTTGGAAAGCCTCTTGGTTTGAGATTTTCAAGCACATTTGCTCATCCACTTCTTCCATGCTTCCATTAAGCAATTCTTCATAGAATGCCACTTCCTTGCATGGTGTACCTACTTTGTCCTTGTTCAACAAAACATTCTCAAGAGCATCGTTAGAGGTGAGCAAGTGCTCATGCATGGAAGACACAACATGATAAAGTGAATCAATCATCATGCAATTTTCTAGAGAAGAAGATGGATATTTCATGCTTTCATTCAAATCAAATTCAATGACCTCATCTCCTACCTTAAGGGAAATCTTTGCACTCCTCACATCAATCATAGCACCCGAGGTAGCAAGAAAGGGTCTACCTAAAATGATTGGAATGGTAGCATCTTCATCCATTTCAAGCACAATAAAATCCACCGGGAACACAAACTTCCCAACCCTCAATGGAACATCTTCTACCTTACCTTTTGGAAACTTGATTGACCTATCGGCTAATTGTAAGATAATGTTAGAAGGTAAGAGTTCCCCTAGTTCAAGCCTTTGATAAACCGAATATGGCATTATGATAACACTAGCTCCCAAGTCACATAAGGCATTATCAATTTGCATCTTGTTAATGGCACAAGGGATGGAGAAGTTTCCGGGGTCTTTCAATTTGGGTGGCATTTTGTTCATGATGATACCACTACAATTTTCGGTCAAATTGATAGTTTCCACAACCTCACAAGTCCTTTTCCCACTCAAAATTTCCTTGAGTAATTTGGCATAATTTGGCATTTGGTTGATCACATCGGTAAAAGGTAGAGAAAGATGAAGTTGTTTTAGCATATCAATGAATCTCCCAAATTGCTCATCCAATTTGTGTCTCATGAATTTTTGTGGGTAAGGGAGCTTGGGTTTCACAATTTCTTTCTCTACTCTCACCTCTCTAGTTGTCTCAACCACAAACCTCATCCAATGATGCCCTATCCCCCTCATTCTCAACCAAGGCTTTCTTTGGAATCTCCTTATCCTCACCCTTCCTGGGAAATCTCTCCTCAAGAACCTTACCACTCCTAGTAACAATAGCATTCACGTGTTTCTTGGGATCAAGACCTTGGGAAGGTAAAGAAGAAGGGCTTGCACGATCTTTCAAAGCATTAGCAAGTTGTGAAATTTGATTTTCAAGCATTTTATTGTGGGTCATCATTTCATTGAACTTCTTATCACTAACGGCCATGTATGTGTTCAACAACTTGGTTTGATTCTCAATTATTTCTTCCAAATTGGTCATAGGTGAAGAAGGTTGGGAATAGGAATTTTCTCCTTGAGTCCTTAGAACAAATCCGGGTGGGGGACCTCTTTGAGCATTATTTTGAAAATTGCCCTTCCCTTGATTGTTCCAAGTACCCCTATTTTGATTTTTTCCATAACCTTGATTATGGTTACCACCACCTTGATTATGGTTACCACCACCTTGATTGTGATTTCCATAACCTTGGTTTTGATTACCATAATTTTGGCTTTAATTTTGGCCACTATAACCTTGATTATTATAGCTACCACGAAAACCTTGGTTCCCTTGGTTTCTATAACCACCACCTTGATTATAGTTGTCAAAATTGCCTTGGTTTTGGTAATTCCTATTCCATTGACCTCTTTGATTATCAAACCTTTGAGCATTATTATTTAACACATAATTCACATGCTCACTCTCATTGTTATCAAACTCATCAACACATTCATTAGGACAATTACTAGAGTCATGATCATACGATCCACATGCATCACAAAACAAACAACCCATAGGCATATTATGTGAAGAGGGAGGGGGTTGAGAGTTAGAAGGAGTACCTCTCCCCTTAAATTGGGAGGGAAGATTCGAAGCTTGGGATGAAGTAGAAGTGCTCTCCAACTTGGCTTTGATTGCGGTCATCTCCTTTCCCAAGTTTGTCATTTGGGAGGAAAGGTTGTTGATCGCATTTAGATGGTCTACTGAGTACAATGAAGATTTCTTGCTTGAAGAGTCTCTCTCCCCATCTTGCCAATCTCTATAGTACGTCACCACGTCCTCAATGATGTCCACCACTTCTTCTTCGGTCTTGTTCATGATAGGACCCCCGGCCCCCCATCAAGGCATGACTTGCCTTGGGGACTTAAACCGCCATAGAATATTTGGACCACTTGGTATGTTGGGATTCCGTGGTGAGGGCACTCCCTTTGATACTCTTTGTATCTCTCCCATGCTTCGTAAAGGCTTTCATTTGGCCTTTTCTTGAACCCTTGAATCAAGGCTCTTGCCTCCGCCGTGTTCTTTTGAGGGTAAAAACAGGACAAGAAGGCCTTTGTAACATCATCCCATGTTCTCAAGGAATTGGGCTTCACCTATTTATCTAGCCACTCTAAGGATCTTCCTATGAGAGAGAAGGGGAACAACTTGAGGCGTATGAACTCTTGAGAAACTCCGTTGACTTTGATGGTGTTGCAATATTTTTCAAATTCTTTAAGATGGTTCAACGGGCTCTCATTCTTAGCCCCACTATATTGCCTCCTCTCAATTAAGGTGATCATGGCCGGCCGAATCTCGAAATCATTTGCCGGTGTTGTAGGCGGAGCTATGCCGCTCTCAAACCTATAAGCACCGGGTATTCCTAGCTCCTTCAAGGCCACTCTCGGATTTTCTCCCATGCCTTGCTCTTCTTCAATCTCTTCTTCACTTGAAGAACTATACCCCAAGGAGAATCGATTAGCTATTCTTCTTCTTGAGAGAGTCCTCTCAATTTCCGGGTCAAAAGGCACAATGGATCGATCACGAGCTCTATGCATGCAAAACTTCAAAGAAAATATTAGTAGCACGGCTACAAGTGTAGCCTAAAGAAACAAAATCTTTTTGTATATATTTTTTTTTTCAATTAAAATGAAGTAGACTCAACAACAAAAGCTAAGCACCAATAGCACTCCCCGGCAACGACGCCATTTTGACAAGAGGAAAATGTATGTCGTTATGTACCCTTCCCCTAAGTCAAACAAAATTTGTAAACACCTAACAAACATTATATTAATATAGGGCAAGATAAGGGTCGATCCCTAGGGAATGCCATGATGAAAACTAGAGTCTAAGTCAAGCTACCTCGAAGATGGAGTTGATATTATGGTTGGCACTATGGTGAAATAAAGCAAGTCTAATCAAGTAAAACAATGGTCTAAACACTAGGGATATGGGTTCCACATGCAAGTTCAATGATAATGCTAGTTTAAAGCTCAATCAATTAATTCAAGTATTGCAATGGACAAACAATAGTAGCAATCAAGAGAGTTCGAATGTTATCTCCTACGGGCCAATCTAGGTGTCACTATAAAAGGCAAATCAAGAAGAATCACAAGCAAACCCAATCAATTAGAGCAACTTTGAATTCAATTGTTCATGTCATTAAGAGTTGCAATGCAATCTAGATTAATCTTATAGGTTGATCACTCCTAGTCTAATCAATCACATGCAAAACTATGTCAACCAATTTAATTGCAACAAATCAATCAATCAAAGAGCATCAACTAGCAATTTCATTAATCAAACATGCTTCCCCCTTTCCCTAGCAACTAATCTACTCACTAATCATGGTGAAATTGAAGAATAAACAACTAGATATTGCTTTAATCTTCATTTCTATATCAAAATCTAAGGGAAATCAAAATAATAAACAATATCAAATTTCAATCCAAAGAAGAACAAGCAACAAGCAAAAATCAATAGCAAGTAAGTAAATGATGAAAGAAGGAAGAGATTCTCACTAGTATTGATGATTGAAAATGAAGAAATCCAAACTTGATTGATCAAATGTTGAGTTACAAATCCAAAACCAAGAAATTCTCTATAACTTCTCTCTAGATTCTCTCTCTAAAACTAAGCTAATGAAAATTACCAAAAAGTTGGTTTCAAAAAGGAAATACAATTCTATTTATAAGCAAAGAAGAAATCGGCAGCTCCCGCGCCCTCTCTTGATAGACCCGCGCCCGCGGAAAACTGGGTACGGAACCCTCCGCGGGCTATCTGGGCAGACCCTGCGCCCGCGGCAACAGAGATCCTCGCCTGCGGCAGTGAAACCCGCGCCCGCGGCTAATCCCCTGCTCCCAAAGCCTGATCAGGGGGCCGCGGTCTCTCTGAATGGAGCCGCCTCTCCATTTTACCCGCGCCCGCGGGGCATTCGCGGCAAGTTCCTGCCAAGTTTTGGCAATTTGTAGTAACATGGGCCCGCGCCCGCGGCAAGATGACCCGCGCCCGCGGCCTGCTGGATTTGCCTTGGAAACCTCTCCGAGGCCTCTTCAAGCCCTCTCTAAGCCCTCTGTAGCCAAATTCTTCTTCCTTGCTTGATCATTAAAGTCCCAAATTGAATCCTTTGCCAAAGTGATTCTCACAATACCTACACAAGTACACAAAGAAAGGAAATAAAATGGAAAAAGATCCTAATAAAGGAAAACACGATAAAAACACGAGAATCATAAAAAAAGAGGAAAAAGAGAAACTAAAGGAAAGAGGACCAAAAATAAGAGAAGAAAGCATGAAAAAGGGAAAGAAATAACCCTAAAAGACTACCCTATGAGTGCCATAAATGACAGTCATCAGATAGACTTACAAAATCAGCAGTGTTTATACCAATTAAAGAAACTTGGAAGATGGAGCAACTTGCAAAAGCTTACATCAAACATGTTGTGAGGTTACATGGGGTTCCAAAGGATATTGTATCCGACAGAGATTCAAGGTTTCTCTCAAAATTCTGGAAAAGTGTACAAGAAAATTTTGGTACAACACTTATGATGAGTACGACATTTCACCCTGCCACAGATGGGCAAACTGAGAGAACCATTCAAACCTTGGAGGACATGTTGAGAGCTTGTGTAATAGACTTCCAGGGAGGATGGGAAGATAGCTTGGATTTAATTGAATTTTCCTACAATAATAGTTACCGTGCGAGCATAGGAATGACACCATTTGAGGCTTTGTATGGGAGGAAATGTCGTAGTCCAATTTGTTGAAAGACATTAGTGAAACTATGATCCTAGGGCCTCAAATGATTGAAGATACAGTTAAGCAAGTAAGGGAAATTCAAGCTAAAATTCAAGCAGCTCAAGATCGCCAAAAGAGCTATGTAGACTTAAAGCGAAGGGAAGAAGAGTTCGAAATTGGTGATAAAGTGTTGTTAAAGGTGTCACCAATGAAAGGAGTGATGAGATTTGGAAAGAAAGGAAAGCTCAGTCCAAAATACATTGGTCCATATGAAATACTACAAAGAATAGGCAAAGTAGCTTATAGGTTAGCCTTACCTATGGAGCTTAGTAAAGTACAAGATGTATTTCATGTGTCCCAATTGAGAAGGTACATTCCTGAAAAATCCCATATGCTACAACCCGAAATCATTGAGTTAGATCAAAGCTTAACTTATGAAGAGAGACCTGTCAAGATTCTTGACAGTAAAGTGCGTAGTACACGCAATAAGAACGTTAACATTGTGAAAGTACTGTGGTCTAAACAAGAATATGAGGAAGACACTTGGGAGGCAGAAGATGAAATGAAAAAGAAATACTCAGAGCTGTTTCAGGTATGTTGAGTTACGGGGGCGTAACTCGTTTTCTTTAAGGGGGGTAGAATGCGATAGAATTTCGCGCTTTTTCCCTATATTTTACATATTTTTGGTGCTTTCTGCACAAATTCTATTAAGTATTTTGAGTATTAGTGTTCTCAAAGAGACACAAAGGAGTAAAAGAATGACAAAAAGTACAGCAATACTATACATAATGAGGAAATGTTTTGAATTTCATTTCCCAAGTTTTGAATGCGATAAAATTTCGCGCTTTTTCCCTATATTTTACATATTTTTGGTGTTTTTTGCACAAATTCTATTAATTATTTTGAGTATTAGTGCTCTCAAAGAGACACAAAGGAGTAAAATAATGACAAAAATTAAAGCAATACTATACATAAAGAGGAAAAGTTTTGAATTTTGTTTCCCAAGTTTCGGGACGAACTTTTTTTAAGGGGGGTAGACTGTAATATCCCGTATGTTTATATGTATTTTATTTAAAATATGTATTTTATAAGGGTATTTAAATAATTTTAGTATTTTAATTATGATGTTTTAATTATTTATCCCATGTAAGTTGGGAATATTTTACTAAAGGAAAGTTTGTTTAATTAATTATTTTATAAAAGTTGGGGTTTTATTTTAAGAAATTATGATTTTAACAAGTTTTAGTAGGGAAGGGATTAGGAAAAACTAAAGGAGGAAAGTTTAGGGTAAAAAGGGTGATAGAGAAGGGGTATAAATATCCCTCTTTTGAGGCAATTCAACTTTGCCCAGATTGGAGAAAACCCAAGGTAAACTTCTCTCCCTTTTCTCCTTATTTTCTTCTTTCTTTTTCTCTCTCCTTCCCTTCCCCTTCTTGTTTGCGCACCACCACCTCCGGAAACCACCACCACCGGTGGGCCGCCGACCACCAGCACCAGCCGGCAGCAGCGACGACCACCGGCGCTGGCAGCAGCCGGCCTGCTGTCGGCAGTCGCAGCTTTCGAAAAAAAAAATTTAATCAAATCTTTCTTACCCAAATTTAATCTAGGATTTAATCTAATTGTAAATTATGAGTTTGGAGATTTAATTTTGATGTTTAGTTATTGTAATTATGTTAATTAATTTTCAAATCTAGTTTTTAATTAAAAAGCCCCAATTTTTGAAACCCTAGGTTCTTGATTTATGATTTATTGAAGTATTATGATGTATAATGGGGTAGATCTTTGTTTTAAGTGTTTTAAGGCTTAATTACAGCAAGTTTTAATTACAATAAAGTGATGGAACTTTATGTAGAACACTTAATATTATGATTCTTGAAGAAATTTTAATTACCCATTAATTGGGAATTAATTATGGTGTTTTAAATATAATTTCAGCTTACTTTAATTAAATTATGAGGGGTTTTTAAATAGTATATATTGCTGGAAATTTGTTTAGAGTGGATTTTAATACTCTATTATGAATTTAATGTGTAGGAGACTTTGAAGTAAGTAATTTCTACTAGTCGTGGCAATTTTAAAATCGTACTCAAGGTACGTACGCGTACTTAGCATATTTTTTGTGATGTAGTATCATGCTAGACTGGACTTAATTAATCCTAAATAGTATCATGCTAATATTTATGATTGGAATTGTGGATTTTTGATATTGGTGATTAAATAAGAAAGTATGATTTATTTGAGATGGATTAATAGTTGGAAAATTAATGTTTGGCATGTTGTGTTTGAACCACACTTTTATTTATGGCATGTTAAAATGCATGATTAATTAAACTACATGTTTAATTATGTTAGGAATATTGAAAAGGATTTTTATTATGGTTCAAATAATTTTTATTGATGCTTTAAGCATGAGGAATGAGCTATATAAGTGTCTTTGTACACAAGGAATAAATTGTATGTTGGTGCCTTTGTGCACTTAAGGTGTTTTTAACACCGAGGGATAGGATTTTTGGCGGTTTATGCGTTTATGGTGTCTTTGACACTGAGGTAGAATTAAAAAGGGTTCAACATTAAATAATATGTGGTCACTAATTAATCAAGAATTAATTTGGTATGTTTGGTTGATTGAATAATTATTGTTGATTGATTTATTATGCTTTGAGAGTCATCACCAAGTCCAATAACATGTAAATAACGTAAAGTGAAAGAGATTACGCACCAAAACTCTTGGAACATATATACCTTGAGTATGAACAATAGGGGAGTTATGGGGTTTTATATTTAACCATACCTTCTAATGGAGTACAGGACGCTGTACATTCCTTTTTATTTATTATTATGCGCAGGAATTCTGCCACCTTTGAGTGGTTTTGTCGCTGGCACGGTTAGCTCCCGTGTCAGTTAACCTCAATTTATTTGGGGGAGGATAGGTGGAAACCCGTTCGATGCGTAATCAACGCTAAATGAATTATTTAGTGTCTAGTCATTGTGTTTTGTTGATTGTTGTGTGTGCTTCTAAACAGGTGCAATGAGGTAAGTGTGGTAATAGGTGAAAGCATGTTAGTGTGTTTAATTTACGCTTATGTACTCAGCTTTGCTGATTGTGTGTGTTTTTGTGTATGGCCATGTATTTACCTTGGCCCTATGATGACCCATTTTTAATGGAGAGTAGTGAAGACAAGTAGAGATAAACTTTTCAGGTATTGAAGCATATTCATGATGGGGCATGAGAGAAGAGTGAATATTGCTGGCTTTCATTGGTTTACGATGTGTTTTATGCTTTATTTATTTATAACATATTTTATGTGGACTAACGTAAAGGTTTGGTTTTGGAACGGTTTTGAATAAGGGCCTTTAATGGTTCCAAGTTGTAGTTTGATTTTTTTTATTTGACTTTGTTTATTTGGTTTTAAACTTCACTTTTGTTTGGTTGACTTTTGAGTTGTCTTGTTTAAACGGTTTTTTATTTTAAGTCTTCCGCTGTGCATCTTTGATAATTTCCTTAGCCATTTTCACGGTGGTGGTAATGTCTTAGATATTCCTAAATCGTATTTTAAAAAGTAGAATGGGTATTTAAAGGAAAGGAAGTTCTAGGGTGTTACAAAGGGTCCAATAATAATGTAGTTGGTTTGGGCTTGAAAGAAGCTTTCCAATAATATATTTTAAGCCCAATTCCGATGAATAATTAGGAAGTTATGGATTAAATTAAATTAGGCCCAATGATTTTAAAGGTAGCCCAATGATCTAAAGGAGGGCCTATTATTTGTTATTCCTAAAGTGTTTAGGATTGATTTGGATCTTCAAGGAATATCTAGAAGGTTCTCTTTAATTCTAATGAGATTAGGATTGATAATTATGTTTTTAAAAATATTTTATTTTTATATTAAATCTGATTTTAAATCTGCTTGGACGCAGAATTACCTGTAACCGATTTAAAAGGTGATTCCGCGTGTAAAAGCGAGATGTACTTTTAAACCAACACAAGACGACAGAGTCGTCTCCTAGCGCTGCAGCTGTCGTCTGGCGACGAGCTTGTCGTCTGGAGCTAACTCCTATAGTTAGCGACATGAGGTATTTTATTCTGAATATGACTTTCTTTGAACCCGTGCTATTTTTCCTATAAATTGGGGTCGTATTTCCCTAATTTCAAATCATCTACAATCTACAATAAACAATCATTCACAATAATCATCTTTCTCTCTTTCTTCTTTTTCTAACTCTTCCCTCTCTCAAAATTTCTGAGGGTTTGGTCCCAAATCCAGTCTAAACTTTTTAACTTTTTCTTTCAATTATTTAATTTAATTGTTTTTATTTATATTTTCCTTAAAGTTACTAACGTGTGTATTTTGTTGTTTTAAAGAGGTACGAGGAATTGAAGTAAGTACTTTAATTGTTTTATCGTTCTTTTGATATAGAAATCGTGCTTAGATTGTTTTATTGATTCCTAGTATCATGTTAGGATGTTTTATTGCTTCCTAGTATCATGTGTTGGGTAATAACTAAAATTGCTAATATCAAATTTGTTTATGATGCTTCCTATTTCTTCCCTGATATCATGTTAGTATCATGTTAGGGCTAATTAATCTTTTATGTTTAGTGACATGCTAGAGTTTGTTATTAATCTTGTTAGTATCATGCCTAGGATCTTGCTATTATTTATATGCTTTATTGAGAATGATGATTATGATTATGATAATGATTGTTATTTTGTTGCTTGATGGTTATTACTATATCGCTTGATCACGCCTTTTATGCATGTTTACAGGGAATTTGTACTTGTAATCACGTTTAATAAGATAATTAGTAATCTTGTTTAGGTTAATATGATTATAATTCAAGTGATCTCCAATAATAGTTTTGTTTGTGCATTAATATTCAACCAACATAGATAAACAGGTTTAGGGTAAACCTATTGATTGTATGTCAGTCAGAAATCGCACATGAATACGAGAAGAGTAAAGTAGAGGACTATTATTAGGACAGGTTTAATCTCTTTTAGGTTGGATTTGTATCTTCATCCCGGAACTTCCAGTTATGGTTCCTAACCTATTGAAGTTAACGATCTCCTAGATCGTTAAGGGGTGTAGCCTTCACCTTGTGAACGGTTTACATGTTCCTAAAACTTGTTGGCGACTCTTTTACTCTAGCTTCCTTCCCTTTAGACGCCACCATGCTTAAATTTATGTTCACAGTGGGGCTCAAGTATGGGATAGCTTGAAATATTCCCTACACTAACCCATCCTTGGGCATTCAATCTCACTAGTGAATGTATGTCAGGTTTTCAATTCTATGGAGAATCCGGTTGTAATACCCGAATTTTGTATGATTTTAAATAACATATTTTATAAAAATATAGTTTATTTTTATTTATTATATAACTTTTCTAAGCTCATATTTTTATTTAGAGTTCATAACGTTTTAAAACCCTATCTTGTTTAAATAGCACTGTACAATTCAAAATGTATATAAACTATTGTAATTTAAACCCTAAAATTATTCTGAAATCTAAACATATATTTTTTGTAAAAAAAATTTGAAGACGTCGTTTTCCTTTTGCCGATGCATTAGATTTGTAAAACAAAGTCAATTTGTTTCTTCTGGTAAGTTTTTGTTTCATACTCCAATATCTATCATATGTCCATTAGTTTAATTTATATGATGATTATATTGTGGGTTTAATAAGAAATTAAAGCTCCACAATATATTTGTATAATGAAGGCTGCAATTTGCACAACGTATGTAGCTCGGTTTGTTCAATGCGATTTTAATTCGTCGAAAGGTAATCACACTGAATTTTAGAGATGTTTGTATTATATTTTGTATTATTATTATGTGTGATATGATTTAATAATGGTACTCCTTGTATATATGATTAATTATTATGATATTGTATGATTTGATTTGATTTGATTTGAATATCATATTACTTTTGTTGTATATAATTGATTGTACAATTATTTCTAGGGTTTTAGTGTTGTTGTTATATGGAGTATTGTTTTATCAAAGTTTTAGGGTTGTTAAAGCAGAGTATTAATTTTGGGTTGAGATTTGATTACATTTGGGTTATTAGTATGATTTTCCCTAAGAGTTAAGATATTTATAAATTGAATTGTCATGTTACTTGGGTACATGTGCCATTGTTGAGATTGTTTATGAATAATTAAGTGGTCGATGTATGAGATCAAAAAGGTTGAGATTATTATTTTATTCTTGGTTTGAGGCTTAGCTTTATATACCTTGGTTCTTCGCATGTTGGTAATGAGATAATGATCATGAGTTAATAATAAGGTACAATCTTTATTATTTATTTTTCTATGGTCCCCTAAACTGGGAATTGGCCTGTATGTGGTCTAGTTCAAGGTATTTTCTTGTTATTGAGAGTTTTCAAGTTTTATACTTGTTGGTTTATTTATTCGAATTACCCATGTCCAAGACTCGGTATAGAGCAAAGAGCATGACACACTTATTGGTTATGAGTTAATTGAGTGAAGGATTGTATTATTATTCGAGGTTGAGTTGATAAAGGTATGTTTTTCAGAGTACAATGTGTCATGTAGTTTCGAACTACATTGTTTAAGTGAGTTAATTATATTAATTATTCTATTATTCTCTGTGTTATGATAAGTGGTGATTACTCAGCTTTTTGCTGACGTGTGTATCATTTTGTTGTGCTACTTGTGTTTGCGGCCATGTATTTTTCTTATGGTGGCCCTGCGACGATCTATTTTGGAATTTGTCCTTAATGGTGAGCAGTCAAGTTGTTTAAGCAGGTTGATCAAGTGATCGTAGCTAAAGGAGCTCAAGTGTTTCGATTAGTTTGTTATAACAAGTTTGTAAAGTTGTATAAATAGCTTACTTAGATTATTAGGTTGTAATTATTGGGATTTGTATGCCTTAATACTTGACAGGTTGTTGAGTGTAGCGGTAATACCTTTGATTAAGGTGCATGCTTCCGCACTTTTATTTAAAGGTTGTCTATTTTTCCTTTATTTATTGTTTATTATTAGCTAGTAAATCGGGGGTGTTACACCAGCAGCATTTCCCTTAACTTCTCGAAGTACACGATGTAGGCTATTAGATAACCCGTCATATGTACCGAGAGAACAAAGAAATGACAAGCCAGAATATTCCCTAGATACAATAACAAGGCATATATTCACCACCTAAGTGAGAATAAACGTATAAGGACAGTCCTAATCGGAGACTATTCAAGACATACTCCTAATGAGTATGCCTTGAACGGGGATCTAGGCAAATGATTATGCAAATGATTCATTTAAAAATATATAAAGTAAAGAACACATCTATTACTATAACACATCCATTATAACACATCGATTATTATAACAAATCCATTATTATAACACACTCATTTAAAAATATATAAAGCAAAAAAACATAACTATTATAAAATAACACTCATTTAAACAAATATATCATAATCATAATTAAATTGATATAAACAATCATATATAAACAATTAGTGTTCATAATTAAATTGATATAAACAATCATATCTAAACAATTATTGTTCATAATTAAATTGATATAAACAATCATATAAAAACAATTAGTGTTCATGATTAAATTGTTATAAACAATTATTAATTATTACATTAAACATTATATAAAACAAATATATTTAACTAAATTAACTAACATATACTACAACAAAATAAAGCAAAGTTAACAATGCAACATCTAAGGAGACAATTCAAAAATGTTTCTAATTGTTAATCTTATATAAGAACTCATAGCAGCCGTTCATTGATTTTGACCTAATCATCTAAAATACTTTTTTAGTAATGGCATTTCTGTAATTCCTTACAACTTTTTTTTTTTACACTTTTAACAAAAATACCCTAAATATCTCACATCAACACTTTCTCTCTCCTCTACCTCAAAGAAAATTACTTGGTAAGTTTATCAATTGTTAAAAAATTTTGTTTTAATTTTATTTTTTGATTGCTTTGATGTATTTCCATAATTTTTGTTTGCTTTTTCATTACATTTTTTTGTGTTTTTTTTTTTTTTTTGCGATTTTTTATTTCGATTTTTTTTGGTTTTTTTTTATTTTTTTTGCGATTTTTAAGTTTGATTTTTTTGTTCGTTTTTTTTCGATTTTTTAGAATTTATTTTTCGATTTTCTAGTTTTTTTCGATTTTCATGTTTTTTTTTTCGATTTTTTATTTTCAAGTTTTTTTATTACGATTTTTTTTTCGATTTTTTATTTTCAAGTTTTTTATTTGTTTATTTTTAATTTTTTCCCGATTTTTTCTTGTTTTTTTTTCGATTTAAAGTTTTATTTTTTGTTTTTTTTTCGAATTTTTTTTCGAATTTTTCAATTTTTTTTAGTTTCTCGTTTTCATTTTCAATTTTTTCCAGTTTTTTTTTTCTTGCTTGAATTTTTCTATTATTGGATTTTAATTTCAGATTATTTTTTTGCTACAATTTATATTTATGATAATTAGGTTTTTGCATATTCATTGATTTAGATGATGTTGAAGATAGTTCTCCTTCTTCTACTGTTACTCATTCAGGTAATTTTCATTGTTTTAATACTTTAATTTCAATTTACTTACATGTTCTAAACTTTACTTAGTTGCATATTTTAAAGTAATTTTGTGAATTTGTGGATTGTGTTTAAAAGTTGATTTAATGTTCTAAATTATTTCTAGTAATGTTCTAAAGTAATTCATTATGTTCTAAACTTTTCCACTTTATTCTATTTCAATTTACTTATATGTTCTAAACTTTACTTACATGTTTTAAAGTAATTTTGTAAATTTGTTGATTATGTTCAAAAGTTGTTTAATATTCAAATTTCTAGTTATGTTCTAAAGTAATTCATTATGTTCTAAATCTTTTCACTTTATTCTAAGTTTTATTATGTATGTTATAAAGTAATTCACTATGTTCCAATGTTTACCCTTAATGTTTTAAACTTTTTTCTATATGTTCTAAATTTTTCTATGTATGCTTCTCTTTCTCTTTATGTTTTAAAGTTTATTTTTATGTTCTAATATTTTCTTCATATTCTATGACTTTTATTGTAAGTTCTAAAGTTTAACTTCTAGTTTTAAATTTTACTTTTTATGTTCTAATTCAGTTGGTGTTATTTATCGTACTCCTGGGGTTGTTGGATCATTTAGCCCTGGTGGTACCACTAAGGAATGGATTCCAAGTGTTCCCAAGGAGTTAAAACCCCGTTTGGGGATGATATTCAAAGATCCCAAAGACGGTCTTAGTTTTTATAAAGCATATGCAAATGTCGCTGGGTTTACTTCTAGGAAATCTACTACTACATAGAAGAAGAATAATAAAGCTATAATTGCTTTTCAATATGGAGTTTGCTATAAGGAAGGTTTCAGGGCAACAAAAAAACCTATTGCTCAAGAAACTGTTGATGAAGGAAAAGTTCGTATTACTAGGAAACGTTTAGTTACTCGTGTAGGATGCAATGCTCACATATGTATGAGATATGCCGGAAAGTATGTTGGTAGTCATTTCAAATAAGAACATAATCATTTATATACTCTAAGTTGTGCAAAATTTCAAAAGGATAATAGAAAAATGCATATTATGCATAAGAAGTTGATTGTTGATAATTCAAAGGTGATTTATTTTTATGTGCCAAATATTGTTTTCTTTGTTATGATTTACTATATTCTAAAGTTGATCTTTAATCATAATAAATTTTTTTCTCTTTTTTTTTTGTACACGGGTAAATGTTGGTCCTGTGAGGTCTTATACAATGATGAAATAATTAGTTGGATCACATGAAAATGTTGGTGCATCTAAACAAGATTTTAAAAACTTTAATAGAGATTTGAAGGCTTATATTGCTGGATCAGATGCCCAAATGTTTGTTGATAACTTTCAAAATAAGAAATTGCTTTGGAATGCCTTCTGTTTTTACTATGATATTGATGATGAAGGTAGACTTTGTAGAGCTTTATGGGCTGATCCTATTTGTCGAAAAAGTTATGCACTTTTTGGTGATATGGTTTCCTTTGATACCACATTCCAAACTAACAGGTGATGTTCTAAATGTAGATTTTTTATGTTCCTAAACTAATATCTATCATGTTTTGATGTTCTAAACATATAATTCTTATGTTCTAAATTATGTAGGTCTTATGTTCTAAAAATATAGTTTCGATTTTCTAAACATATATTGCTGATATACTAAACATAGATGCCTTATGTTATATTATATATATATATATATATATATATATATATATATATATATATATATATATATATATATATATATATATATATATATATATATATATATATATATATATATATATATATATCATGCTTTCATGTATTAAACATTATGCTTTTGTGTTTTACACTTTATGTCTTGTCTTCTAAACTAATATCCATTATGTTTTGATGTTCTAAACATTATGTCTATATGTTCTTAGTTTATTGTTTATGTTTTAGATAATTCATTATTTTTTTAAACAACTATAATATTGGCGAGTTTAATAATTAAAATAAATTATTGTGCTCTAAAATTTATCCTTAATGTTCTAAAGTATACCTTTATGCTCTACAATTTATCTTTATGTTCTAAAGTTAATCCTTATGTTCTAATATTTTCTGCATATATAATTTGTGTATGTTACATATATAATATGATCTTTGGTCCATTTTCTGTAGTTGATAATCATAAGAAATGTGTTAATTTTGCGGCTTCTTTTGTAGCTCATGAAGATATATCATCTTTTGAATGAGTTTTCAAAACTTTACTTAAATTAATGGGAAATAACGAGCATGTGTGTTTAATTACCGATCAAGACCCTGTAATGAAATTTGATGTTCGTAATGTTTTTCAAACTACAGAACATAGGTTTTGTACGTGACATATTATGAAAAAGGTGCCTGAAAAAGTAGGTCGGGTAATTACCCAAAAAACTGATTTTTTTGAAAAAATATTGTGCATGTGTTTGGCATACTACAAAAAAGGCCAAAGAGACCTGTTATAAGAGGCGTAAGAGACCTATTCAAGTCAACAAGTTTCTTTAATTGAGTCAAAGAGACCTGTTATTTACATGTAATTACCTTTTATATTCATGAAGGGAAAGAGACCAGTTATTGAACATAACAGGTCTCTTTGACGCCATCAAAGAGACCTGCTTTGAAAGACAATAGGTCTCTTTTAACCTTTTTATTTAATAATATAAATTTTGATGATTTATTTATTATTTTATAATTACTATACTAAAATGGCGAATAAATAGTATAATAAGAATAAATTATATATAAACTTATTATTAAAATTTACAAGTATACAAGAAAATTGTTTATACAATTTACAAGTACTATATATATGAGCTTATATAAATAATTTACAACCAACCATAACCAACAACTGTCTTATTTTATAAAAAGTGAATCCAACACATTCTTGATAATTTCTTTAGCCCCTTCATTCATCAACTTCCTTGACCGAGTTTCTTGAACTACTCATCATCCTCCTATACACAATTGAAAACAATTTAAAAACAAGGCTTAATTCTTGTAACAAAAAAACTTAATATCGACAACAAAAAGCCACAACAAGTGATTCAGCAACATGTCTCTTCTGCCTCATCCTCCATAGCTTACTACTTGCATTTTGAACTTATTAATTCCTCGATTGAATCTATATTTCCCTCGATCGAATTTTTCTTACCACTATTAAAAATGGCAGAAACAATATTTTCCCATTTTCACATACAAAAATCCATGAACACTATTTACATGGTGCAAAATAGACTAATACATAAATACCCCCCCTCTTCAACCTCAATTATTCAAAACAATCAAAATACAACCTTTAGATACATAACACTGAACCGAACCTCTTGGCCGTCTAAGTAATCTATATCAAAGTAGATTCAATCAAATCAAAATACACCATAATATTACCACTAACAACAATAAAAAAAATTCTCAAAATATGTAAAAGTTCACCATAAATTCCAATATAAACCACTCGAAAACAACAAAATCAGATAATAAAAGATCAAAATACTAAAAAAAAAAACATAACCCTCCATTTATAGAAACATATATGAGTTGAGAGAAAAAAGTATAACCTACAATCCAAAGTAACGATTCTTAAAGAGAGGCAAAGCGAAAATCTCTCTAATCACATGGTTGTTTACAACCACCAGAGCACTAATAATCGAATGTGCGACAACTTATTAACAACAACCTACTATCTCTTTATTGAACATGCTAATAAATCAAACATCAGCCCCCGACACTTGAAAAAAATATAACTTAAGCAGGTTATCACCTTAAACACATGCTTTTTCACCGTGAGTTGATGTCATTAGTAAAAACCTGCAAGCTTTATCACATTCACAAGCTTAACCACAATTTCATGGGACAACTCTCGTTACAATTGCAGGTCAAAGAATGAGGAAATATAAATGATTATAATTGTAATAAACTTAATCCTTACTAAAATTTAATTTAGACTAACTCAATAATCTAATTTCATCCGTTAGAGCTCAAACCCAAAATTTGATCAATCTTATATGAATAATTTACCATTTCAAACCAACTAATCAAAGCCTTTTGGCTAGCCCATTATGCAAAATTCCTTGATTATCCATGGACCAAAATTTATTAAGATCATGATTTCAAATTCACCACTGCCAAATCTAATCAGCTATGATTCCAATTCACCATATTAGTGAGATTACTACTTGGAAGAAATCAACCAAATTTACCAAACCCATTCATAAATAAGAAACAAAATTTGATTAAACCCAATTATTCAAAATTCCAAATTAACAAATTTAACACTTAGAAACTGAAACTAATCAAACCCATTTACAAAAGTCACCAAATTAATGCTAATAAATCAAATCTTTTTCAGACTCATTACTCCAAATTCACCAATTTAGCACTTAAAAAGCAATAAAACATAATCAAACTTTTGTCTAATGTTCACCAATTTACTACTTAATCTAGTGGACATTCTAAAATCAAAATTGTATTAAACCCATTCATTCACGTTCACCAATTTTACCACTTTGAGAACAAATTACATCAAAATCAACAATGCAATATTCACTGATCCACCATTAATCAAAACTTTAAACCAAAAAAAAGTAAAAAATTGGAGCAAGTTAAAAGAGTAATAATAGTAGCAATTATGCTAATCAATCTAATTAACTGATCAATGTTAATATTATCGAACCTGCATCTCTCTTAAGCTTGAATTGCTTAATTTCTTTGTTGAATTCAGCTTTAAATTATTACGATTTCTTCATCAAACAATCTGCATAATCACAATTGCAATCACAATTCACAATAAACCTCTTTATATCACCATCGGATATATCTCCTACTTTACGATCTTGAACTTACCAACAAAACTGAAATCAAGAACAATTAGATGGATATTTGACAAAAAAAATGAAACCCTAAGAGAGAGAAAGTGGGGAAACCTTTTCAAAGGATATTGCATAGGTTCAACAAATGAGAGCCAAGACAATTCCATATCAAAACAACGAGAGTAGATGGTGGTGAGTTGCCGAAAGTCGACATTGGTCGTGGTCGCAGGTCGCTTCGTACAACAAACACGCAAAAGGAGAAACGATTGAACGAAACACCCATTCATAATCGCTCTATACAACGGAGGTGGGGACGACGACCTTGCAAATAGAACGATAGTGCATGGCAACACCATGAGAAACAATGGCCTTCAACTATGGTAATGAACCGACCTTGAGAAGTGAGAACAATGGAAATTCAAGGGTTTGGAGTGAAACTACTCTTTTGGGCAGAGAAGTGGGTTTTTATTTGCTTTTTGTTTTTTTTGAAGCATAAAGTATAGTGTTTATTGCCTTGTATCGTACAATGATACTAATATTTTATAATTAAAAAATGATAACACATAAAAGAGACCTGTTAACAACAACAACAGGTCTCTTTGTTTATTTTCCCGCCATCAAAGTGTACATAAGAGACTTGTTAATACTGAAAACAGGTCTCATTAATTAAAGAGACCTGTTAGATGACATAACATGTCTCTTTTAATAGATCTCTTTGCCCATTTTTGTAGTAGTGATTTAAAAATTGAGCAAGCAAAATTTGAAGAAAAGTGGAACAATGTTATTTCAGAATTCAATTTGAATGATCATGAATGGTTGGCACACATGTACAACATACGTGATATGTGGATTCCAGCATATTTCAGAGATTTATTTTTGGATGGCATCATGAGGACCACATCTAGATTAGAAAGTGAAAATAATTTTTTCACTATGTTCACAAATCCTCATCTTACTTTGATTAAGTTCTACATGAGGTAATATGTAAATGTCTAAATATGTTCTAAAGTTAATCTTTATGTTTAAAAGTTTTTCTTTAATGCTTTAAAGTTTTCTTTTTATGTTTTATAGTTTTACCATTTTTTTTCAACTCTCTTTTATTTTCTAAATTTTGTCTTACATGTTGAAAAGTTTTAGTTTAATGTATTAATAGTGTTTAGATCATAATAATTATGTCATGTGTATTATTTTAATATGTTCACTTTATGTTCTAAAGTTAATTTTTATTTTCTATAGGTTTGAATGTGCATTGGATGCTCAAAGACACACTCAAAATAAAATGGATAATGATTTAAAGAATGAGCATCCAGAGTGTAAGACTCCAATTCCTTTAGAAAAAAATGCTTCCGAGTTGTTTACAACAATAATTTTTTATGATTTTCAATATGAGCTTGAAATAGGATGTTTTAATTGTGGTGTTGAGGAGATGAAAAAGGACAATGAGATTTACATTTTCAAATTAAGGGAAGGATCTAGGTGGAGGACATTTGATGTTGTTTTTGATACCAAGTGTTTTTGTAAAAAATCTGAATGTGATAGTGTGCCTTGTAGGCATATGATTTGGGTGTGAAAGGCAAGGATGTTAGAAAAAATTCTCAAGACTTAAGTTCTAAATAGATGGTGTACAATAGCTTATAAGAAGCCCATTTTTTATTTAGAGGGTAATGTGTTGGAGGAATGTCTTAATGCAGTAGATAAGAAGATGCTATTAAATGATTTGTGGTCTGAAATTCATGCTTGTGTGAGTTTAGTGCAAAACAATGAAGATGATCTAAGTGATCTTGTTAAAAAAACTTCGAGCCATAAGAATAGATTTGGAACAGAAGAAAAAAACAAATGGAAGCAACAATCATTCTAGCAAAGTTAGTTAAAGACATTGAAATGTTTATTGGAGCTAGTTTACCTTATGAAATTTTGATCAAAGCTCCTAAAATTTCAAAAAACAAAGCTACAGGGATTCATGTTCCAAATTAGGTTAATGTTCCAAATGATACCCATGTTCCAAATGATATCAATGTTTCAAATGATACCCATGTTCCAAAGATACGCATGTTCCAAATAGTGACAAGAGAATGAAGAGTGACAGAGAAAAAGCTGTTGAACAAAGTCAAAAGAAGAAAAGATTATGTATAGCATGTGGAGAGCTTGGTCATCATGATAGTCGTAATTGTCCAGGGACAGTCAAGTGATATTGTAAGTAAACATTTTTTTTTCTTATGTTCTAATTAGTAATAAATTAAAATTATTATTATTATGTAAATACTTTGAGTTTTTAATTTAATAAATGCCTCTTCATATCATTTTGTATATGTTTTAAAATGTATCAAATATGTTCTAAAATTTATAATGTGTTTACGTTCTAATTATTATTATTATTTTAGGTTGATGGATATGCTATTAGTACAACCGCATGGGACATTTTATTTTTAGGAAATAGCACATGGAAAAAAAATTTGTGTAATTTTTTTTTATATTTTTTTCTATTCTTTTTATTAATTTTAGAACATAATGGCATATAATTTTTTGTCCAATTATTCTCTATATTCTTATGTTTACAATTAATATTATAACATGATTATTTTATAACTCTTATTCTTTTATTTTTTTTCTTTTTGTAAAAACCATGACTTCTATCACCACCGAACTATTATATTGTTTTAAATATCTTTCTAAAGATATATACTTGAGATTTATGCAATCATATATAAAATTTTGTTGATCTTTGACCACTTTCTAGCCATCTTCAACACTCTTTTCCGTTCTTCATTTACTTCTGATGTTATGATCTTCCCTTAATACTCCACTCGTAACCTTTTCATTTTCTCAAACTGCAAAAAAAAAAAAAAAAAAAAAAAAAAAAACAGATTGACTTTAGAACATATACATGTAATTTAGAACATAACCAGAATTAATTTAGAACATTGACATGTAATTAGAACCTAATAATATATGTCTTGTACTTACATCATCCTTCTCTAGTCCTGAATTCCATTGTTTTTGACATTTACCTTCATAGGTTTCCATGTGCTTCAACAGAAATACTCCACAATCATGTTTATTTGCGTTGCTTTTCCATTTCATCTAAACGTTTCTTGTTTAAAAAGTGGAGATAATGGAACTCTTCTTATCAATTTTTTCATAGAATTCACCAAATGCTTTCAACTAAAAAATTAATAATATAATTAGAATATAATTAGAATAAGAAATTAGATATGTAATTTTGAACATAATTAGAAATACTTTAGAACATTGACATGTAATTTAGAACTCAATTAGAAATATTTTAGAATATCATTAGAAATACTTTAGAACATTGATATGTAAATTAGAATATAATCGGAATTACTTTAGAAAATAGACATATAATTTATAACATAATTAGAAATAAATAACTTAAAATTTCTTTATAGCATGATAAAAAAATAATAATTAACCAGGTTAAAACTTTACACCAAATCTTTAAAAAAATAATAAAAAAATAATTAAAAAAAAACCCTTTAGAACATAACCAAAATTACTTTAGAACATAGATATGTAATTTAGAAAATAATAAAAAATATTTTAGAATATTGACATGTAATTTAGAATATAATCGGAATTATTATTTAACATAGTCATATAATGAAATGATAAAAAAAATAATAATTAACTAAGTCAATTCTCAACACCAAAACCTTCTTAACCAAATTAAACCATAAAAAACTAATCATATATGTCTTGTATAATATATATGGTAAGATAATTAGAACATACATAGCATTCATTAGAGAAAAAAAAGTCTACTCTTCTTGTCTACACCACGCCTTTTGTTTTCTTAATTTAATCTGAAAGCAAAAGCATCTCATCTCTCCTAATCACCATTGTCGTTTTGTCAGCATACAAAAGTTTCCTAAAATAAGAACAAAAACTATATTAAACCAAAACAACATTTTGAATATAAATATAATACTTTAGAACATAAGCACGTAATTTTAAACATAATAATAGTACTTTAGAACTAAATTTTAGAACATGGTCAAGTAATTTAGAACAAAACCTGAAATATTTTAAAACATAAACTATATTAAATATTTAGAACATAACCTGAAATATTTTAAAACATAATACTTTAGAACATTAGCATAATAGTTTAGAACATAAGCACGTAATTTTAAACATAAACATACAACTTTAGAACATAAGCATAGTACTTTAGAACATAAACTTGTAACATTTAGAACATTTACTTAAAAAAAATATAACCATCGAAATTGAATTTTATTAGAAGACGAAGATGGGAATTTCAAACATGTACTTTAGAACATAAGCTTCTACCTTAGAAGATAAGTACAATGTTTAGAACATAAGTATATATTTTATGACATAATCACATACTTTTATTATAAGCATATAAATATAGATTGATGAAATTTTACGCGTTATCTCCTTGAGAAAAAGCATACTCAGCTATCATTACATTGTTGAAGAGTTTTTCATGATTAGCCATAGAAGGTGAACGCAAGTACATTGGAAGCTTATCCTTTTCTCTGTTTTTCCTTGTTTCTTCTTCTGCTTCTTCTTGTTTATATTCTTGCTTCCTATACAATTGAATAAAAAAAAAAACAATCAACAACTAAAATCAAATAATAATCAAACAACCGCCATAGCCTAAACCTAATTACCGTTGCTTATTCTCTTTGTTGTTCTTTTTTCTTCATCATGTTTCTTCCTTTCTTTTTTGGTTTTGTTGTCCTGTTTTTCTTCATTAAATGTAGGTGGATGATCTAGATTCAAAAAAATTACAATTAACAAATTCACATACTAGTAATTAGTTTAGAACATAGTCAAAAAAATTTAGAACATTAAAAGAACTTTTGACATAATAAAAAATTTATATTATAAAAACTAAATATTATAAATATCCAATATACATATAAGAAAAATAATGTTAAAATAAGTTGAAATACCCAACTATTGGTGAGGGCGGCAACAAATTGAAGCTTGGAGGAGAAATATCTTTATGCGTCTTTTTTTGAGTAATTGGTGTCTTTGGTGTGTCGTCATTCCTTTCCTCTTTCTTCTTTGTTGTATGGAAGAAAATTTTAAGCTTATTCTTTTGTCTAAACATAATCAAAATTACTTTAGAACATGGACAAGTAATTTAGAACATAATCAGAAATACCTTAGAACATAAATATAAATACTTTAGAACATATTAGAAATACTAATAATAAACTCAAATAAAACTAATATATATAACTAGAACACACAAACCATTAATTCTATATTAAAGTTTTACTAAATCATCCAACATATGTTCTAAACAAAAACCAGTGTTTTAAATATTCCTATTACTAAGTTACATTGATTACCCTTCCTTTGCTTCAACTTTCTTTTTTTCCTCTTTTTCTCCTTCCTTCTCCTCTTGTCTTTATCATTCTTTCTCCTCTTGTCTTTATCCTTCCTTCTCTTCTTGTCTTTCTTCTTGATTATCCTTTTATCCTTGTTCTTGCTTCTCTTCTTGTTCTTGAGAACATAATTATACGAATATTCTATTTCATTTTTTTAGTACTTTTCCTTTTTCAAATCAATTTATACAAAGAACATTAATAAGAAATGAGTTTGAAAATAATGGGAAATTACCAACTATATGTGAGGAGATACTATCATATATCTTTTCATTTCTTTTCCTCTCATCGTTGTTCTTTTCTCTTTCTCCTTCATTTTATGTCAAATCTTCATAATAATTATAAGACACAATGTGAAAACATAATTATATCATAAGGATTTGAGTTGGAACATTAACATAAACTTTAGAACATAAAGTGGAAACTTTAGAACATATAGCATAAACTTTAGAACATATAGCATAAACTTTAGAACATAAGCATATATGAATATTCTATTTCATTCTTTTTAGTACTTTTCCTTTTTCTTATCAATTTATTCAAAGAACATTAATAAGAAACGAGTTTGAAAATAATGTAAAATTACCAGCTATAGGTGAAGAGATACTATCATCTTTCTTATCATTGTTTTTTCTCTCATCGTTGTTCTTTTCTCTTTCTCCTTCATTTGATGGCAAATCTTCATAATAATTACAAGACACAATTTTAGAACATAACTATATCATAAAGATTTGAGTTGGAACATAAACACTTTATTTAAGAGCATAATTTAGAACAAAGGTATAATGTAGAACATAGGTGTAATTACCATTTCCCAATGTCTTTGGTGACTTTTCATCATTGAATTTCTTCCATGCTATGTTCATCAGCATATCCAATTCTTCTATGAATGCCGGCTCATCGAAGAAATGTTGATCTTGACTAAGTATGGAAGAACTTTTTCTCTGTTGATTTTCTTCTTCTTGATTTACCAATGGATATATATAATAAAACATAAGTTAGTCCAATAATGCATTTATATATGTTGAACTATTATAAATATAAAAACTACACTTTAGAACATAGGCTGAAAATTGTTTAGAACATAATTATAATACCTTTGTGGTATACTTGCACCAAATGTTGTCTATAAGATGATGTATTTTCTCAGTTGTTTCTTCCTCAACAAAGAGATCTTTTGCTTGGTTCAGCATGCTATACATCTCATTCCCATTCATTGCAAGACTTTTTGCCAAATCTCCAAATTTTCTTAAAAAGCCCTAATAATTTACAACATAAAATAATGAATATTTAGAACATTATAGAAATAAGTAAATAAATTAATAAAAAAAATACAAAAACATTATACCATCATGTCATTTGGAGACGTGATATAATTACAAGTCATGGATTGGTTTTCCATAAGTTTCTCCTTTGCTTTGTCTTTCCCTTGTTTTTTTAACAACGCCATGAGTTGTTTTTTTTATTACTTACTTCTCCCCTTATTTTTCTTTCATTGTCAAGGGTTGCTCTTTTTTCTCGCCTTTGTCTTTCCCTTGCCTTTTTTCCAATCCCTTTTTAAATATAAATTACAAATATTAGAATACATGCATAATTATAATGTATAGATAAATATAAAACGATAATTACCATTGATGGACCTTCACTTTTCTTTTCCTTTAGAACATAAAATAAACATGCATAATAAACTTTAAAACACATATACAATAAAGTTTAGAACATATATTAAAAAGTTTAGAACATATAGTATATACTTTAGAACATAAGTATATACAAAAATCATACCACATTCAATTTCATTCTTTCTAGTACTTTTCCTTTTCCAAATCCAAGGTATTTCTCAAACTTCAATCTCATATGAAACCTTTCTTGGTTCCACAATGATATTAGTGGAACTCCACGTGGTATCTCTAACCCTTTCCTTTGTACTCGATCAAAATAGGATACCTACAAGTACATCATTAGAAATACTTTAGAACATTGATATGCAAATTATAACATAGATATATAATTTAGAACATCATTAGAAATACTTTAGAACATATACATGTAAATTAGGACATAATCAGAATTACTTTATAACATAAACAAGTAATTTAGAACATAGATATGTACATTAGAACATAATCAGAATAACTTAAAATTAGGTTAAATAATTAGACTATTTTAGAGCATTTTTATCGTAATATAAATAACATATAGGAAATTTTGTGTAGAACTACCCTAAAGATAGGGTCATTTGTGAACAACTACCCATTTTTTTTATTTGTTTAGAACTACCCACAAGTTTGAAAACATTTGGGTAGCACTACCCATTAACATTTTTCGTCCAATTAAGACGTTATCGGAGCTCACTTTTTTCACTTTTGCCACCCAATTAACTCTCCCAATTTGTATAAAGGTTTTAATTTACCTTAATGAACCTAATGAAGGTTTTAATCGTAATTTATTTTAGGGTTCATAAGAGTAGTATTATTTGGGATTTTAATTTCTAAGGTTTGGGGGTTTAATTGAATTGGGGTTTTTGCTTATTTTAGCATTAATTGACCATTGTAATTGAAAAAAGTAAAAAATTGGGCCAAAATAACGTTTTAATGGAACAAAAAACGTTAGTGGGTAGTGCTACCCAAACTTTTCCAAACTTGCGGGTAGTTCTAAACAAATAAAAAAAAAAATGGGTAGTTGTTCACAATTGACCCTATCTTTAGGGTAGTTCTACACAAAATTCCCTAACATATATAAAGAATGTTAAAAAAAATTAAAAATTAATTACCATAAGAAAGATTAAAGGACTCGTGAAGAAAGATTCTCCATCTAGCCATTTTTAGAAGTTTCCATCAAGTGCTCCTTAACAAATTTGCACCAATCCAACTTAACTATATTCTTTGTATCCTTGCAACTATACAAAAACTTAACGTATAGTAATTTAGAACATAATCAAAAAATTCCAAATGAATTCATCCGAAACATGATCTTGTTCTTTATCTACACCTTTCACCTTTTGGAACCTACTAATCAATTGTCCATTTGTTGGAGCACCCTGTAAGCTAGAAATTTAGAACATGGACAAGTAATTTAGAACATAATCAGAAATACTTTAGAACATAATCAAAAATATTGTAGAACATAATTAGAAATACTTTAGAACATAATCAAAAATACCGTAGAACATAATCAGAAATACTTTAGAACATATTCAGAAATACTTTATAACATTATAAAAATAAATTAGAACATAAGCCAAATAACAAGTTATTCTTATTATTTCTCCTTAACATAAGCCAAATACAAGCACACATAAAAAAATATTCTTACCACTTCAAGGTCAAAGTTTTTTCTCCATTTTTGCATAAGTTTGCACATTTCACATTCTTATTTTCTTTTGTATCAAGAATTGCTATATCTCCCATTGTCCATCCATATGTCATGTGAACATCAATTTCATCAAAGAATATTTCTCCTTCTCTCCCCGGCAGTATCAAGCAACATCTTTTTGGATCAAAATTCGTAAAAAGTGTTCTGACAACCTAGATTTAAATTAAAGGTTAAGAATACAAAATACATATAGATTAGAATTTAAATAAAAATAAAAATTAACATAATAATTAAACTTTAGAACATTAATTAAAAATTTATAAGAATTAGAATATAATAGTTGATATTTAAATCATAAAAATAAAAAATAAAAGTTAATGCGAGTGCTTACCAAGAATCAGCATAATGTGGTGCATCTAATTCCAAAAAAACTTCAAATCCAATTTTCTTAATTGCTTGTTTATGCTTATAAAAAAGATCTACTAACACTTGTTTTAGCAATGCCTTAGCAATAACTCATTGATAAGCTAATCTCTTTTTTTTTCCTCTTTGATTATTTTGACATCCTCATTATCCTTTTCTTTTTCAATCTTTCTTTTCTTACTTTTTATATTTTTTTCATAACCACTTGAAAAAAGTAGAACATTAGAAAGCATTTTAACATAATAAAAACATAAACTTTAGAACATCAACATATAGTTTAGAATACATGTACTTGTTAAAAACATATACTTTAGCATTGTAAGCACATAGTATTAACATGAGCACATAGCTTTATAACATGCACAATCATATCAGATTATAAGAATACAAATTAGGAGAAAAAAGATTTGAATTAGAACATGGACTTTAGAACATAAGTTTATTGTTTAGAACATGTAACTTAGAACATAAGTAGATAGGTTATTGTTATAAAAAATAAAGTTTAGAACTTATATATATAATTAAAACATCAACTTAGAAATGTAAGCATGTAACTTACAAAAATAAAGTTACATATTAATTATAGCATTTACTATAGAACATAAGCATGAATTTATAATATAAACATGCAATTTATGACATTATCATATAATTTAAAACATCAACAAATAATTTAGAACCTTTTTACTATCATCGTTCACGTCCTCTCTTTTATCATCTTTCTCCTCCAACTTTGGTCCATCCATCTCATCATTAATATCATCTTGATCATCATTCTCATCATCTTCATCATCTTCTTCTTCCTTTTTTTTCATTTTTCTAGTTTGTTGAATCCTTGATTGAAGCTTTCTACTTTTTTTCGTTTTAGACTTTGCACATGTTTCTCAAATTCAGCTTTGTCAATTACTTCCACCATCATTTTCAACAACTTTCCTTTAAAATCAAATATAAATGATTCAGAACATATATGATAATCTTTAAAATATAATCAAAAGTACTTTAAAACATTGACATGTAATATAAATAATTTCAAACATATATGATAATCTTTAGAACATAATAGAAAACTTTATATCATAATAGAAATACTTTAGAACATAATAGAAAATCTTAGAACATAATAGAAATACTTTAGAACATAAGGGAAAACATTAGAACATAAGGAAAAAATAATACATAAAATTAAATTACCTTTTTCTTCCATAAGTAATTTTTTCATCTGGTATAATAGTAATTTCTTCTTCTAATTTTTTTCATTTTGGCCTTGCATTTTTCTGCAATTTTAAAAAATAAAAAACATTAGCAGCATTCCAACATTAGTAATATATGTTAAACATAAGAACAGTTTAGAACATGCTGAAAATATTTGAGAACATGCTGAAAATAGTTGTCTTTGTAGGCATTATATAGTTTTAACTCTTTAAAATATTCATTCAAGTCCAATACATTTAAAGGTCTTTCAAGATTCAAGGAATTTCTAAACCAATAATCACCAACTTCCTCAAATTATTCCCAATTAAGGAAGTTGAGGATACATAATCCAAATGTGCTGCTCTAATTTCTGATATCGGTGAATTAGAGACTTCCTCACAACACCTTGATCGTGTCAAGGAACTTGGTCAGCAAATTGAAAGTGTTCGTATGTTATTGAAGCAGTTGAAGAATCGAGATTAGCCTATTTTGCATTTAAATTTATTTTTGTCATTCTTTTTTGTACAAGTTACTAAGCACAGGGAGGAAAACCCGACCCTATTTGGTATAATATTAGTGATTCTTTTTTGTACATAGTATATATAGATATCTATATACTTCATACGAGTGTTAGATAAAAGGAAAATAAGGAGCATTTTATTGACACAATAATTTTGTAACTTGAATGTAAAATTTTTTATTTGCAACCGCGAAAATGCATTGAAAATTTAGAACATAATAATTTGAACCTAAATCAAACTAATTCGAACTTGGTCCAAAATCGAACTTTAGAATATAATCGAACTATATAAAATCGAACTTTAGAACATAATCGAACTATATAAAATCGAACTATATAGAAGATAATCGAATTATATAAAATTCAAACAATATCGAACTTTAAAACATAATCGAACTATATAATTTGCAAAAATCGAACTAAAATCGAGAAAAAATGGAACAAAAATGTGGACGACTACATCGCCAATTTGCCACAATCCCTACAAATGTGTGTGTCATTGGTCCACCATTACCAACAGTATCTTCCATCAATAATATAATCTATTAAACAGACATATTTAATTGTGCCACAGTACGTGGAGTATAACTTTCTTCAATAAAAATGAGCAGTTCATTTGATATGTTCTTCATTTCCCTGATTCCTTTGCGTTCTATATAAAATTGAACTTTAGAACATAATCGAACTATATAAAATCGAACTTTAGAACATAATCGAACTATATAGAACATAATCGAACTATATAAAATTCAAACAAAATCGAACTTTAGAACATAGTCAAACTATATAACTGATCACGGGTTAGATAGGTCGTTAAGCTACTACCCTAACCAAATTAATCACTTATAATACCTAAAATTACACCAAACTAATTAGTGGCAAGTAAAGGGTCAAACCACTAGGGAAGCACGCTAATTTAACATCAATAATCACTAATGCAAGAGTGAAAAGGGGATTGTTTTTGTTGGTTTTGTTGAGTAAGAACACTAAAACTACAAATAAGCACGAAAATGATGATTAAAATTAATAGAAAATGACGATAGGGATACGGGGGTGTCCAATATGATTAGAAAGTGGGGAATAATGGTGATTATTATGAAACACATGCCAAAGAACACAAGATTCTACCTAAACAATTCATTTTCATGCAATAGTCTAGGCAAATCAATGAAAGATGTCTACACTAATAAGGATCATTCTCATGCATCTTATTAGTTACAATCAAATCAAGAGAATAAAGAAGCACAATCCATAAAAACTCCACTTTAATAACTCATTCTCATGCAATCATTAAAATAGAGATGATCCTAATCTAGTTCAAATCACTTTCATGCATTTAAACTAGAAAACATCAAATAAAGTGCAACAATAATCTCAAGCTAATAAAAATCATGTCTTTCATCAATATATGACATAAGTTCAATCCAACCATCATCATTCATCCAATATCAAATCATATCTTCCACCCCCTTCCCCTAGCTAGAAGTTTAGCCTAGAGAAGGGAGATTAAACATAATATCAAAACTAGAAATAAACTCAAGAAACTCAAACCAAACATGATTAAAATCAATGAAATCAATAATAACTAGATAAACTAATATGATTGACAAGAATAAGTAACAATAAAACAAATAAATAATACTAAAGTCAAGGAGAAGAGATTACTAAAGAAAGGATTAATGAAAGAAGAAAACTTGGATTCTTGCTTGATTGATTGAAGATTAAAACTTGAGAAAAGTTGAATACAATAAAGGATGTCTGAATAACAATCTATTTTCTCTCTAGATTAGGCTAATGTTCTATGGAATTAGTACTTAGGTGTCCTCTATTACAAAGAGTCCCCTTCTATATATATGTGGCTCCCCCAAAAGAAAGAGACTTTGAAAACAAGGTGCAAAGAAATCATAAATCCAGCCGTGCGCCCCCGCACACGACATATGCGCGCCCGCGCAGTAGGGTAATGCGCCCTCTCAACATAGTGCGCGGACGCAACTTTGAGGGTACGAGGAAATCAAGCGCGCCCGCATAATAGGCCTGCGCGCCCACGCATCAGGTCGCGCGCCCGCACAGAAGCCGCACAACAAGTCGTGAAAACTCTCTGGTTAGGCTCTGTTTCTTCAACCTGGCTGCGCGGGTTCTGAGAGGGCTGTGCGCCCGCACAGCAGTCGCACAGCACCCCGCGCACAACAGTTTGCTTGGCTTCTTGACATCCTCTTTCTTTCGGCACATAAAACCCACAAAATAAAAGTATGGAAATCAAAATAAAAACAAAGCGAGAAGACTAAGAAAAATAGAAGATAAAGGAGAAAAGAAAAGAGGAAGCAAAACTAAGTAAAAATGCTTAGAAAAAGGGCCAAACAAGTGCAAATGAGGGGAGAATCCTTAGAGAAAAAGGATAAAAGAGTGGCATAAATGCCACTCGTCAAAATCCCCCACACTTGCCTCTTGCTTGTCCTCAAGCAAGGAAAACCAGAACAAAAAGACAAAAACAACAAACATAACATGACAAGGTTTTAGCAAAACCAATCAAGTATCAAGGTAATGGAATGCTCAATTTGGACTCACATGCAAATAAATGCACCAAAGAATACTTATCTTTCTCAATTCAAAGAGGGAAAACACGTTCCAAGATGCTCAAGGTTGAAAAAGACAAACCTAAGCTAAGCGTAAAGAACTAATGATTTCATTCTCCGCCCTAGCCCCAACCAAGACGGTCCGCGTTCTCTCCACTAACCTCAATTCATCCCCTATCTAGCTCCTCATGGTTCCTCGAGGGAACCGGAAAAAGAAATTTTTATGTGGAATCATAAGGTCATCCCGACATCTCAACTATGCATACTCTCTCCATAGGGTTGAAATCTATCTCCCTCTTCCGTTCTTTGACCACGCCCCTCTAGAATCCAAGGGTCTTAAGTAGGGTTGTAATGTCATGGCTAGGGGTTATGGTTGGGAAACAATTTGAAAATTTTGGTGGCAATTCCTAAGTGAAGCGTAAGAGTGGCCATCTCTCAAGAACATCCTAAGAATTGAACCTATTCTCAAACTTACAACCTTTCAAAACAAACCACACCATATTACTTCAATAATTTTTTTTTTTGCTTGGTTTTCATGAGTTTCAAATTCTTGCCACACCTTTTTGCGTACTCTTTTCATGAATAATCTTTCAAAACCTTATTTGAACCAAATTACACAACTTTCTTGCTCAATTTCAACATTATCAAAATCGAACCTCACAAGCCAATGCTTCACTAACTACAAGGGTTGGTAGAACATAGGCCGATAGGTTTGTAATATGGCTAAGTCAAGAAATGGGAAATAAGGCTCAAATTAGTTAGCAAGAGGGTGAATGTAAAAATGAAAACCAAATTTGTAACAAAACACAAAGAAAACAAAGAAAAATGAGAAGAAATGCCCTCTTCCTCCTCTAGAGTTATATGGTCACGATCTTGGGAGCTAGACGCCAACACAAAGATTAAGACATGCATAGTTAAGGATCCTAAGTGCCTCTCACAAGAATGATGAAGGCTAGAACAAATGACGCTCACACGGGATAAGAAAGATAGAAAATACTAACCAAGGGAATCCTATCCACCATAGAGAGCAACACCATCTTACCACTTTCCCGTGAACTAGGGTTCAAACGTCCTCAACAGTTCTAAACCGGGCTACCTTATCTTACAATGTGTCTAATTCAACCCAAAGCATTCTCAAACCATGTGAACCCTTATCCACTAGGAAGATAAGCATTCAAAGACACATCGAGGCAAACCAATCCAAAAGAGTGAGCAAATTACACATAAAAAACCATTTTAAATTTTCATAATTATTCTTGTAACACAAAAAGGGGAAAACAAAACAAAAGAAAGAGGAAGAAATCAAAAAGGTTCACATACGAGGCATATAATTCAATTAAATCCCAATCGTCATACAAGTGATCGTTCGATAACAACATCAACGATCCCAGGTTCCATAGAACCAAAAGCAAAAATCCTCGAACCATTCAACTTCTTCCTAATCTAAAACTAAGCTAAACACCCAAAGAAAAAGAAAATAAAAGAGAGGAAAGGTCTCACCAAATTTCGCTTGAAATGAAGACAAGATAAATTATGCAATCTCACCGAGGGGGGCTCAATTTTCCCTTTAACTTCCTTTATCTCCATTTCCAAGCTTGAAAAGTGAGCCAAAATGAAAGAAACGACTTAGATGAAACAAAAATAAAATAAAAAGTTAAAAATCAAAGAAAGAAACTAAGAATTTAAACAAAATGAAGAGATAGAAATAAAATAAAATAAATTAAAAAAAATTTGGATTAAGGGAAGTTTGGACTATCGGGAGTTTGGATTTTTCTTTATGGGAGCTCCATCACCTACACAAACACTTTAAAATTCATTAGCAAAATCTTATCAAAATCACCCAGGGACATCATCATCACAATCAAGAAGATAAATCAACATCAAAACATGATAAAGCCAACCGAACCATGAGAGTTTTATCACGTACAATGAAATCCCCCCCACACTAGCATGATGACAAGCCTTCCCCCACACTATAAAAAAAACATCCCTTTGCCTCTTACACACCCCCCCCCCCACACTAAAACAATGCACCGTCCGCGGTGCGCCAAATTAAAACATTGGGAGGGGGTAAAGGGGAGAAATAAAGAACAAGGGGGGCTAGTGGCCGCTAGGGCTGGCTTCGTCATCATCTCCATCATCCTCGGTGTTGTAGGAGAAACCATCTGGAGGGATGCCGTGTGGGTCCCAACCACCGGTGAAACCCGGAGGCCAACCATAGTGACCTCGGAAAAGGTCTTGTTGCCATTGAGGCAACGGGTCGAAAGGGGAGGGAAACTGAAGAGGGGAAGGGTGGGTAAGGTCGACATATGGATAGTTAGGGTCACCCCTAAAATCGCTCCCCCCAGGGGCACGATAATTGTACCTGGTTTCCATCGGGTAGTCTACCCGGGAAACACCTGGGAGGAGGGTCCTTGCCAATAGGGCCAAGTAGGTTGTGATCCCTGCCACCCAGGAACCGGGCCTTGTTGGGGTGGCAAATAGGGGTAATTTATCGGGGGGGGGGGGTGGGGGGTGACCTCAAACCTATCCACGACCGCACCATAAAGAGCTTGGGTTTGCATAAACATACCCTGTTGGTTCTCCATTAGGCTCTGCATGCCAAGTTGCATGCTCATCATTTGTTGTTTAAGGATACTCATGCCTTGATGCTGTTGCTGTTGTTGTTGCTGTTGCTGCTGATGTTGTTGTTGTTGCTGTTGTTGTTGCTATTGTTGGTGCTGTAGTTGTTGTTGTTGTTGTTGTTGTTGTTGGTCGACTTCCATATTCCTTGCGCCACCCAGAGCAGTGGGTAGCACACCATTGTCTTGCGGAATTTTCCATACATTCCTTGCGTTCTGCTCCAAGGATGTACGGCAAGGGTAAGGCAAGATGCAATGGTGCTCGCGGTCAACCATCTAGGCATGAAAATTATTGGCATCTAAAGTTCCTTGGAGGAACCCCGACCTTCTCATTTTTTTATGTCAATGAATAGATCTTTGTCGGCCCCAATTTCAGTGCATGAGGGGAAGAAGCGTTCATAGTTAAGCTTCTTGGAAATCCTTGTAATAATCCCACCGAGGGCAATTTCTCCCGTTTTGTGACCCGACTTGATTTCCTCGCAACACGACGAACCAGTACCCCATATTGAGCCGCCCTTTCAATTCCTCCCTAGTGGAAACCCACAAAGTAAATAGCTCTTCATGCGAGAGCTTACTCAAGTCCTGCTTGCTAAACACCGCAAGCCCCATAATGCGGTGTAGAATACGGAACATAGGGTGGATAATATGGTTGGCCACCGAATACCTAGTGTTGAACTCTTCAAAATCGGTAATCGTTGGCCACCATCGAAATGCATCGTACTCAGGGAATAGGCTTAATGAAGGGGCAAGGAGGTCCGCCTCGGGGTTCAAATCCAACAATACATTAAGATCACTAAGAGTCATAGTGTGCTGGTTGTTGAACAATTGGAAGGAAATTTGGAAGTCATTCCCATAAGGCTCCTTTTCAAAAGAGGCCAAGAATTCGAAGGTGGGCTCCTTATATGTTCGGAATTGATGCTTGATGAACTCACTCATCCTTAAGTTGTCAAGGAGCGACCTTATATCATCGTCAATCCCCAAAGCTCTCATGGAGCGTTGATCATAGTGTCTGGAGGGATTTAACTTTCGTCCTTGAAGGTCGTTAAAGAACGTAGCATGAATCTTGTTCAAGAATCTCAATCTAGGGGAAACATTTGGTCCTTGAGCTTGAGTTTGTTGAGTACTCGGTTCCTCAACCCTTAACCTGGGCTCCTTTCTGCTCTTCCTTTTGCTCACTATGTTCTCAAGAAATACAAACAACCCAACCAAAAGAGAACTCCCTTCGAACTCAACCAATAATTGGAACACAACAACAACAACCCAAGTCTTAACAATCTGCAAAAAGGTTAGTACTAACAACTAACCACACAAATATAGCTCCCAAGAAAACTAGAATCAACAACAAAGCACTCAATCACAATACATTATGAAAGTAACCAACTCTCATGAAAGTAGTTGCATTATCATCAATACTAACACCAAATTTCTTAACTTAATTTCATGAAAATGGCTTCCAAAACAACGATGTTAACAACAATGTCCCAAAATCACTAAATTTCACACTAATAACCAACAAATCCTTAACAAAGAAAATCAAAATCACAAGAAATTCACTCAAGCTAATTCATGCTTAATAACTAAAAATTTTGCAGAAGCTTGAATACCACAAAGAACCTCCAAGAACACCACCTTCAATTAAGCTTGCAAACCATGAAAATGGAGGATTTTTTGGTATTTTGGAGAGAGAAAGTGGGTGAATTTGTGAGTAGAGTGAAATTTTTTGATGGATTTGAAGGAAAATCAATGGAATTTGTGAGAAATGGGTGAAATTTGAAGGTTAGGGTTTGAGTTTGTGAGGAGAGAGAAGAGAGCATGAAATATGGGTTTCGAAATTATGAGGACGAATAGGGGAAGAAAGGGTAAAAACCCTATTTTCCCAGCTCTGCGCGCCCGCACAGGGATGTTGTGCGCCCGCACAGAAGTCGCGCACTAGGTCGCGCAGACTCTCTGTCTCGAATCTCCAGTTTTGAATTAAGCTGTGCGGGTTTTGACAGTGAGTGCGCGCCCGCACACCTTCCCTTACGTGCCCGCACAGAGGTCGCGCAAACCTTTTGCCTTGAACTCCAATTTGTGAATAAATCTGTGCGGGTTCTGACAGTGCTTGCGCGCCCGCACACTTCACACTGCGCGCCCGCACAGATGTCGCGCACAGGGTCGCACAGAGTAAATTTCAATTTATTTCTCCTCACATCTTCGAAGTAGAAAATCCTTGTTCCTTCATAATCCAAACACCTATAAACCAAAAGGGGGAAAAATCAAATTCAAATTCAAATTCAAAAAAAAGAAAGTGAAATCGGAATATTTAAAAAAAAAAATAGAAAGGAGTTAGAAACTCGGGTTGCCTCCCAAGAAGCGCTTCTTTATGAGGTCACTAGCTTGACCATGAGAAAAATTCTTCAAGTGGGAGGCTTGGGATCCAAAGGATCAAGCATTATACATTCAATGATACCAACTTCTTCCTTGAAAAAGTAATGCTTTAAACGATGACCATTAACCATAAACTTGTTACCATCCGAATCTAACTCAAAGGAGCCATAAGGAGTAGTCTTTGATATCACAAAAGGACCTGACCACTTTGATTTGAGTTTATTCGGAAACAAACGAGGCCTTGAGTTGAAAAGCAAAACCTTGTCTCCAACCTTAAAGTTCTTGTTTCGAATATGTTGGTCATGCCACTTTTTGGTCTTCTCCTTATATAACCTTGAGCTCTCATAAGCATCATCTCTAAGCTCTTCAAGTTCATTGAGCTAAAGCAATCTCTTCTCACCGGCCAACGATAAATCCATATTGAGCTCTTTGATGGCCCACCAAGCCTTGTATTCTAACTCAACCGGCAAGTGACAAGACTTTTCATAGACCAACCTATAGGGGGTCGTGCCGATTGGAGTCTTGTATGCCGTCCTAAGAGCCCATAGTGTGTCATCAATTTTGAGAGACCAATATTTCCTTGATTGGTTCACCATCCTTTCAAGAAGATTTTTTATTTCACGATTCGAGACCTCCACTTGTCCTTGAGTTTGAGGGTGGTAAGGTAATCCAACCTTGTGATGAACGCCATACCTCTTGAGAAGAGCTTCAAATTTCTTTTTGGCAAAATGGGAGCCTCCATCACTAATTAGCACCCTCAGAAATCCAAACCTAGGAAAAATGATCTTCTTTAGGAGCTTAAGCACAACCTTGTGATCATTGGTAGGTGAGGGTCTGGCTTCAATCCATTTCGTCACATAATCGACCGCTACCAAGATATATAGATTCCCACAAGAACAAACGAAAGGCCCCATAAAATCCACCCCCCAAACATTGAAGGGTTCAACTTCTAAAACACTTTGTTGGGGCATTTCGTCCCTCTTGGTAATGCCTCTTCTCCTTTGACATCTATCACATTGCGCAATAAATTGGTGGGCGTATCTATGCATTGTCGGCCACCACAATAGAGATTGAGAGATTTTTGCCACTGTTTTGTCAACACCACCATGTCCTCCACATGGTAGTGAGTGGCAATGCTCAAGAACTCCTTGAATTTCATGATCTGGAATACACTTCCGATAAAGGCCATTTCCACATTGCTTGAATAGGTATGGGTCATTCCAAAAGTACCTTCTCACTTCCTTGAAAAACTTCTTCTTTTGTTGAGAAGAATACTCCGGGGTAACGACTCCACACGCAATATAGTTGGCTATATCCGCGTACCAAGGGGTAGAAGTTGACAACAAAGCCATGAGAGCCTCAAATCCTATCTGATCATTAATCGATACATCCTCCTTGTTCTCAAAAGGTAGCCTAGACAAATGATCCGCTACATAGTTCTCCGCTCCCTTTTTGTCCCTTATTTCCATGTGAAAGTCTTAGAGAAAGAGAACCCAACAGATCAAGCGAGGATTTGCTTCTTTCTTGGTCATGAGATACCGCACCGCGATGTGATCCGTGTACACAATAACTTTTGAGCATATAAGATAGGACCGAAACTTATCGAATGCAAACACTACCGCTAACATCTCTTTCTCCGTTGTTGTGTAATTCTTTTGAGTCTCATCTAGAGTCCTACTTTCATAGTAGATGACACATGATTTTCCTTGTTTCTTTTGACCAAGAATGGTACCTACTGCAAAGTCACTAGCATCACACATTAGCTCAAAAGGCAAGCTCCAGTCCGGAGCTTGCACAATGGGAGAAGAAATGAGAGCTTCCTTGAGATTACGAAACGCCTTAAGGCAAGCCTCATTGAAGCTAAAAACAACCACTTTTTTGAGTAATTCGGTCAAAGGTTTGGCGATTGAAGAAAAATCTTTGATAAACCTCCGGTAAAAACCGGCATGCCCAAGAAAAGCCCGTGCCCCCGTGATGGAAGTCGGAGGGGGAAACTTTTCAATCACCGAAACCTTGCTCGGATCAACCTCAATGCCATTTTTTGAAACCTTATGGCCGAGGACAATGCCCTCCTTGACCATAAAATGGCACTTTTTCCAATTTAAAACCAAACTCGTCTCTTGACACCTTTTTAAAACTTTTTCAAGGTTAAAAAGACAAGTGTCAAAAGACGAGCCACCAACACTAAAATCATCCATGAAAACTTCAATTTCTTTTACAAGCATCTCAGAGAAAATGGAAGTCATGCATCTTTGAAGTATAGGGAGCATTGCATAATCCGAATGGCATTCTTCGGTATGCAAATGTCCCATATGGACATGTGAAAGTAGTTTTCTCTTGATCACTTGGATGGATAAGGATTTGGAAAAATCCGGAATACCCATCCAAGAAACAAAAGAAATCATGGTTAGAAAGTCTTTCAAGCATTTGGTCCATGAAAGGAAGAGGAAAATGATCTTTCTTGGTGTTTTTTTTCAATCTCCTATAATCAATGCACATTCTCCACCTGGTCACCATTCGGGTGGAGATTTCCTCTCCCTTTTCATCCTTGATTATGGTCATTCCAACTTTCTTTGGAACTACATGAACCGGGCTAACCCATTTGCTATCAGAGATAGCATAGATGATGCCCGCCTCACGTAGTTTCAAAATTTCTTTCTTCACAACCTCTTGAAGGTTGGGTTTCAACCTTCTTTGAGGTTCAATGGAGGTGTAATGATCATCTTCAAGATGAATACGATGCATAAAGAAGGGCATCCCTATATTTTCTCAAAACATCAAGAAGTTTTTCCAAATTAAGACCATCTAGGGTAGCATTGACAATAATAAGGTATTTTCCCTTCTTATCAAGAAAAGCATATTTCAAAGAAGGGGGAAGGGGCTTGAGTTCTACCTTGGGAGGAGGCTTAGAACTCTCCTCCAATTTCTCCTCCTTGGACTCAAGCTCGATCTCAACTTGTTTTTCAACTTCCTCCTTTGAGGATTCCTCCATTGCCATGACAAATTCTTTAGCCTCTTGAGAGTGGAACTCTTCTTTGCATGTAAGGGCTTCTATCATTGGATCTTGAGGCCTCATCACGACCCTCCCCAAGCGATCTAGCTCTTCATTCACCACATCAACTCTATAGTATTTTTCAACCATGGGGGTCTTGAGAAACTTAGAAAACTCAAAGACAATCTTTTCATCCGCCACTTCACATGTGATGGTGTTGTTCTTGCAATTGATGACCGCCCCAAAGTTTTAAGAGCTTCACGTCCCAAAATCAAAGGATTGTTGACATCTTCCTCCATATCCATCACTACAAAGTCACAAGGCACGTATATGCGTCCCGCTTGAATTGGAACATCCTCAAGCTCTCCACAAGGTAATTTCACCAACCGATCGGCCAATTGAATTATCTTCCTTGTAGGGATCATCTATATATTGAGTATTTGAGCAATGGATAGAGGGATTAAACTAACACTTGCTCCAAGATCGGCTAAGGCGCCCCTAGCTTCCATGTTCCCAATTTTCACCGGCAAAGTGAAACTTCCTGGGTCTTTTTCCTTCTTGGGCATCTTATGTTGGACAAGAGCACTCACTTGATGTGGAAAGGTGATAATCTCATCATTGAGCTTCCTCTTTTTGGTGAGAATATCTTTGAGGAACTTGGAGTAAGATGGCATTTGTGTCACAACTTCAAGAAAAGGGAGGTTGATATGCAAATTCTTCATGACACTAAGAAATTTTGTGAACTTGTCATTCAACTTCCTCTCCGCAAGCCGACTGGGAAAAGGAACCGGTCCATCAAGATTCCTAGCCTCACTAGGAATTGGAGTTGTCTTCTCATTGTCAAGCTTCTTCTTCTCCGAACCTCCTTCTATCTTATCACCCTTTTCTTTCTCACCTCCCTTGTTTTCATTCACACTCTCCTCTCCTCACTTCTTTTCCTCACTATCCCCTTCATTTGGCCCTTCATAGGAAGTTCCCGACCTCAATGTGATCGCCTTGCATGTATCCGGTTTTGGATTGTGAGATGGGTTAGGTTGTGGTTGTCAGGGTAGAGTGGATGGTGAATTGAAAGGAGTTCTCTCGGCCAATTAAGCTAGTTGTGAATCAACAATCTTGTTGTGAGCTCTTATCTCTTGCATTTGTTGCCCAAAATATTGCATTTGCGTATGCATGGCTTGGAGGAGTTGAGTTTGAGTTAGCTCCGCTTAAGGTGCTTGTTCTTGATGATTTCTTTGAGGTGCTTAGGTTTGATTGTTGTATTGGTTGTTCTTTGGATAGCTTCCTCTTGGGTTTTGGGGTTGAGATGGAGGTGGATTTTGATATTGAGGGTTGGAGTTATAGGAAGGTTGAGCTTGTTGGTTCCATTGTTGAGGTTGAGGTACAAACCCAGGTGGTGGTTGTCTCCAAGCTACTCAACCGCCGATTCCTCTAAATCCCTTTTGCCTTGTGTTGTATGCCGCTACATGTTCGGGGCTTAAACCTCCACAATAGGATGTATCATGGTTGGTTCTTCCATAATTTTGACAAGAGAAAGAGTTAACTTGAGAAGAGCTTGCTCCATCACTTGAACTTGCATTCACACTCGTGTTCAATTTGGAAAGCCCTTTTGTTAGTTAATCAATTTGATGTTGTAATTGATCAACTTTCTCCAATTCGTAAATACCACCTCTCTTTGGAGCGTTTCTTCTTCGGCCCCCCCAGAAGTAATTCTTTGCTACCTCTTTTATTGTGGCTTCAACCTTTATTTTGAGGGATCTTGATTAATTGACCACCCGCCCCTGCATCCAAATTGGCTCTTGACATGGGCTCCAATCCGTCGTAGAAAAACCGCATGAGCAACCCTTGATTGTACTCATGGTGGGGACATGCTTGTACCAACTCTTTGAATCTCTCCCATGCTTCACCAAGACTTTCATCGGCATCTTGCTCAAACGATGCAATTTTCCTTCTCATTTCGGCGGTCTTCTCCTCGGAGATAAAGCGCTTCAAGAACGCTTTTACCACCTCCCTCCATGTTGTGAGAGTGTTAGGCTTTACTTGCTTTAGCCATTTCTTTGCTCGTCCAGTGAGAGATTTCCAGAAAAGGTGCATACGAATGTAGTCTTGACTCACTTCATTGGTTTGCGTCATTGCGCACAATTCAAGGAATTGGTCCAAATGTTCAATAGGGTCCTCACTTGCACTTCTGGAAAATTGCTCCGATTGGACCATTCGAGTATATTGTAGGTGGATTGAGAAGTTAGTTTTCATGACGGGTAGAAAAATCCCTCCCGTGAGCTCATAATCCTCCGGATTTCCGAACTCACGAAACAAAAAATCATTCTCTTGTCCCGCCATTGATCCGCGTGGTGAACTTGAAGAGTAAGTATCACTCTCACTATAAACTATATCATTAAAACCTCTTCCCTCGTCTTGATAAAGCCTACGGACTTGTCTCAAGGTTCTGTTGATTTCGTGGTCAATTTGATGTGAGGGTGCTCCTGACCTCCTAAGCATTCACCAAATCTAAGCAAACAATTAGCAATGACAAGAATGATAAAACAAAAAAAACAAAAAGACAAGAAAGAAAATGACTCTAACAAAAGCAATAATGGACGCTAAACAAGCCGCCTCCCCGGCAATGACGCCAAAATTTGATCGCGGGTTAGATAGGTCGTTAAGCTACTACCCTAACCAAATTAATCACTTATAATACCTAAACCTACACCAAACTAGTTAGTGGAAAGTAAAGGGTCAAACCACTAGGGAAGCACGCTAATTCCACATCAATAATCACTAATGCAAGAGTGAAAAGGGGATTGTTTTTGTTGGTTTTGTTGAGTAGGAACACTAAAACTTCAAATAAGCACAAAAATGATGATTAAAATCAATAGAAAATCACGCTAGGGATACGGGAGTGTCCAATATGATTAGAAAGAGGGGAATAATGGTGATTATCATGAAACACATGCCAAAGAACACAAGATTCTACCTAAACAATTCATTTTCATGCAATAGTCTAGGCAAATCAATGAAAGAGGTCTACACTAATAAGGATCATTCTCATTCATCCTATTAGTTACAATCAAATCAAGAGAATAAAGAAGCACAATCCATAAAAACTCCACTTTAATAACTCATTCTCATGCAATCATTTAAATACAGATGATCCTAATCTAGTTCAAATCACTTTCATGCATTTAAACAAGAAAACATCAAATAAAGTGCAACAATAATCTCAAGCTAAAAAAAATCATGTCTTTCATCAATATATGGCATAAGTTCAATCCAACCATCATCATTTATCCAATATCAAATCATATCTTCCACCCCCTTCCCCTTGCTAGAAGTTTAGCCTAGAGAAGGGAGATTAAACATAATATCAAAACTAGAAATAAACTCAAGAAACTCAAAACAAAACATGATTAAAATCAATGAAATCAATAATAACTAGATAAACTAATATGATTGACAAGAATAAGTAACAATAAAACAAATAAATAATACTAAAGGCAAGGAGAAGAGATTACTATAGAAAGGATTAATGAAAGAAGAAAACTTGGATTCTTGCTTGATTGATTGAAGATTAAAACTTGAGCAAAGTTGAATACAATTAAGGATGCCTGATTAACAATCTATTTTCTCTCTAGATTAGGCTAATGTTCTATGGAATTATTACTAAGTTTCCTCTATTATAAAGAGTCCCCGTCCATGTATATGTGGCTCCCCCAAAAGAAAGAGACTTGGAAAACACGACATATGCGCGCCCGCTCAGTAGGCGTGTGCGCCCTCTCAACATATTGCTTGGCCGCAACTTTGAGGGTATGGGGAAATCAAGCGCGCCCGCACAGTAGGCCTGCGCGCCTGCACAGAAGTCGCACAACAAGTCGCGCAAACTCTCTGGTTAGGCTCTGTTTCTTCAACCTGGTTGCGCAGGTTCTGACAGGGCTGCGCGCCCGCATAGCCAAGGGTGCGCGCCCGCACAGCAGCCGTACAGCACCCCGCGCACAACAGTTTGCTTGGCCTCTTGACATCCTCTTTCTTTCGGAACATAAAACCTACAAAAAAAAAGCATGGAAATCAAAATTAAAACAAAGCGAGAAACTAAGAAAAAGGGAAGATAAAGGAGAAAAGAAAAGAGGAAGCAAAACTAAGTAAAAATGCTTAGAAAAAGGGCCAAACAAGTGCAAATGAGGGGAGAATCCTTAGAAAAAAAGGATAAAAGAGTGGCATAAATGCCACTCATCAATAATTCGCAAAAATCGAACTAAAATCAAGCAAAAATGGAACAAAAATCGAAATATATAATTCGCAAAAATCGAATTAATTAATTCGAACAAAATCAAAAGATTAGCAAAAATTGAACTCTAAATTCGAACACTAAAGACGTAAAAATCAAACCCTAAATTTTCGAAAGTCGAACTCAAAAAAATAAAAAAGAAAAACAAAATCCACTTGAACATCATGCTAATTTCATAGAAATTTAAACAAAATCGAAAAGAAAAACATACCTGAAATTAAAATCCTTCAAATTGCAATATTATGGAGATTTTTGGGGTTTGAAGAGAGAGAAAGGAAATATGCGTGAGGAAGAGAGAGAAAGTTAGAGGAGAGAGAAAGTTTTGGGTGGTGGGTAAGAGGTTAGAGGGAGGATACGTGTATATATATATATATATGTATAACACTCTCGCCATAAAAGCAACATCTTAAATGCACATAGATATTAATGATACATTTTCAAACAATAGTTTTGTTATTGTTTTATTTTCATGTAACAATTATTAGGTTGTTGTCTTAGACAAGAAAAAGGTAACACTTTAAGCGACTGTTGCCTTATATAGTCTAGAGTAACACTTTTTTTTTCAGTTACTTTAGTTCAAGGTAATAAATAAATATTGTTGCGTTAGATTATTAAGAGTAACATTTTTGTAAGTGTTGCAATCTTAAGTGTTGCCTATTCTCTTTTTTTTTTTTAGTGATACATTATATTAAACTAAACTAAACTAACATACATTATTAAATTATAATAAATTAAACTAAACTAACATACATTATTATAATAAACTAAACCAAAGTAAACTAACATATCATGCCATACATTATTATACTAAACCAAACTAAATAAACATGTCATGCCGGGACATTATTATAGTAAACCATACTTAACTAACATATCAATCATTATTATAATAAAGTAAACCAAACTAAACTAACATAAAATAAAAACAATAACAAACTAACATATATCTAAGTCACTAAAATGTCAAGTATAAACTAAACTAAGAATTTTAGAAATTATAATATCACTAACCTCTAGATCTGCACTTTTTATTGAGATTCAAAGCAAGTAAATGTACAAATCCTATAAATAATAAAAATTAAACCTTATTTAGGCTGTAAAAAGTCAATTTTAATTCAAAAAAAGGAAAATAAAATAAATAAAAGAGGAACACTTACCGATGGCAGAACGACGGGAGGATGAAGTTGGTGGTGGTTCTGGTCGCACCAAGGACGGAGTTTGGAGGAACCTGTATAATACGGTGGTTGTGGTGGTTAGGGTTTAAACAAAAAAAAATAAAAATTTTTTTAAAAAAAACATACCGACGGCACCTACTAAACGCCGGTTGTTGTGAACGGCGCGGAGGAACAGTGGCCGTTGTGAGGGGCCGGTGGTGGTTGTTCACAAAGAGTCGGTGGTTAGGGGCGGCGGTTTACCGGATTGTTTAAAATTAAGAAAAAACCAAACAAACCTCACCGACGGCGGAGAACTACGGGAGGAAGTAAGACGGTGGGCTTCGGTGGCGGCGGAAGAACCAGCGTGCGACGGTGTGGGTCTGGCGGCAGAAGATACGAGGAAAAACCCCTTCCTTTTTCTCTCTCTTTCTCCCTTTCTTTTGTTCTCTCTTTTCCCCCTTTTTTTCTTTATTTTTTGGTGAATAGGCAGACCTGATTTCCCCTTTTGACTTATGGTTTTTTTCCGACGAAATTAGATTTAGTCAAAAAATTACCTTTCCGACGGATTTTTCAGTCGAAAATAATTTTCCTACAGAAAATTCCGTCGGAAAGGTAATTTTCCGACCGAATACAATTCCGTCGGTAGAATTACGAGGAAAATTCCGTCAGAATATGAATTTTTCGATGAATTTCAACGACAAATAAGATTTCGTCCCTTTTTCTAGTAGTGATACATCGCAGCCTAAAATATATAACAAATCAGCCCCAAATCACTTGATTTGGCGGTGTGATATTCAATGAGAAGGGAAGTTGATAATGGGGGAAGGGATATGGGGTGTTTCGGCAGTCAAGGAAGGTGGGGAAGTTTTAGGGATAGGGCTGCGAAAGGGGTTGGTGTTAACAGAGGTTATGCGAAGACATAGCTAGCGCTTTGGTGGCATAGAATAAAAATGTGGTTTCACTCGCGATTACGGGACTGATTGCGGTAATGTGCTAACAGAATTGATGCAATGATTGGGGATCGATCACGGTCATCTTGGTAGAATTTTTATTTTAGTGCTTTTGATGTATATTTATTTTTTTTTTTAAAAAAAACATCGATCCATTTAAATTGATTTCGCCTATAAAATAATTTTCTATGTATGTATTTCCTGGAAAATATGTACACATAAGAGTAACATGGAGTACAAAAAATTTAAAAAAAATTCAGAGAATAAAAAAGTCTAGAAAAGGTCTAGTGATAATTTAATGTCTCCTACTGAAAGTTATCATCCCCAAAAGTTATAACAATAACATGTGTTCAAAAAGTAATAAAAGAAAATAATGTAGTAAATACTACAAAGGAACTACAAAATTTTGACAGTTGTCCCACTAACCTCCCCTTGAGTTAACTGTTAGCCTTTATTTAATTTTCTCTCTCTTATTATAAAATAAGGGGATAGAAAGAAAATTAGAGAGAAAGATGTAGATAGGTAATTGTTTTTTCTTTCTCATTACAATATATCATTATATATATACATGATGAGCATAAGGTAACCTTCATGGACAATTAAAGTTCTGTTTAAGTAGGAGTTACCAAGAAGGTAATGGCAAATGGGGGTTACAAGGAGGTTACAATGGGTGGCATTATACTAAGGGTGTTACAAGCCATAATGACCATCCACAATAAACATATTTTATAGCACTCCCCCTTGGATGGTTATTGTCTAAAATAGATTTAATGCGCATATATGCTGCCTAATTAAAAACCTTTCTAGGAAAAACCCCTTGGGGAAAAAAAAAACCATGGATAATGGAAAAAGAGTGATCCCCCTCATCATTATATCACTGAAGATCTTTGAGACGACGCAATCCAATACGATAAAATAACTTTTTAATTGTTGCAGGTTAAAGAACCTTAGTGAATAAGTCTGCTAAATTCTCACTTGAACGAATCTGCAATATATTTATATCTCCATTCTTCAGAAGATCATGAGTGAAGAAAAATTTGGGTAACATGTGCTTTATTCTATCACCTTTGATATATCATTCCTTAAGTTGAGCAATACAAGCTGCATTATCCTCATATATAGTTGTCGGTGCCTCTTTACCAGATGATAAACCACAAACTTCTATTATATGTTGAATTACCGACCTTAACCATAAACATTCACGACTCTTGCTAAAATCTCAAAATGATTGGAAGAAGTACGTAGTTGCAATGGTTTGTTTCATGGAACTCCAAGAAATGGCGGTACCACCATATGTGAACACATATCCAGTTTGTGATCGACCATTATGAGAATCATAAATAACTCGCGTCTGTAAAACCAATCAAATTTTATTTGTACAACTTTGGGAAAAATAAATCCATATCCTTCGTACCTTGAAGATAACGAAGTATATGTTTAATCTCATTATAATTCTTGCAGGTTGGACATGAACTAAACCTTGCTAATAAATTAACTAAAAATGATATGTCGGGTCGTGTATGATTTGCAAGGTACATTAGTGCTCCAATTACACTAATGTATGACACTGCAGGACTAAGAATTTCTTCATCATTTTCTTGAGGTCGGAAAGGATCCTTCTCTACATGCATCAAGGGATCTTACAACCATAGGGCTGCTCAATGGATATATGTTGTATCCGTAGAAAATCTTTTAAGAACTTTTCCTGTGTATGTTTATTGATGCACAAGGATTCAATTCTCTAGGTGTTTTATTTGTAACCTCAAACAAAATTTTGTCTTTCCAAGATCTTTCATTTCGAACTCTTTCTTTAAATCATTGATAGTTACTTAAATCACTTCAGGAGTTCCAATGATATTCAAATCATCAACATACACCGCAATTATATAAAAAAAATCCTTATCCAAATTTTACTAGTGGAAAAAACGCTATTAGCAACTGGCGAAAATTGGCTTTTAGCAACTAACGTGTGGGGCTGCTATTGCGGGGGCTACTAATGATAATATTATTTGCAATTGGATCTTGTTCATTGCTTATAGTACATATTCGAAAAGGGAAGTACAAGAGATGCTTGAGTTGCCTCTTGAAGGAATAAACAATAATCTTGTAAAGTTTTCTTAAGCTATGAGAAGTAAGATTAGTCAACTATTCTTTTATTACCAACCTATTTCTCTGCCCTTTAACTTCTAACCAATTTATAGATTTGATTTTATAGAAAAGAAAAAATTTGTTGATCTATCTAGTATACATTGAAGATGTGCAGTGAGGGGTATATCTAGCATTAGGATCACTCATGCCCTAGGTAGGAATGTAGGATGTAGATGTTATATGAGTAGTCTTTAATTGGGTAGATTTCAACTGCCAAGTTTGCGTTAATAGTTTTCAGCACCCTATGATGTCTTTTAGTAAAGTTGCAACTAAATGGAACTTTTGGAAGACTAAAATGGACAAATGTTATGCTATGTAATTTGTAGTTATTATCAGAGACTTTCTAGATTTTCCTCTCTTCTGCAGGCAATTTTCTAAGTAGTACATTAAGTTAACGAATCTCATAATCATCTTATATCAATATTTCTAGTATGTCTTTCACAAGAGTGACTGCTTTTTCTTATACGTCATGGCCTATTTTTGATGAATATTTTTTTTTACAATCCTTTCCGTAGTTCAATCTTTTATAGTAAGGTTGCTCACTTGCTCAAGCTCTATATAGTAATAATTTGTAGTACATTGGATATGTATATGTTTGACTTTAGTTTATGCTAATTAATGTTCATTTATTACTATAATAATATTCTTTATGAGACTATAGTTTCCTATTTTCTTTATACAAAATACAGGGCTAATAGGATCATTATTATAACCTTTTTTTTTTAACAAATACTCGCTTAGACGGTAAGACCACATACGCCCAAGTTTTTAAAATCCATAAAGAGATTTGTTCAATTTAATACAAAAATGTTCTCGAGAACTAGACTTTGCTGATCTGACAGCTTAAAACCTTTTAGGAGCTTCATATAAATGTCATTATCTTGTGGGCCATATAAATCAGTTAAGACTACATCCATCAATCATAAGTCAAGTCATTTTCTTATTGCCAGACTAATTAAAAATCTAAAAGTAGTTACATCCACCACAGGAGAATATGTCTCCTCATAATAAATACCGGGTCTTTGTGACAACCCTTGTGCAACTAATCGTGCCTTATATCCTACAACTTCACCCTTTTTATTTCTCTTTCGCACAAAGATCCATTTATATCCCACTGGCTTTACACCTTCAGGTGTACGGACTACAGGTCCGAATGCGTCTCTTTTTTAAAGAAATTTTAATTCTAATTCAATCGTTTATTTCCATTTAGGCCAATCATTTATTTGTCTACATTCTTCAATGGATTTTGGTTCATGATCCTCATTATTATCCATAACATCTAATGCTACATTGCATGTAAAAACATCATCGACGTCGATTTGATTTTGGTTCCATGTATTTCCAGACATGATATAATTTATTAAGATTTCTTCATTATCAGGTACCTGAATTTCCTCTTGTATAATTTCTAAAGTCTCTTATGCAGTTCCATCTATCTGAAATTATTTCCTCAACTTAACCATCATCAACCATTGCTCTTTTTCGTTTTCGAGGATTCTTATCTTTGAAACCTATTGATTTTCCACATTTCTGACGTGGTTTAGACTAATTAGCAAATTTATTTCGTCCTTCCGGGACATCTATTTTTGGGTCACTCTTTTTGGGTTTGCAAATGAGTCTAGCAATTGGTTTGCTAAACTTTGTAAATGAATTATATTTTGAACTTCCAGTTCACATTGTTTAGTTTGAGGATCAAAAGAGGATAATGATAATTCAATCCATATAATTTTCTTTTCCAGCTCTCTCTTTTCTCCCCCTAATGTTGGGAAAAATGACTCGTTAAAATGACAATCTGCAAAACGAGCTGTAAATAAATCCCTAGTTGTAGGCTCAAGATATTTAATTATTGATGGGGATTCAAACCCAACATATATTCCCAACCTCCTTTGAGGACCCATCTCAGAGCGTTGTGGCGGAGCTATTAGGACATAAACCGCGCATCCAAAATTTCTTAGATGGGAAATATTTGGTTCCTTACCATAAACTAATTATAATGGGGAGGACTTAAACTTGTTGGCCTAATGCGAATTAGTGCTGCTGCACGTAATATAGCATGTCCCAAAGCATAAATTGGGAGATTGGATTTCATAAGCAATGGTCTAGCAATTAACTAAAGACGTTTAATTAATGACTCCACTAGATCGTTTTGTGTATGAACATGTGCTACAGGATGTATGTTCAACATTTATCCCAATAGACATGAAATAATCATTGAAAGCTTGAGATGTATATTCACCAGCATTATTAAGCTGAATAGTCTTAATAGAATTATTTGGAAAATGTGCCCTTAACTTAATTAATTGGGCAAGTAATCTCGCAAACGCCAGGTTACGAGTCGATAACAAGGACACATGTGACCATCTAGTTGATGCATCAATTAAAACCATAAAATATCTAAATGGTCCTCATGGAGGATGTATGGGCCCACAAATATCTCTTGTATGCGTTCCATAAAACTAATTAATTCAAAATTAATTTTAGTTGATGATGGGCGAATTATCAACTTGCCCAAGCAGCACATGAAAAAATATTATGAAGAATCTGTTGGCTCTTTAAAGAACGTCCACATGAATTTGTAATTATTTTTTGCATCATTATTGAACCAGGATGGACTAATCGGTCATGCCAAACAACAAAATTATCAGTAAACTTCTGGTTTACATACTATAGCTTGAGTTTCAATAGTATTGATTTTTGTGTAGTAAACATCAATGGAGAATGTTGGGATTTACTCCAAAACATGTTTTGTGCCTTGAGTTATATTCATGATTTGAAGGAATTCGTTATTTTGTTCATTGATTATCTCAATATGATAACATTGTTACCAATATACTTAAAAAAAACTTAATAAATTTCTCTAAGACAATTGGGAGTGTAAAACATCAATTTTTTAAATTGCAGTTCCTCAAGGCAATTTTATGTTGGCTCTTTCGGAGCCTAATGATATTTGTACTATCCGATATTGTACTCACATGAATCCTTTTCATCGTCAAATGAGAGAAATATTTTTTTTAAGTATTGTTTGAGTAGTTGCACTGTTAGAAAGACCAAATTCTTCACCATTCTAAGCAAATTATACTTGAGTAGTATCCATGCTCTTCATGAAATAAAATACATGTCAAAATATTAAACATAAAAATAAAGATGATAAATAAATAAAAAATAAAAACACCCAAATAGTTCATAAATTCATAAAGCATATAAAGTCCTTATTACAACCATAGAAATTAACATAAGTAAATAACTAGATAAAGTCTAGAACTTAAAGCTGACACAAAATAATATATATTTAATTATTCCCTTCCGAGGCAGTGTAGAATTTAGCAGCTTCTAAATGAGTTGTATTGCCAAAATCAAAATTATTCCCTTTTGGGGAAATAAGAAAATCACCAACTCTAAATGATTTGCATTGTGAGAGTCAAAATCACCTTTATCATCTTCAAGAACAAGGTTTGCCTCAACTTTCTTTCCTTTCTTCAATGATTCTTGGTAAAGTTCAACAAAATGCTTTGGAAGTTCTACAAACCCGAGATTAATGGCCTTTTCCCCCACAACGGTAACTTACATTTGTCTCACTTTTCTCTTTATCATCCCTACGTTCCCACTTCTGGTGGGAATGTGAATTTGTAAAATGACCTCCACAAACTCTATCATATCCACTAAATCCACGCCCACGGCTGCGACTGAGCCATTGGCCACACCACAACTGCGATCTCTACCTCAACCACTACTAATGATCTATGTTTTTAGTTTCTTTTTCGTTATGGGTTGTCACATTCGCTTCATGGAATGGAGTAGAGCTAGTAGGACGTGATTCATGATTTTTCATTAACAGTTTGTTATTTTGCTCAGCCACAAGAAGACAAGAAATTAATTCAAAATATTTTTGAAAATCTTTTTCCCTATATTGTGTCTGTAGGATAATATTATTAGCATGGAAAGTGGAGTATGTCTTTTTAAGCATTTCTACATCAGTAATAATTTCTCCACATAATTTTAATTGAGAAGTTATTTTAAACATAGTTGAGTTATATTCACTAACAGATTTAAAATCTTGAAATCTCAAATTCTACCATTCATAACGAGCTCTAGGGAGTATCACTGTTTTTTGGTAGTCATAACTTTCCTTTAGATTACTCCAGAGGATTTGTGGGTCTTTCACAGTTAAATATTCATTTTTGAGCCCTTTGCAAAGGTAATGGCTAAGGAATATCGTGACCTTTGCCTTATCTTGAGGTGTTGCTTTATCACCCTCCTTAATGGTTTCAGCCCTTTAGCATTTAGGTGTATTTCAGCATCTAACACCCATGATAAATAATTCTTTCCAGTGATATCAAGGGCCACGAATTCAAGTTTGGCAAGATTTGACATTTTCACTACATTAAATAATATTCAAAATTAGATTTCATAAATTATCATACATATACATATCAAAACATAATGGTTTATAGTAAAAATGTAATGGCAAGATAAATAAATAAAATTAAGTAGCAACCAAATAATGCGTAATATAAAGGCAAGCTGACATTAAGATCCTATATTAATATGTATGATAATCATACATACTTTACCAAACAAGCAAACTAGCTAGCGAAAAACGTATCAAGAGTATTGCACGGATCATTACAAAATGTTGCACTAAAACAAAGTCATATTAATATATTGAATCAATAGCAACCATAATAAAAATATAGTAATGCGTATGTGATTGCCCATAAAAATGTCATGATTATAGCAAAGTCATGATTATAGAAAACATATACATGCGGCATAAAACAATGCAGTATACATGTAGAAAACATATAATAACTCCTACATTGTCGTGATTATAGCAAAGATATACATGCGGCATAAAACAATGTAGCAAACATATAGTAACTCCTACATTGTCAGGATTATAGCAAACATATACAAGCGGCATAACAATGCAGTATACATACAATAATGCAGTATACAAATATAACATATTTTATAACATCTTTTATAACATCTAAGGGTGTTACAAGCCGCAATGACCATCCACAATAAACATATTTTATAACACCTTTTATAACATCTAAGGGTGTCATTATACTAAAGGTGTTACAAGCCGCAATGACCATCCACAATAAACATATTTTATAACATCTCTTTCATTCTCTAATTCTCTATTGTTTGCAACAAGCGAATAATGGAGTCAGTTAGAATATGCAATATAAGTTCAATTTATTTTATTTATTTATTATTTTTTTTAATAAATTTGACGGACCCCTGACGAATTACGTTAAGTGGTACTGAAAATCAACAATATGGGATATGGGTGGTAGCAAAAAGTATAAAAAAAATAATAATTAAACTAGTAGCAAATGTGAATCGAGGTGTTTTTTCTGGTAGCAAATGTCAAAATTTCCTAGAGGAAATTAGGGTATACAATATGATACATGATAAACTTAAAAATTGATAATGTAGCATTTTTTTTATATAACGTGTATGTTATGATTGATTTGTTTCTTTTTATCTTATAATAAGAACTAGGAAGATTAAAAATAATGGACGGATATGATCATTTTATTATTTAGAGATCACCCAATTCATCTCTCTCCCGATTCATTCTCCTCCATTGAATCCACTCCTCTGAATTCTCCATCAAAGCAGCTTATGAGCTTCCACTTCTCCACTGAAGCAACCTTCGAGCTTTATTTACTCCATTGAAGCAGTTCTAAGGTACGATTTTTTTCTTCTAGTTTTTAACTTCATTACTTTTATATCTAGTATATTAGGGTTCTTCACATTCTGAAAATTATATATAGCAAAATTAGAAAAATTTGTGGTAAATTCATCAAGATCTTGCTAAAATTTGAAGTATGCTCGTTTAATTTGGTGAATTTTGTTCGTATAACTTCTGCAACGACTCTTAATTATTCGCTCATGATGAAAATCGAGTTCAAAATAGGTATAATTGCGATATATGATTGTGTATTATGTGTTGTTTATTTGTTTACTACAAAAATTGTGATATTTGATTGTGAATCATTTTCTGTTTAATCTAGTTAGTCGATTTTTGTGCTGTAAAAATTGCGATCTTTGCTGCTCAAATATTAGCAAGAAAATTAGGCTCACTTTTGTTGTGCATTGAGCATGATGAATTATTGAATGTGCTAGATATTCTTTTTTACTATTAATGGTAAATTGTATACTTTAACTATGAATCGATTCTTAATAAGTGTAATAATTTCATTATATTTTACTGTGATTTGTTTTTTCAATTAGATTTTTTAGATTTATAGATCTAGCTCGAGCAATTTAATTATATTAAAATGTGCTAAATTAAACTAAAGTTGTGCAAAAGTAAGCTATATTTCTCTTAAAGTATAAAAATATTCTGATGTTCACCAAATGTTTGACAAAATGCTATAACATAGTATACTTGTTGGATTTACCTTCAAAAAATGTGAGTGTGCTTTCATACAATCCACTTTGTAATTATACTTTGCTATAGTTTGATTTTTCTAAGTTCAATTGTCCAATGGGTTCTTGCTGAAATCTGAGTTTTGGGAAATTTCACGGTTTGTGCATGTTCATCGCTTGATGACGAGGGGAAAAACTAGGTCGTTATCTAATCTTCCCTTGGTCAAACTAAATTTATAAACACTTAACAAACCTAAATACGAGTATAGAGGCAAGTCAAAGGTCGAACCCAAAGGAACGGTAATGTTCAAGCACTTTCAATTATGCGCCTAAGCTAGTTGAAGACGAAGGTAAGAGAGAATACTAACAACTAACAAAACAAATAACCAAGGAAATAGAACACTAGGAACGGGGATCAACAAGTAATCATGTCAATTGCAACAACTTGGGAAGAGCATACCAATCAAAGGTTGTGAGGACTAAATGATAAGAGCAATCAATATGAATCAAAGAGCTATCTCCTAATTGTTAAGCTAGGGTTCACTATGAATAACAAACTAAGAGAATCACAATCAAAACCAATTGATAATTGCAATTCCTAAATCAATTGTTCATGTCATTAGCAATTACAATGCAATCTAGCATAATTCTCAAGGCCAAATTGAATTACACACATGCAAACCTTCACTAATCACTTTAATCTCAACAATTAATCAACACAATTCCAAAATTAATCATAATTAATCAATCATACAAGTTTCACCCAATTCCTAGCCAACAACTACTCAAACAACATCATCAAATCAACTATCAACTATAGAGAACAAGAATCAACAAAATATCAAGAAAAATTACTCTAATCAAACATCAAATATCAAAATCAAAACAAACAAACATCAAATTAAACAAAGCAATTGAATGAGATAGAGTTTAGAAATGCTCATTGATAATTAAGAAGATCTCCAACACAATTGTCACACTTGCATCTTCAATCTCTCAATCACCATTAAAATTCCTCACTTTCTCTCTCTAAAACTACTCCTAATCTAGATAGAGAAGCTCTCAACCTAAGAGAGAGAAAACTATTCTAAAACTAAAGAATTACATGAATGAAGAATAAAGGAAACCAAATAACTATATAAACAAAAGGAGAAAAGAAGCTTAAAATCGTAAAAGACCCAGAAACCCAGGGCCAACTTCAGAATGATGTAACTTCCGATCTAAGAATCGTATGAAGGCGTGCGACCTATCATTGTAAATCTCTTCAAGTTTAGTTTCTAACCCAACTTGAATCACCCTAATCCGATCTGTAGAACTTGAGATATGACTAAAACAATGCAAAAAGGTCCTATTTGATACTTTGCAATCCTTCGTTTTCCTTTGTTTTAAACTCAAATTCAATTCCGAAAAGTGCATATTGATCCTAGTGGGTGCTATTTTCAATTCCCATGCATATAGCCCGAGACATACCTACAAAACAAGACAAAGAAACGGAGAAGCAAGAGAAATAGCCGAGAAATGAATAAAATGATAAGAAAGCCATTAAAAGCATGCATTTCTCTAAACTAACACAAAAACACGCGAATCGGGCATTATTCTCTAAAAACACGACATAAACGACTACAAAGGAGCATAGAAATATAAAGAAAACATAGCCTAAAGGTGCCATAAATGGCACAGATCAAATTCCCCCAAGCTAAACTTTTGCTCGTCCTCGAGCAAAACAAAATCCAACCCAAGGGAAAAATGATGACATTATTCAAGCAAAGAAAGAAACGAGAAAACTAGAGAAGATGGGAATATACACTAACTCACTTTCGTAGGAATCACGGTCAATTTTAGCAACTAAAGACAAGCCATTTAAACCCCTAGATCGCCCTAGAGGACGAGTGATGCTCTCGTAAGGGTATCCTAAGAGTTTACCCATAACTCTCATAATAATACAAACAAGGCAAAGAATGAAAAAGAAAACAAAATACAAGAAAAGCAAACAAATGTTCATGAAAGGACTTTTGCAAATGTACAATCACAATGAATGCAAATCTTTCTAAAAAAGTAAAGGAGAGCACGCTATAAGATACCTAAGGTTGATTGAAACATAAAAATGCTAAGCATAGGAACTATTTATCACACTCCACTTTCATCCCAAACGGTCTTACCGCGTTCCCCCTACTAATCTCATATCTCCCCATAGTGAGCATCTCATAGATTCCGCGAAGGAACCGGAAAAAGATCAAATTTTTGGGCTACTCGACATCTTGACTTCGCATCCCCTTTCCTTAGGCAATGACCCATGATTCCCTCCCCCGAATAGTGACTCAACTTTCTAGGTCGAAAGGTCTTTCCCCAAGGTTGTTACATAAGGCATAAAGGGTGAAGGTAGGCTAAAATTAAAAATTTGGAGGTTTTCCTAAAAAGTGAAGCAAAAGGGTGATCAATCCTTGACAACACGATCAAGAAATCACCAAGCAAAAGCAACACCCCAAGCTAATTTGAAGCTATACTCACAAGAAATATATACAAAAAGCGTAAACGCTTCTCCCCCAAGCTTAAATGAAGCATTGTCCTCAATGCTTAGAAGGAGAAAAGAATACATCAAAATATTTTTGAATTTTCACTTTTTTCAAATTTTTTTTCTTTTTTTTTTACTTAAACTTGCAATGTCCTCGCCTTTTGCTAAATTCGGACGACTTTTTCTATAATGCAATTTATTAGTCCATGCCTTTTATGATTAAGGACGACTTTTACTCAATCACTTGCCATTATTCACAAAGAAGACTTAATCACAAACTAGCACTCATTAAAACCAAATTTCCAACTTATCCACCACAAACTCCATCATACATGATCAATTTGCTTCACAAAAAACCAAGAATAGAAAGAAAATGAAACAAAAGGCCAAAGAACTAAAGATGTGGCTTGAAAAGAAGGTATAAGGCTCAAATGGTTGCAAGAAGGCAAATGGAAACCCAAAAACAAATATGAATCAAACTAACCTAAAAATGAAAATACCACCCCGAAAAAGGTGCCTTTGTCCTCCCTAGATAGCTCGGTCTCGGGTTTAAGAATCATATATCAAGCTTTATAGATTAGGCTTGCAAAGTCAAGGACCCCATGCCGCTCATGCAAGAATATGATGAAAGCTTGAAAAAATATAAATCTCACATGGTTGTAGCAAAAACTCACTAAGGTTGTCAAATCGAAGATAAGGAGCAACTACCAAACATGCCACAAACAAGTAGAATCCGGCTTCATGATCCCCCTAGTTCTAGACAACTACCTTAGCATGCATTATCCTAGAATCAACCAAACGTAATCTCAAACCGTGCACACCACTACCATTTAGGAAGAAAAGCATTCAATTATACAAGTCCAAATGTTATTATTTCCAAAGCAAGAACAAAATAAAACACATTGCAAATTTGCCTTGATAGAAACAAAAATCTTTTTGGAGTTTTTCAAAATATAAGAACATGGAAAAGCATATACAAAGGTGCATATCATACATGAATCCACATCCCACCAAACATGATAGAATACCCTCCCCCAAGCTTAAATGAGACATTTCACTCAAACATAAATCATATAATCCATGGAAGGGGAAAACAAGAAGATCAATCCAACAAACAAACATATGTCCAACAATTCATCATCCACTAGAGAAAGAGCAAGGAAGGATATTACCGGATATTAGGTGGGTGTAAATACCCGCAAATGACCCAATTTAACCTTTCAAAGCTAATTTCTCAAGAATTAAACCTTGTTTCCATATGCTAGCAAGAATAGGAGTCGAACTTCCTCGATTCTTGATCCAAATTGAAGCACCGAAGTATATCAACTCATGTACCTAGAAAAAGGCACACAAAAATTTTCATGAGAGAAAATCTATTCTAAAAACAAAAGAAAATCTATTCTAAAACACGGGTTACTTCCCGAGAAAGGTTTGCTTAAGGTCCAAGCTTGACCGCTCAAGTAAAATAATACTGCAACGATCGCAAGAGCTTGTCAAATGCACTACTACACATTTCATATGATAGAAGGTAGGCAAATGATGGAAGAAAAACGTGCAACAAGATCATTGCATGCAACTGAGAAGGGAGGTGCCAAAATAAAGAAGAAGAAAGATCAAAAGGAAAAACAAGAAAATAAGAAGAAGAAGAAAAAGAAGGGGGAATAAAAGAATGGAAAGAAAAAGAAAAAGGCAAATCCTCCTCACTAAAATATTTTTGGGTGGCGACATCACCCTTTTCCTTAACAATAGACGAATGAGGGAAATTAAGATCATTATAGACAAGGGAGTCCCCAATAGGCTTATCAACAAAGGAAGGGAGAAAAATAGGGCAATAGGGGATGTGGTCAAACCTTTGAGAAAAAGGGGTATGAGAAATAGGAAAGGGGTTCGCGACTCCCTCAACACAAGGTCTCACATCGCCAATGAGGGCATGAAAATCAATCATAGAGTCCTCAAATGAAGTTCTCTCACAATCGACATCTCCCTCAAGCTCAAAAACTCCAAAGGAATCAACCTCATCCTTCTTTGCACCACAATAAACAACCTTTCCTTCCACAAACTCAAAACCTAAGTCCTCAAAACCGTGCATGAATGGATGCAAATATAACTCAAAATCATCTCTCTCCCATGAAGCATCATCAATGAACTCACTTAGAAGGCTATAGGTTTTCATTTGACTCTCAATAAACACATTGGACATAACCTCAAACAAGTCCAAACACTCATGGATAGAAGAGTCACATTCATACATTTGAGACTCATCATAATCAACCAAGGAAGAGGAGTTTAGATTCACAAAATCATCATAATCATCATCACTCTCAACTCCCTTTCCTTCACTCCTATGCTCAACAATAGGATCCTCACACACTCTTGGTTGTTCAAAATGATCATCATCATCATCCTCAACACACACATCAAATTGAGATTTTTCACAAACAAGCATCAAGGATGACAATTGGCTTTCTAACTCATCTTTTCTTCTCTTTCCCTCCTTAAGACGCTCCTCATTCTTTTTCATTATCTCTAATTGACCTCTCATAGATTGAAGAATCATCTCCTTACTAGTCCCAAGATCATCATCAAGCTCAATGTGCCTAATTTGAGACTCAAATATATCAACAAGATATTCAAAAGATGTAGAAGGTTGAGGCTCAACAAGGGAAGAAGAAGTACAACCAAGATTGGAAGAATCAACATTAAGATCATGAGCATATACATCACACTGGGGAGCGGGGGCACAATCAAGGACATGATATCCATCATCAAGGGAACGAAGCACATCACAAGAAGGCATGGTAAATAATGAAGAATATTGAAACACACCATTAGCATCAACTTGAGCATGTACTTCATCATCATGAACAAAAGGGGAAATAGAGTTGAAATCATGTATTCTAGGTTCACCAATAGGATCATGTGACAAATCATGGGAATTCATGCTAATATTAGAAGAATCAACGCATTGCATATCAATGTTAGGATCATGATTATCCCTATTATAAACATCCCTAGCAAACCAAACATAGAAATCTCAAGCATCATCAATTGACAATGCTCTAAATTCACCATTATGCATGCATTCAACTTCATCCCTAGTTTTCTCATTCAAACCAAAATAACAAATCTCACAAGCCTCCCAAAGGCTACCACAATTACAATCAAGAAATCCCTCTAGTCTATTAAAATATTCACAAAAAGGATCATTGTCAAATTGAGGAAATGAGAGACATGCCATTTTTTTACAAAGCAAACAAAAATCAAATAAAAGAAAAGTAAAAACAAGGACCTAGACTCAAGAAATCAAAATCACTCAAACATAGACACCGTTCCCCGGCAACGACGCCATTATGACGAGGGGAAAAACTAGGTCGTTATCTAATCTTCCCTCGGTCAAACTAAATTTATAAACACTTAACGAACCAAAATACGAGTATAGAGGCAAGTAAAAGGTCGAACCCAAAGGAACGGTAATGTTCAAGAACTTTCAATTATGCGCCTAAGCTAGGTCGAAGACAAAGGTAAGAGAGAATACTAACAACTAACAAAAAAAGTAACCAAGGAAATAAAACACTAGGAACGGGGATCAACAAGTAATCATGTCAATTGCAACAACTTGGGAAGAGCATGCCAATCAAAGGTTGTGAGGACTAAATGATAAGAGCAATCAATAGGAATCAAAGAGCTATCTCCTAATTGTTAAGCTAGGGTTCACTATGAATAACAAACTAAGAGAATCACAATCAAAACCAATTGATAATTGCAATTCCTAAATCAATTGTTCATATCATTAGAAATTACAATGCAATCTAGCATAATTATCAAGGCCAAATTGAATTACACACATGCAAACCTTCACTAATCACTTTAATCACAACAATTAATCAACACAATTTCAAAATTAATCACAATTAATCAATCATACAAGTTTCACCCAATTCCTAGCCAACAACTACTCAAACAACATCATTAAATCAACTATCAACTATAGAGAACAAGAATCAACAAAATATCAAGAACAATTACTCTAATCAAACATCAAATATCAAAATCAAACCAAACAAACATCAAATTAAACAAAGCAATTGAATGAGATAGAGTTTAGAAATGCTCATTGATAATTAAGAAGATCTCCAACACAATTGTCACATTTGCATCTTGAATCTCTCAATCACCATTGAAATTCCTCACTTTCTCTCTCTAAAACTACTCCTAATCTAGATAGAGAAGCTCTCAACCTAAGAGAGAGAAAACTATTCTAAAACTAAAGAATTACATGAATGAAGAATAAAGGAAACCAAAAAACTATATAAACAAAAGGATAAAAGAAGCTTAAAATAGTAAAAGACCCAGAAACCCGCACCCTTGGAGGGGAACAGACAACCCGATAGCCGCGCCCGCGGCCCGCACCCGCGCCCGCGCACTTGGGGAGCCCACGGGACAACCGCGGGTGCTTACTGCCCAAATATGGCAGTTTTGGAGCTGCAGCAACCCCGCGCCCGCGGGTACTGTAGCCCGTGCCCGTCATTGGAAAGCTCGTCAAGTCTAGTTTCCAACCCAACTTGAATCACCCTAATCCGATCTGTAGAACTTGAGATATGACTAAAACAATGCACAAAGGTCCTATTTGATACTTTGCAATCCTTCGTTTTCCTTTGTTTCAAACTCAAATTCAATTCCGAAAAGTGCATATTGATCCTAGTGGGTGCTATTTTCAATTCCCATGCATATAGCCCGAGACATACCTACAAAACAAGACAAAGAAACGGAGAAGCAAGAGAAATAGCCGAGAAATGAATAAAATGATAAGAAAGCCATTAAAAGCATGCATTTCTCTAAACTAACACAAAAACACGCGAATCGGGCATTATTCTCTAAAAACACGACATAAACGACTACAAAGGAGCATAGAAATATAAAGAAAACATAGCCTAAAGGTGCCATAAATGGCACGGATCACTTGATTGTAAGTCTCTTCTTTGCTCAATTAGTCTGATGATATCTGATAGATATTGTTTGTTTGATGGTGGTTTGGTGTATATTTGCTGGTTGTGGTGTACGATAATTGATGTTTGTTGTTGCATGATGTTTTGGGTATCATAAGGATCCTTGGCAAGGCCAGCAGCTGCAGCAGAAGCCTTGGCAAGGCTAGCAATTGCACCCTTGTACAAGTAAACTTTTGCATTTGTTTTACACTAAATGATTATTCTGTTATACAGCTGCCCTTATTCTTATTTCAGGATTTAAATAGTAATGTTACCTGGTTCTAGTTTCTTGATATTTCTTTCATTTGGTAATGAGAATTATCATGGGTTTTGATGTAATTTATCGAATCATTACTTGAAAAGTTGTCAGTTGTATTTGTTTAGTCATTGGATTGTATAGAAAAATAAGGCTCTCTGACATCAGGTTGGGGTTATTGCCTACAGTCTGTCTAGTTTCAAAGTATGTACCCAGCATCATGTCAGTATCCTCATATTAATATATTTCAGCACAACCCTCAAAATGACATGAAAACTTTAAAAGGAGAAAAACAATTTCTCTGGCAGGAGTTATAAGATGTGAGCTTTTCAAAAGAGGGTATTGATGATGTCCTTGCAAGTTGCAACATGTACACCAAAAATTTCTCTCAGGGTATGTTGTCAAGCATCATCTAATAATGCAAGTCTACCTTCTCTACAACATAACATAAAATTGTCATGAATCACAGTTGTTGCATGGATGAAGCATTAAATTGATGTTAATGAATTTCTATGTGTCATTGCTTTTGGTCTGCAGATTTTATCTGCTTAATACTCATTTTCTAGCAAAAAAAAGGGAAAAAACAGCCACTAAAGTTGCCCGATGATCTAAACTTTCTTGGTGTTGTGCTGATAAGATGTGTTACTGTTAGACAATGAGATATCTTTTAATGAAGTTGTCATTGAGGAAAGAGAGAAAGGATTACAAGAAATTTAGCAACAAATTGGTGAGGTGAATGAGATCTTTAAAGATCTTGCAGTGCTTGTCCACGATTAAGGAGCTATGATTGGTAAGTTGAATAAGGTAAATCCTACATTAATTATCTGTAAAGTATCTAATCAAAAGCAAATAAAAAAAGACTTTAAAGTACCAATTACCTCAAGTGGTAGAGCACTATGCAGATGCATAGAGGTGTAGGTTCGATTCCTACATAGGTTATCTCAAAAGTAAATTAAAATAACAAAAACATAAATCAACTTAGCTAAAAGGTGTATTGAAAATTAATTGTTTTTGGATATATTTTGTCATTATTAAACCTGAAAACTTCAAAGAAACTAAAAAATATGATCACAGTACCAAGATTCATTAGAGTTCCTCCAACTTAAAGTAAACATGAAACACTTTAAGTTATTTAAAATGACACAAAAGTAAATAAAAACTAACTATAAAACTATTTCAAGTTATATGGGATTAAACCTACGTGGGATTCGAACCCATATCCTTTGCGCATTTGCGCAATGCTCTAACAATTGAGCTAGTCGATTAGTGTTATTAACCTGTTTATGTAGTACCAATTCTAACAAAGAAAACAAGTCTTGCAAAGGTTTTTCAAAATATCTTTAAAGTAAATAAACTAATCTATCAAAGTAGGCTAGTATATATTAAGCATTCGAAGTAAAGGAAAATTAAATAAAAAAAATTATAAAAGTAAATAAAATTATCACATAAGTAACTAAAAAATATATATAAACTTACAAATATATTGAGATTGATGTAGAGCTTTTCAAATTAAACGTAAATAAAACTATATCAAAAGTAAACAAAAAAAGAACTATATCAAAATTAATTAGAAAAACTAAAAAAGTAATTTAATATATCTCTAAAGAAAATCAAAATAACTCTAAAAAGAAATCAAAAGTACAACAAAATATGCCTAAGCCTATGCTGTTGTGGGGGCTGAGAATGGTGATTGGTGTATTGGATTTTTGAGCAAATATAATTCCATCTCCCCTCTTGAATTTGAACTTCTAGCTGTCAAGGAAGGCTTGGACATTGCCAAGGATTTTGGAATTCAAGAAGGTTGTTGTGGAAACGGATGATGTTTCTCTCAAAGTGATGTTTGATACCATTGGCGACCAGGTACATCACAAGCTGATGCTCTTATCAATGAAGTGGCTGAACTGACTACAGAGTTCGAGGTTGTGGAGATTGAATATATAAGGAGAATGGATAACCTCATGGCACATCGTCTTGCTAAGCTTGGAATCACAATGGCCGTTGGTCATATGGACCACTCTACGATCCCCGACGGGATTAAAATCATGTTCGAAATGCAGATGGCTGCTTTCAATGCTCTCAAAATACCTCAAAAGTAAATCAAAATCTCTTAAAAGTAAGTAGAAAAACTAAAGAAAAGTAAATCAATATATTTCAAAAGTAAATCATAAATATTGTAAACTAAATAAATAATGCTAAAAGTAAATCAGGGTATCATTGAAGTAAATCAAATTAACCCTAATGTATATAAATAATAAATTATCTTAAAATGCAAAATGAGTATGGAAACTTTGTTATAGCACAAAAACTCCGAGACATTGACTTTCATATCCAGACAAGATGAGTCAAATTATAAGAACAAATATATTGGTTCAATATAATGTAGAGGTTTTCAAATTATATATAAAACTACATAAAAAGTAAACGAAAAAAAGAAAAAATCTAATAAAACATTACGAATTCTAATATTCAGATTTCACACATAAACCTACGCGGGATTCGAACCCACATCTTTGTGCACTTGCACAGTACTCTACCTATTAACCTAGTAGGCTAGTATATATTATACATTGGAAGTAAAAGTAAATCAATGTACCTCAAAAGTAAATAAAAAAGGCTAAAAAGTAAATTAAAACATCATTAAAGTAAATAAATAATATTGCTACTCTAAGAACTCCTGAATAACAAGTACAACAACAGAGTAGAAGTAGAATAGCAAAAACAGGCACCAATAGGTTGTCGTAAACCTGTCAAAAATAAATTCCTAATGAAACCAAATAACAATGTAGTAGGGAAAGTAGGGTCGAATCCACAAGGAGATGGTATTCAATCTAACCTCTAAGAAATTGGAGAACTAAACTATGTCACGAAATTGGAATTGGGATAAAAAAAAATTATCTAAATTGAAATAAGAATAAAAATCAATAAAAAGGCTTAGTGTTATGGTTCACCATGTACATAGTTCTAGATCTATCAAAATACCATTAACAATTCAATCAATCAATTATCTAGAACAATTGCTAAGCCTATTGTCGGGTCTTAACGCTCTTAATTCAACATATGTAGTTCGGTCGCTGACATAATCAGAATTGCTAATTGTAGGTAAGCCTCTAAAAGTAAGATATTTCAATTCAAACTCTTATCAACAGTAATTAATTAAACAATTGATCAGGTTGCAAGATTAATAAGAAAAACACTATCAATTAGAGATATCAATAATCAAATCATAAATAATATCAATCAAGAATTAAAGTATAAACATGGATTCCCAACCCTAGAAATTAAACTACTCAAACATGAAATAAATAATTAAAGCTAAATCTAATAAAGAAAGAATAATTAAAAAAGAGAAATAAAATTACCTAAATGAATAAAACTAATAAACTCATGAACAATCCATGGAGTTGCCCATGAAAAAACTAGGGCTAAGAAAACGAATGTAAAATAAAAAGTATAAAAAGACCTTAGGGAAAATATTAATCCCTTGGAGTGTTTATAATATCCTAAAACTAATCTAAAGATAAATAAATAAAATAAAATCAGAAAAATAGCAATCACATAAGTTGTATTATGATTGGTCGACTAAGGCGATAAGTGGAATCGTATTCGATAAAGCTTGTGAAGGGGGAAGACAAGGCCCATCACGAGCTGCTCCTGTGGACGGCCGGCCGCTGGATATCCATCGGGCCAAGCAGAAGCTCGCTCGTGGCTGGGAGTGCCGAGCTGTGCCCGCAGCTCGTCCGCTGGTTCGTCGGGTCATCTTTCAGGGGCTATTTCTCACGTTTTAGGAAGCATATAGGAACGTGTGACCTATTGTTGGAAAGATATTCAAGTCTAGTTTCCAACGCAATTTGAATCACTTTCATCCAATCTGTAGAACTCAAGTTATGATCAAAAGAGTGACCAAAGATATGTTTTGCCACTTTGTAAAACATCGTTTTCCTTCGTTTCTAACTCAAATTCATTTCCGAAAAGTGCATAGAGATCTTTATGGATGCTAATATCATTCCTCATGCATATAAATCTCAAAATCAACATTCACGAACATGGTATCTTCATTTAATAAACTTGATTCGTTGGCTTCCATCCAAATATCATCCGAATCAACTCCAAACACTTCGAAAGCGTCCAATGACTATAAAATCACCTGAAACATTAAGAAAAACACAAACGGAGCGTAATAGAGCACAAAACAAACACTTATGAATTTGCGACCTAAAAAGCGACAAAAAGACCTAAAAGTAACTATAAAAGCTAGTATAAACGTGCGTATAAAACCTATATAAATATGATTTATCAAATTCCCCAAAGCTAAACCGTTTCTTGTCCCCAAGAAACATTATACTCAAGACGGAGAAACAAGACAAATAAGACTTCCAGGGAACCAGAATAAGACCGACCTAACTCTCGAGCAAACAATCAAACCAAAGTTATTAAGACCAAAATCTAGCTTAAATACAAATACAACCACTTAACATCACGATTCACAATTGAAACAAAACTTGGCCACGAACGATTTCCCAATCAAGCTAGTTTTCGCCGCACACCTTGTAGAATATAAATATTTGATGCAACATAGGGTAATTTGACGATAGCAAGAGATAATGTTAACTCAATCACAAAACATGCATGCCGATCAAAAGGAATTTATAAGCTTGTAATGGGGCTAAGGTAAAGAGGTAGGATAATATGTTAGGAAAATGTGAGTAAAAAGCCAACTTGGGGAGCAAAAACATAAAGGCGATCAAATAATGATCTAACTCTGATTGACATCATCAACTTTCTCCAAAACATTATGTCGAACCAAGATTGAAATTAATTATACATCGTAATGAATAATTTTTTCTTTCTTTTTCCTTTTTCGTTGCCTTTTTCTTACAATTCTTTGGCTTTTCCATTGAAGTACACATAACAAGCTTTTTATTTTTTTTCCTTTCTTTTTTTATTCTTCCCATCTTCAAGTAACACTTCTTAACTATAAATACAACTTTTTTTTTCAATCTTTATTCCACCATGTTTTGCATAAATTAAAGCTTAATTAACACTCAAACAACGACACCACATCAATAAGCTCCCCAAGCTAGCTAGACTTGGGAATAGTAACCAATGGGGCTAAAGAGGCTTGTAATGTAGCTATATATCAATGAATGGGCAAGGCAACAACATAAGTGAGCAAAAAGGGAACAAATGTATCTAAATATCATCTGAAGGCTACCTAAAGAACATGACCTTTATCATATGCGGCATGCGTGAACCATAATTAAATTATTAATAAATCTCAAGCCAAAGTCATTGAAATAACAAATTGCATTAATAACACAAACACAAAGTAAGGTGACCTAGCAAGAGAATTGGCTAGCTATACTTGATATGGGACAACAAATCTTCCACAAACCATTCAATTGATTCACACAATGTCAAGCAGTTAGCAATGTATAGCACAGACCGACTGAATTTTAGAATTATAACTAAGATCAAAAGAAGCTCAAGAGAGTCAAATCAAATCAACACACAGATCGAAGTCAAAAATGTGAAAAATAGACACAAGTATGCACTATCAAAACAACTAAAAAAAAACTAAGAAAGGAATACATTATTTTCTGTTGTATGTAAACTCCCACTCCTAATGAATGGTACAAACCATACAACACCTAAAAAGCAATAAAAAATAAACTCAACACAAATAAAATGCACAAAGTGATGATTATAATCATCCTCCCCCAAGCTAAACATCACATTGTCCTCAATGTGAACAAAGAGGAACTAAATCATAAATAAGGGAGAAGTACGACTACAAAGGGGTGGGTAAGCGAAGGGAGCGTCAAAAGGTATAGACACCTCCACCACAATCTGTTGTTGTAATACGGTAGCTGACATAACTAAGGAACTTATCTATGTTTGCACCTAGCAACAAAGTTCATCACTTGAACACACATTAGCATTATTATTTAAATAGCGAAAAAATGAAATAAAAATAGGAAGGAGAAAAAAAAACAAAAAGAAAATTGGGTTGCCTCCTAATTAGCACTGGTTTTTAAGGTCCTGCACGACCCTACTCAATTCGTCAATCGAAAGAATCATATGCCTTGAGTACCTTATCATATGCTCCTGCAAACATATCATTGAGCACCCCATATGGTTTGAATACAAGCACACCAATCTTGAAATACTGGGGGTTAGAAAAATCAGAAGAGAAATTAAAAGAAAAAGAAGAGTAAGAAGAGGAGGAATAATTAAAATAAAAAGAAAAGGTAAAGAATTTAAAACTTCTCTTTACTTGCTCTTTGGGAAATATAAACCAATTTGAATGAACATCAAGGTCCACTTTGCCACTGTCATGCAATGGAAATATTTTGAAAAAGTTAGAGCAATAAATCATAGAGGATGAATTCACAAGTTTAAGACTCTCTACACATGGGACATAAAGTGAAGGTAGGGTTAGCTCAACATCCATGAATTTACCATTATTAATCAAACCCTCTTCTATAAGCATATCTGCACAAGAGTCTACAGCTTGAATTTTCATAACTAATGGTTCCTCAACCACAAATTCATCATATAACAGGTTCATCATCCTAAAAAATATTTACTATATCCATTTGTTCTCATCTTGAACATCTATTAATTCATAAACACTTTGTTTAAAATTTTCATTCTTAATCCACCCTTCATCATCATCATCATCATAAATGTATGGTAAGGCACTAGATTTTACAATCGAATGCACTTCATACTTGGGAGAGGGATTTGGAACATGTATGAAAGAGTTATTGTAAGAACAAGAAGAGGCATCATGATCATATGAATTGCAATGGGGACAATTGCAAGGGGATGGAGTATTGGTCATATCAGTGAAGGAAAAGAAATTTTGTAGAGTTGGTTTAGCATACAATGTCATTTCCCACTCATATATATCTCTACTAACCACTCAATAAAATCCCAATCAAAAGATCTTCCACTACATAATATTGACTCGACAATAAACCTAGTTTCTTCATTCAGACCCTCATAAATCACTAACCACATATCCCATTCTTCAATTCCATGATTAGGACCAACAAAGTCACCAAGCCTATAGTAATATCACCAAAGCACCTCATTCTGAAATTGTGAAAAATAAAAAATAGCCATTAAAAAAAATCCACAAATGAAAAAGTTATATATATATATATATATATATATATATATATATATATATATATATATATATATATATATATATATATATATATATATATATATATATATATATATATATATATATACAGATTAGACTCACCAAATAAGAAGCTAAATAAAATTAAGCCGTCTCCCAGGCAACGGCGCCAAAATTTGATAGGTTGTCGTACACCTGTCAAAAATAAATTCCTAACAAAACCAACTAAAAATGTAGTAGGGCAAGTAGGGTCGAATCCACAGGGAGATGGTATTCAATCTAACCTCTAAGAAATTGGAGAAACTGAACTATGTCACGAAATTGGAAATGGGATAAAAAGATTATCTAAATTAAAATAAGAATAAAAATTAATAAAAAGGCCTAGGGTTATGGTTCACCATGTATATAGTTCTAGATCTATCAAAATACCATTAAAAATTCAATCAATCAATTATCTAGAGCAATTGCTAAGCCTACTGTCGGGTCTTAACGCTCTCAATTCAACATATGTAGTTCGGTCGCTGACATAATCGGAATTGCTAATTGTAGGTAAGCCTCTAAAAGTAAGATCTTTCAATTCAAACTCTTATTAACAGTAATTAATCAAACAATTGATTAGGTTGCAAGATTAATAAGAAAAACACTATCAATTAGAGATATCAATAATCAAATCATAAACAATATCAATCAAGAATTAAAGTATAAATATGGATTCCCAAACCCTAGAAATTAAACTACTCAAACATGAAATAAATAATTAAAGCTAAATCTAATAAAGAAAGCATAATTAAATTAAAGAAATAAAATTACCTGAATGAATAAAACTAATAAACTCATGAACAATCCATGGAGTTGCCCATGAGAAAACTACGGCTAAGAAAACGAATGTAAAATAAAAAGTATAAAAAGGCCTCAGGGAAAATATTAATCCCTTGAAGTATTTATAATATCCTAAAACTAATCTAAAGAAAAATAAATAAAATAAAATCAGAAAAATAGCAATCACATAAGTTGTATTATGATTAGTCGACTAAGGCGATAAGTGGAATCGTATTCGATGAAGCTTGTGAAGGTCGAAGAAAAGGCCCATCACGAGCTGCTTCTGTGGATAGCAGGCCACTGGATATCCATCGGGCCAAGCAGATACTCGCTCGTTGCTGGGAGTGTCGAGCTGCGCCCGCAGCTCGTCCGCTGGTTTGCAGGGTCATCTTTAAGGGGCTATATCTCACGTTTTAGGAAGCGTATAGGAACGTGTGACCTATCTTGAGAAAGATCATCCAGTCTAGTTTCCAACGCATTTTTAATCGCTTCAATGCAATTTGTAGACCTCAAGTTATGATCAAAAGATTGACCAAAGGTCTGTTTTGCCACTTTGTAAAACATCGTTTTTCTTTGTTTCTAACTCAAATTCATTTCCGAAAAGTGCATAGAGACCCTATGGATGCTAATATCATTTATCATGCATATAAGTCTCAAAATCAACATTCACGAACATGGTTCTTCGATTAATAAACTTGATTCGTTGGCTTCCATCTAAATATCATCCGAATCAACTCCAAACACTTCGAATGCGTCCAAATGACTATAAAATAACCTGAAACATTAAGAAAAACACAAACGGAGCGTGATATAGCACAAAACAAACACTTACGCATTTGCGACCTAAAAAGTGACTTAAAGACCTAAAAGTAACTATAAAAGCTAGTATAAACGTGCCTATAAAACCTATATAAATATGATTCATCAGGCACCAGAGCAAAAATGGCATAGCAACGTCAAGCCATGGCAAGGAAGCAGCAGGCTAGGCAGAGCCGGTAGCTATGGAAGCAGCCTTGGCTGGACCAGCAGCTGCGGCAGCCCTTACCCTCCAGGAATTCCATAACACTCTAATGGAGGCATGTAGACACATAAAAATGTCCCCCCAAAACTAAACCCGATGATGAACAATATTTTATCTTCATTATTGGTCGGATTCTGCATTTAATCCTGAGAGTGCTTAAAAAATTGTATTTAATCAAATTCATTTTTTGAATAGTCCATGGATCAGTCTTGATGTTTAGTCAAAGCATAGTTCATTTTTAATTTTGGCCCAAACTCTTTTCATTTTATTTATTTTATTTTATTATTTTAGACCAAACTTTTTAAATTTATTTTATTATTATTTGAGCCCAATTAATAAAAAAAATCAGAAGTGGCCCGATATTATTAATCGGCACTTAAAAAGGCTGGACGAAATTAGGGTAAAAATGAATTTAGACGGAAAAACGGACTACAGATTCCAGTGTCACGGCAGCAAGCACCGTGTCACGGGATCCAATGCCGCGCCACGGTGAGATTCCCCATGACACGGTTCTTGTGCTGTCACACGAGGCATCTCTGTGTCCTTTCCGCGTAAACCCTTCACGCGTTTTACCTCCCATGACCTAATTATATCCCGCGTCACATTGTTGTTCACTGTGTCACAGGATTTTCCCCCGTCTAACGGTTCCTGGCACCGTGTCACGGGGTACTTTGTCGTGTCGCGGTGTTATTTTTTTATTCTTTTTATCTTTTTAGGGTTCCGTGTGTTCCCTCTACTCATTCTTCTATAAATACCACTTCTTTTGTGATGTAAAGTGCATCAATTAATTCTCTTTTTTTTCTCTCTTCTATGCTCTAGCCTAAACACTAGCCTACCCTTCTTCTTTCAAAATTCCCCCTTCAAACACTCTAAGGAGTCCATACTTTACTCGTGGCTCTGTCCTTAAGCCAAGGCGTGAAAGGTAAAACTGTTTGAGGGTTTGCCCTCAAATCAACTCTATTTAATTTATTTTAATTTAATTATTGTTTTATTATTTTTCCTTGAAGTTACTAAATAGTTTATTATTTTATATTTGCAAGCAAACAGAATCAATGTAAGAATTATGTTCCTTTTATTTCTATTATTTTTCTAACAATTTTATATTGTTGGATTTATTGTTAAATTGCTTCCAATATTAATGTATATTCTATTATATTTACTATGATCACCATATTGCATGTTTAAAGGGAATATGTAATTGAAAATCACGCCTAATAAGATAATTTAGACGACCGATTTAGCTTCCTTTTTAATCTTATTGTTTAATCAAGTGATCATAATAATTTAGAATAATGTGCTGCATTAATATTCAACCAATTTAGCTTAATAATAGTTTGGAGCGAATTGAATCTCTGTTTGTATGCCTTTGAGATCGCAGGAATCACTTTTCACTATAAGAATCGAGTAGAGGCCAATACGGGGGAATGTGACTCTATGACTCACTTCGTACCATCATCCTCGATCCTCCTTTCATGGTTCCGAACCATATGGAGTTAGTAATCTCATGGATTATGAATGGGGTGTAACCTTCACAGGTCAATCGTTGTTGCCTTCGTTGTCCCTTATTCGTGGTTGCCTTAAATGATTCGTCAAAAGTTTACAAGTTCCTTAAAAACTTGCTGGAAACTCCGTACTTTTCTTGTCCCTAATCGTTTATGTCAATTCCCACTTCTTATGAATCCCAAGCATATTCACCACATGCTTAACGTAGGCACACCTCAAACGACGCCTACAATTTGGCGACTCCACTAGGGAGGATTCTTGGTTATTTATCGATTTGAGTGATCGGTATTTAATTAAGATGAGTGGATGAGACTTGAAATATTCATAAAAATATTCTTGTGATTAATTTGGCATATTTTCATAAGAATAGACGTTTTAACATTGCATTTAGGTCTTTCCCGTAGGAAAAATTGAATAACTTGATTGCGTACTGTAGGCGTCGTTCGAAGTGCGCCTACATAAAAGCATGTGTGAATATGCTTGGCACTCATAGGAAGTGGGAATTGACATATATGATTAGGGACAAAAAAGTAGGGAGCCGACAACAAGTTTTTAAGGAACTTGTAAACCATTCACGGATCATAAAAGGCAACCACGATAAGGGACAACGATATGCAACAACGATTGACCCGTGAAGGTTACACCCCATTCATAATCCATGAGATTACTAACTCCATATGGTTCGGAACCACGAAATGAAGATCCGGGATGATGGTACGAAGTGAGTCATGGAGTCACATTCACCCGTATTGGCCTCTACTCGATTCTTATATTGAAAAGCATTCTTGTGATCTCAAAGGCGTGCAAACAATAATTCAATTCGCCACATTCTATTATTTAACTAAATTGGTTTAATATTAATGCACACATAATTCTAAAATATTGGTGATCACTTCAATTAATAATAAGATTAAAAGGAACCTAAACCGGTTGTCCAAATTATCTTATTAGGCGTGGTTTTCAATTACATATTCCCTTTAAACATGCAATATGGTGATCAATAAAAAAATAATAGAATAAACATTAATATTGGAAGCAATTTAAAAATAATAGTGTTAGCCAAATCAAATATAAAATAACCCTAATCATGATACTAGCAATATTAAAAATAAAATAAGAGCAATTAAATTAATTAATTACTCACATTCTGCACGTTCTTTTAAATTGCTACATCATGAATAAACTGTTAGTAACTTCAATAAAAAAATATAAAGTAAATGAAAATTAAATCAAATAAAAAGTAGAGTTGATTTGGTCCAAACCCTCAGTTATTTGTACCTTTCACGCCTTGGTTTAAGGACGGAACCTCGGGTTAAGTATAGACTCCTTGGAGTGCTTAGGGGAATTGTTGTGGAAGAATAAAGAGGCTAGAAATTAGGTTAAAGAGGGAGAAGAGAATGATTTTTGGTGAAAGGTGAGAGAGAATGATTATTGGTGCCCCGAACTGCAGAAAGGAGGGGGTATTTATAGGGAAAATGAGCAGAGGGAACACACGGAACCCTAAAAAGATAAAAACCCTGAAAAAGGCTACCGTGACACGGAAGATTCTACCGTTTCAAGGGGGAAATTAGCGTGACGCGGGGAAAAATAGAGTGACGCGGGAAATATTTGACCTACGGGAGTAAAAACGCGTTAAGGGATTACGCGGAAAAGACACAGAGTTATCCCGTGTCACAGCACTGGCACTGTGACACGGGAATTCCGACCGTGACATGGCAGTAATTCCCGTGTCGCGGCATAGTTCCCCGTGACGTGGGGATGTTTTAAGCACCGTGACACGTCAGCAACCCACAGTGACACGGCAGAAAACGACGTGACGCGGCAAAGTCCACCGTGTCACGGCATATGGCGCCGGGTCACGGTACTTATGCCAAGTCACGAGGCACTAAAAAACATGAAAATCCCCTCCAAATTACCGTGTCACGGGAATTTCTCCCGTGCCACGTCAGATCTTGCCGCGTCGCGGCATTTTAGCTGCTGCGTGGTAATTCCAGTTTTTTTTGCGTTTTTAAAATCATCATAACTTTTGATCCGTAATCGGAATAAAGCATATAATATATCATTGGAAAGCTTATCAAGTCTTCTTTCCAACCCAATTGGAATCAGTCAAAATAATTTGTAGATTTTAAGATATGGCCGTTTTAGTAGAAGGGTGTCGGTTTTGGGCCGAGTTTAATGTTTTGCTCATATCTTTTTCGTTATAGCTCGGAATTGGGCTTATGATATATGGTTGGAAAGCTTATTTAAAGGCCTATCCAACAAAATAATAATTGGATCAAAATTTTATAGCCATAAAATCAGTTTCTCTCAGTTTTGCAATGTGGACACGAAAAGTGGAAAATAGGTTATGATTTAGGGAAATGAGCTAGAAATTGGATTGGTTCATGAAATGTATTGGATAGAACATGGATTTAAGCACTCCAAATATTAAATACTCAACTAGACCAATAATGGCGGTGAAAGGTGTTCATCAACGGGTTTGGTTTCGGGGAGACATTTTTAGGTGTCTACACGTACGAAGGAAAACGGGCACCAGTCAGATTTTCTGATTGCCGCGCCACGGCAGAATCTGCCGTGTCATGGTGCAGTACACCGTCACACAGTGTGCAGCATGGTTCCACGGTGCTCTCTACCGTTTCACGGCTGTAGGAGTTTATAGGTATTACGCAGCGAAAAAACATGAATCGTATTCATAAAGTACTTAATCCTAAGATCTAATGCATAACACATAAATAACATATAATTGTACCTTTGAAGCGTGATTCCACGTGCGATCGAGCAAGAAAAATGGGAGATAAAGAACCCCAAGCGTGATTCCTCTACTTGGTCCACGGGCACAAGTTAAACCTCCACTAATGCTAGTTAGTCGTGATTGAACGCTTCAATCAACCTTCAATAGAGAAGAGAGACACGAGCTAACCACGAACCACCACAAAAAACACCACGAGGGGGCGCTACACGTACGGACGTGAGGGGAGAAGGGAGGGTCGTGAGGTGAGGAAAGTGTTTAGGGTTTTTGGGACTTTATTGCTTTTATGTCAAACTTACTATAAGTTAATTATGACTTGCTGCAACCCTAGGCATGGATCTTATTTATAGATCATATCTCTAAATAAGAGTCCATGTCAAGCCCAAACACCTTATCCTAAACACACTACTCTAGCCCAACACTCTACATGGTATGCCATAATCTCATGAGGCCCATTAATGGGCCTCTTACTTGTTTAACTCAATACCCTTGTGTGTGACCTTATAGGATCCATTCTATTGGGCTTTGGACCATTAAAATATCCCAAAGATCATTTGTCATATCTAGCAGCTAACAATGACGACCCAAAAGAATGAACTTATTATCTCCATAATAGTGATATGTACTTATCGAAGACATAACTCCTTTAATCTCCCACTTGTCTGAGACAAGTATGCAATATTCAAATTCCTTAAGTCAATGTGTGTCGATTTGATAATATGATTGCATATCATGTCATGATCATATTAGTCTACAAATCTTTTCTTGAAATACTGAGTTAGATTCACAAAACAAATGATTACTATGTAATGCATTTGAGCACGACCATGCATTTTCTGAATTCTCCCTCTTCAAGGGGCCAAGAAACATTCCTAATTAAATAGGTAGACTCTATCCAATCTTATGGCAAGCAAAGCTCCCACTCAACTCATGAAGAAACCAGGATACACCCTTTATAATCTCTAGTTACGGCTAGACATTTGAGTGTACCACAGCTAAATCAATCATTGAATGGAATCAGTGTTCCACTCATGTCAAAGGAATCCACTAATATATCTGGAAGATCTATACTTGAACTTCAAATTAGGTCTATAGTTTGATCATGCATCATTCATGCATATCCATGTGATTGACCGAGCTTCACTACGCTCCTATAGCCCATGAAACTGCGCTATCCAATCAATCTTACATGCTAGTCCATTAATTGAAATCATTTATGTCCAGTTTAATGATTCCAAACTAGGAACTTAAATAATATATGAATTTAGTTCACCTGTGGGGTTTCATTCACCAGGTCATCAACCTGATGAGCCCATCAATTCATATGGACATTTTATTTAATATTAAAACCACGATTAAATAAGATTGAAACTTTATTTTAATTGATAAACATAATTCTACAAGTTAATGTATTACTTATGTAATATGTTTTCTCAAAACATACACAACTTAAATTACATAACTTGCTTCAATCCAAGAACCTTAGTATGACTCTCATACCTTGGTTATGGAAGGGGTTTAGTAAATAGAGTTCATGAGACATTCTCATAAACATGAATTTCTTGCAATTTCTGAATTTTATATTAATATTCACCTCCATACACTAAGAATTTTCCTTCGCCCTTTCGCAAGGAACTTAGTAATTTCTAATTTATAGTCCAACATCACATTGGATTTTGATTGAAATCTATCATCACTTGTTCTTAAAACGCGTGAATCAAATAGACGAGTATGTCCATGACATGCATAATGCATCCTTTGCATATTGCATAAGGATCATTACTCAACACCATAATTTCATCAACCTTTCTCAAAGCATTGAATCATTAAGCAACGTGTCATGTTACATGGGATTGAAACTCCTTTCAATATAATGTTGAACCTTATGAGGATCTTATCAATATAAGCTTCATAACCAAACTCAAACATCCTACGAGACCTATCTCTATAGGTCTTGAATCCCAAATGTACCCATCTTCTTCTTCAAGGTTTTTCATACAAAACGCACTACCCACCACTTGACTCTTCAAGCAATGAATAATTTGCTCTTTATACTAGACAAAGAAGACTTCATAGATCCCACTAAACATCTTGGACACACAAGACCTTTTGTTCATTTTACGAGAACATCAAACGATTTGATTAACTCACAAAATTAAGAACACTAACTCCATGATGCTATGCATCCCTATGATTATTGGATCTTCAAACTATTGGTTGTATCATATACAATTCTTCTTTCATGAACAATTTCAAGAAAGCGTTTTGAAATTCATCTACCAAATTTTATAAGGTAGAAATCACTAAAATATCTTTAATAGATCTTTGCAGCATGACTAATATAAAGTTTTCATCGTAGTCATAGTCATACTATTAATTAGTTGAATCCTTTAACAAGTCTTTGCTTTAGTTAGAAAACATTTTTCTTTCTTGTCTGTTTTGCTTATAATGGGTCTCACCCAATTAGGAAAATTATTCAAGTGTCATAAACTTGCTTACAGACTTAGAATCTATTTCAGATTTCCTGGTTTTTAAACCACTTGGAGTTATAACTTGTCAAATCATCTTTATTACATGCATAATAATTATGTTCCAAAATGAATATTTTGGAAATCTTAATCAATACGAAATCATATTTCTTTGACTACATTTCACATATGCTAGTCATCATTGTGGGTTTTTATGCAACAATTGAAACTCATACAACAACTTTGTTTAGCTTTCAATGAGAAACGAAAAGAGAGGATGTGCACTTGGAATGTACTACCTTCGACACATGGTTATTATTACCATTACACTTAATGAGACCACGCGTTGTCATTTGTAACATGAGGTGAATCATGATCATATTGTTGCTTTGATTCGATTAATTCTCAAATTTCTTCAAGATTTTCGAAATCATTTTTCTTAAAATCTTTCAAGGCTCTCAAACTTTTTGAGATTCCTGTACTCCCACTAATATGTCCAATTTATATAGTGTTTTACCCCCGTCCCATGGTCATAATTAGTAGTGTTTTTGGCTCTTTAGGGCCACTTTTATTACTAATTTGTGTTTTCTAGTGTTAGTGTAGTTTTGCTTGAGTTTTGTAGGAAATTGCACACTTGGAGCGTTTTCCGAGTTTTTCACGAAGCAACTACGAGCGTTAGGAGGATACGACCATCATTGAATTCTAGGGCCGGTGAGAGCCGGTGATTAAGGGCTCGGTATGTGATACCGGGGCATTTGGATCAAGTAATCAAGACCTGATGAGGAAATATGGATTGGGCCGAGGAATCGAGCCCAATCGAAATCCAAGCCTCAAAGAAGAAGCCGGGCCCGATCGGGCGGGCGCGCGCAAGGAAGCATCAAGGAAGAAGCTGCGCCTGATTGCGTGAGCGTAGGCTCAATCGGGCGCAGCACACCAGTAAGGGCATAGTGAAAAAGGCGGGCCCGATCGGGGCGGCCCTTCGCCCGATCGGGCGCGTGTTTTTCTATGGATCTGATTAGCTTTGTTTTAGGATTTGTTTTAGGGAGGTTTAAGTACGATTTTTGTACATAATTTTAATTACCTTCTTTTTACTCTTTCTACCTTCTCTTTTAGATTTTCTCTCTCTACTTAGCTTTTAGATTAGTTTCTCTCTCTTATACTTTTGTTCTTAATTTGATTCTTAATTCCAGATTTCTTTGGTAACAATTTCTCTTCTCTTAATCTTAGTTATTCATTTTATTCTTTTGATCATGTCTTATTTTATTGCTTTGATTAGTTTAGTTCTTATTATGTCTGAGTTGTTCTTTTTCTAGGGATTATGGGGATCCATAAATAATATGAAGGGGTAATTTATGGTTGTTAATTGTCAATGCTAGAATAATTTCCTGTTGATTGATTTAATGCTCTGTGACTAGATTTGCGCAGATCTTTTATGCATGAGTTTAACAATATTGATTCGAGATTCGACAGATGAGAATTGATGTTTAGGTCTAGTTTCAATAGGCAGGTTAATTTATAAATGGTTGAGTCGAGATTCGAAAGATGAGATTTAATACCGGTAAATTAATTATGTGATTGTAATACGTAGCGAAAGCCCTTTATGATCTGATTAATGTATGCATTGATGATTGATTATTATGCTCTACCCTGGAATATTATTTATTGGTGAACCTATGCCCTAGATCCTTTTATTCATTGTTTTCTCCTTATTCTTAATCTCCGTAGTTTAGTTTTAATTTATATCAAAATTTACATATTGGTTACTTAATAATCTAGATTATATTAATTAAATTAGGAATAGAAAGACTCGTTTCTCTGTGGATTCGACCCTACTTCCCTATCTACATTAGTTAGAGGATTTAGGAATTACTTTTGATTAGGTGATACGACTTTAGCCTGTCAAAATTTGGCGTCGTTGCCGGGGAAACGGTTTTATTTTTATTTCTGATTATTTTTGTAGTCTAGGTTATTTCTTTTTGTCTTAGAGAACGTTAGTTCTTTGTGGCAAATCTCATATTTGCTTTTAGTTTTTTTTTTTTGTTTATTTCCAGGTGTTCCAGAGCAGGGTACATCCCATTCGATCCTGAGATCGAACGATCCTTCCATATACAGAAGAACCTTTACGAGCAAATTCTGGTGGATTCTGGTGATAATAATAATCACCGAGATCCTCCAACTGGTTCTAGCGATTCATATGTATCATTAGATCCAGAATCAGAGATGACGACTTCAAAGAAGCTTAGTGATTACTCACAACCAAAGCTTACAGATTTTCCACATTTCACTACCACTCCGGCTCTTGATGGGGTACAATTTGAGATTAAACCCCAAGTTATAATGATGTTAGAGAGGAAGCAATTTAGTGGAGCCAAGGGTGAAGACCCAAATCTTCACATTGCAGACTATTGTCATTATTGTAATACTATCAGGCAAGCCGGGGTCACACAAGACCAAATCAGGGAGATTCTCTTTCCTTTCTCTTTAACTAGAAAAGCCAAATTATGGTTCAATGGTTTAAATAGAACTGCACTTGTTATAACTGACTGGGAAACTCTTGTTTTGAATTTTTATAACAAGTACTATCCTGCAGAGAACAGCCGTACTACGGAGTGCAATTCAGAACTTTGCCCAAGAAGCCGGTGAAACTTTATATGAGGCTTGGGAAAGGTTCAAGGACCTACAAAGAGAATGCCCCCACCATAATTTGGCACAACGGCAGTTAATCCAAGCCTTTTATAATGGCATTGGAAATTCATCTAGAATAATTTTAGATTCTGCAGCTAGTGGGAGGTTTATGAATCTTAATGTTGATGATGCAGGTCAGGTTATTGAAGATATGGCGATACAGAATTCCCAATATGGGAATCCTAGAGGCTTTGCTAACAAGGGGAAGCATAGTGTTAACTCTGTATCCTTTTTGCAATCTCAATTAACTTCTATCTGCCAGAAATTAGATAATCTTAGCACTGCTAATATAGCTAATGTTTCTGCAATTAATAATAATGCTAAGGAGGCTTTCTGTGAAAATTGTGGAATTTTAGGTCATTGGGAACAAGATTGCAGGAGTTCCGTGGAGCAAGTTAATGCCTTTCAAGCTTATAGGCAGAATAACCAATACTCCAACACCTACAATCCTGGGTACTGGAATCATCCGTACCTTTCCTACCGGAGTACTAATGTTCAGAATCCACCACCACAAGAACCACAGGCGCCACAACAACAACAACAGAAATATTACCATCCCAATGCTGGCCAGAAGAACCAACCACAACAATCCTCCTCATCTTCCGACCCTACTTTGGTAGAAATTAGAGTGATGTTGTTTAATATGCAGAAGCACATGGAGAGTAGAGATGCACAAATTGATTCAATTCTAGCACAAAATAAAATTGTAGATAATCAAATTGCACAACTTTCCGCTACTCTACAAGCCCGCCAACAGGGAGCTCTACCACCACAGCCCACCAGGCCTACGGATCAAGCCTATGCAATTAACCTAAGGAGTGGTTCAAACTATGAAGGGCCCCCTATGCCCAGAGATGATGAACATGTTTTATTAAATAATGCTAATCTTGATTCCGTTAAACCTGACAATGTAGCTAATAGCCCTGCAGGGCTAAAGCATAGTACTAATATATCTAATTCTACATTGAAGGGTACGACTCCAAAGAAGGTGGCCACCCCAGATAAGAGCAATAATGCTCCAAAGCCAGTTATCAAACTTCCCTTCCCCAATCGTGAACTGAAAACAAATTTGGATAAGTAGTTTGGTAAGTTCCTAGAGATGGTAAAAGATTTGAAGGTAACAGTTCCCTTCACTGAACTAATCACAAAAATTCCTGCTTATGCTAAATTTATGAAAGAAATATTGACAATAAAAAGGTATATTAGTGAGGTAGAGACAGTAGCTTTCACTGCATAGTGTAGTGTCGTGATTCAAAATAAATCTCCACCGAAATTAAAAGATCTGGGTAGTTTTTCTATCCCTTGTCATATAGGCAATCTAATGATTGATAATGCATTGTGTGATTTGGGTGCTAGCGTTAGTGTTATGCCATTATCTGTGTGTTCCAAGTTGAATATGGGTAAATTAAAAGCTACTAATATTACTCTACAAATGGCAAACCGTACTTTCAAATACCCCTTAGGTGTTTTAGAGGATGTTTCCGTTAGAGTAGGTAAATTTTACGTACCTGTTGCTTTTGTTGCTCTTGATATGGCTGAGGATATGCAAACTCCGATCATTTTGGGTACACCATTCCTCAACACTGATGGGCATACTACAGAAAAGAGGCAAGCGACTACAGGAGCAATTATAGATGTGAGAAGTGGCAAATTAACACTATTAGTAGGGGACGATAAAATTATTTTTAATCTTAATAATACCCCTAAAAGCCCCATGACAGAGGAGAAGTGCTTTAGTGTTAATGTGGTTCAAGGTTATTCTACCAAGCCCTCTACATTGTCGGTCTTGGCTTTGAAAACGAAGAAGTGGAATCAATCAAGCAAGTTGTGGAAATTGAGCCTACGGTGAGTGTTCCGCCAGATCGAGTTGCAAATGTTAAATGCGATGACAATTCGAAGCAACCCTCGATCAAAGAGGGATCTTTAGTGCGTAGCATTGAAGAATCCCCAATCCAGGTCAAGGAGGATCCACCAGATAAGGTGAATTGGCGTCCCACTGGGTATGTTAGGAAGTCACGTTGTAGCCTAAACACCGTTAGACCGGGTGAGAAACCACCCGACCAAGCGTTAGGTCTAGGGTTTTAGTCCTTGTACTTGGTAAGAAGGTCGTACGGGACCTAGATAAACCAGCGCTTTGCGGGAGGCAACCCGTATTTCTTGCTTTCTAGACTAAATTTTTCGTTATTTTCATTTTTTATTTTTTTTAGAGAGGTGAGGAGAGTGAAATTTTACCTTTCATGAGTGTTTTGTACAGGTTTTAGACCACAAAGTACGGAGATTTCAAGAGAAAAAGGCAAAGAAAAGAGAAGCTCCAGATTGGGTACGGGCCCGGTCGGGCAGAGGTCGCCCGATCGGGCGCGCACCTAAGGGTCAGAATTGAGCATTATTTCGCCCGATTGGGCAAAGAGTCCCGATCAGGCGCTAAATATGGATTTTATCGGAGCATATAATCGCCCGATCAGGCAAGCAAGTGAGGAAGAAAATCAAGGGAATTTTCGCCCGATCGGGCGGAAATTTAGAGAAATCGAGTGCCACAAAAAAATATCGGGCGAGCAATCTGGCGATTTTAAGGTTCGTGTTTGCGCCCGATCGGGCGGAGGTCGCCTAATCGGGCGCGCACTTCACATTCCAGAAGGAACTACTTTCGCCCGATCGGGCGAGGCTTGCCCGATCGGGCTCACCTATTTTCCGGAGGTTCTTATCCTTCTTCTCCACCTTTCTTTTCTTTTTCTTTCTTACTTCTTCTTCTTTATTCACACCTTCTCTCTCTAAAACCTCCATTTTCAAACCTTCAGCCTCACCTTCTTTCCAAGATCTCCTCAAATTCATCCATTAAAACCTTAAAATTTTTACATATTCTTAATCCTCACACCTTCCTCTACATTTTCCACCCACCTTCTCCCACTTTCTCTCATAATTTCTTAAAACCCTTAGAGAGAGAAAGCTTCAATACCCAAATTTCATTCTACAAATGGCTTCCAAACGTTCTAGACAACAAAGGGGTGAAAGCTCGAGGCAACAACAACCAATGGTCGACTCGAAGCTTCAAATACCAGGATGGGAGGAGGTTGTTGTCACCTCGGCGGAACAACGGGCAAGGATGCTCAATCTTATCGAAAGGCAGGTAATCTCAACCCGTTTTGTTCATCATCCTACATTATCTAGATTAGGTCTTGATAAATATGTAGAGAAATTATTTAAGGGTATAGGCATGAGTGGTTTCTTCCAAATGCATCATGATACTTATGATTAATTGACATTAGAATTTATTTCTAGTTTTAATGTTATTAAAATTAAAGCTTTAATCACTCATGTGCAATTCCGATTACTAAACAACGATGTGCGATTAACTCTAAAAGAATTTGGGAAGTTGTTTGAACTAAAATCGGACAAACCTATCGAACCCTCCCAAGACCACAATTCCATGGTCTACAAGAGACTCACTTGGAAGGGTTTGGCTAACCTCCAACACGCCAAAGGGACGTGGATTAAACATCCCATCCCAAAGTTTTGGCAAAGGTTTGCTGGCCTCACAATTTTTGGGAGGCATGAACCGGCAAACGCGAGGAGGGATGAACTAGAATTGTTTGCATCCTATATAATCCCTAATGCTGAAAAATTAAACATACCTCCTAGGATTGCCAACCACTTTCAAAGGGTGGCCAATGCGGCCGAAACGGGTAGGTCTAGGGCGCCTATCTATTTTGGGGGGTTAGTGACCCATATTGCTATCAAACACCTAGGATGGAACCCAAATAGGCATAGGAAAGTAGTGGGCTCAACCCCCATGGACCTAGCTTACTTAGGGAGCCTAAACTGGGTGCAACCCGTGGGTGGTGATACTTGGTGGATAGTCTACCGGCAATCGGGTAGGAGAGACCAAGCCTTTACCCTACCCAAACCCGCCTTGACCAAATTTTAGAAGGGAAAGCCTTCTTACACATTCGAGATAAACGGTCAAGGCGAGGTTCAAGAACCTCACCTTTCACCACAACCCCACCAATCACCCCAAGACCATTCCCCCAAGACCATTCACTACACTACCCCCAACCACCACCCTTTACCTATGGTATACCCACCTCCTCCGTCGATTATAACATCGACCCCAATGCCCCTTATGACTTTTCTTCTTTTCGGATCCAACTAGACCGTATAGAGATGGAGCAAGGGAGAGTAGAGGACATGGTGAAAACCTAGATTCTAGGTTAAGCACTTTGGATAGCCGGGTGGGTCATATAGAGAGGAACCTCGGGAGGGGTTTATATCCAATGTACGACGATTATGCAAGCCAAGGGGCTATTCCCCCCGAGGCATTAGTTCTCGACTGGTTCGAATACCCCCAAGGAGGGTATTCCACCCCCGGAGCATTTGCTACTTATGTGGACAACTCTTCAGTCCATGGATATGGGGGTGATGCTCCTTTTGGGGGTATGGGGGAAAATGTGAACCCTAACTACTTTGCAGGTGGTTCGGGTTATGGTGGTGCTAGAACGAGCTAGGGTGGTGCCGGCTCGAGCTGTGGAGGAGGGTACGAGAGGATGGATGATGATGAGGAGTAACTTCTCCTAGCTACCTTCCCAAGTCAATGAGGGCATTGCTTGATTTGGCTTGGGGGGAGATTTCTTGTATATATGGTAACTCTCTTTCTCTTCTCTCTATTTATTGCTTTCCTAATGTAGTTTTTATTGCTATCCTTTATGAAAAAATACAAAAAAAATTTGAAAAAACAAAAAAATTCAAAAATACGTTCCAATGAACTGTAAATCATGCTTCCCTATGTCCCATACTTAGAAAATATTGTTTTGATTCTTTGTATATGATAATGAGCTTTGTGAATTTGTTGATTATGATTTGAAGTTTAATTGTTTGGATTCCTAAACGTGCGTCAATTTTGCCAACTATTTGTGAATATAGTGCTTGACTAGTTGATTTGGTTAGGAATGTGTGTTAGTTCCTGGTATGTCAATGAATTTGAGTATTGGTTTGCAAGTATTAGTAATGTTTATATAGCTCAATATTATGCACATTGAGGAGGACGAAGGCATTTGTTCTCTTAGGAAGCCTTCAGACGATATTAGATACATTTGTTCCCTTCTTGTTACCCATGTTGTTGCTTGTGCCCTTTTATTGTTTATTTGGCCACATTACAAGCCTATATGAGCCCCATTGGTTACTAGTCCCAAACTTGGCTTGGGGGAGCTATTAGTTGGTGAGGTGAGGGAGTTGTGGTGTGCATATCATTTGCTCAATGTGGGAATAAAAGAAGAGTGATTGTTTTTTGATATTATGATTGGAAAATATTGATGTTTTGTGTTACAAAGTTGAAAATTTCCAATATGAGGTAAAAAGAAAAAAAAAGAGCAAAGGAAAAAAAGTTGTTTCATATGTTCAAATGTTCTATTTGAAGGTTGCTCAAGAAAAAAAAAAAGAATAAGTAGTTCAAAACTGTTTTAATTCACTCTATTTCATATTATCATATTTTGTGAGTGAATATGTAAGTGTTGGGATTGTGTCGTATATATGATTGTTTGGTGAAGTTTTTTGGAGTTGAGTTGTGATTGGAGATGTTTTGGTCATCACTCATTGTGACCTTGGGTTTTATTAGGATATGGCTCCCTTAACCATGGCTTTACTCTCACATTTTCCTAAATTTATCTTACCCTGTACCCTAGCCTTACATTACAAGCTTTAAAGACCTTCCGACCTTTGTGCATAGAGTTGTATGAATGTGAATTTGTTTTTTAGCAATGCAAGTTATGATTTGACATATTTCGAGTCGACTAGTAGGTTGAGCGTTCATTGTTTTAAGCACACGAGAGTGTGATTTGGGAGGGCATTGTTCACAAAAAAGGGGTTGGTTGGAGAGCTATCGGGTACATCTTTTACTTGCCACATAAATGAGAGTTGAGTGTGTGAGCACTAGTCTTGAATTCTATATGCTCATGTGGTTTGCTCTACTTGAAAATTGTTGGGGATGAAAGATGATTAGATGAATGAGATTGGTTGACATTGAAGCATGTAATTAGATTTATCTTGAATTGTTTGTGCTTGATTTTATTTATTGGGATGACGCATGTTTTATATGTTCATTGATGAGCTCTTTGCTTAGGGACAAGCAAAGGTTTGGCTTGGGGGAGTTTGATATGTTCAATTTATATAGTGTTTTACCCCCGTCCCATAGTCATAATTAGCAGTGTTTTTGGCTCTTTAGGGCCACTTTTGTTACTAATTTGTGTTTTCTAGTGTTAGTGTAGTTTTTCTTGAGTTTTATAGGAAATTGCACACTTGGAGCGTTTTTCGGGTTTTTCATGAAGCAACTACGAGCGTTAGGAGGAAACGACCATCATTGAAGCCCAGGACTAGTGAGAGACAGTGATTAAGGGCTCGGTATGTGATACCGGGGCAATTGGATCAAGTAATCAAGACCCGATGAGGAAATCCGGATTGGGCCGAGGAATCGAGCCCAGTCGTAATCCAAGCCTCGAAGAAGAAGTCGGGCGAGTTCGGGCAAGCATACGCCCGATCGCGCGGGCACGCGCAAGGAAGCATCAAGGAAGAAGCCGCGCTCGATCGGGTTAGCGTAGGCTCGATCGGGCGCAGCACACCAGTAAGGGCATAGTGAAAAAGGCGAGCCCGATCGGGCGCGTGTTTTTCTAAGGATTTTATTAGTTTTTTTTTAGGATTTGTTTTAGGGAGGTTTAAGTACGATTTTTGTACGGAATTTTAATTACCTTCTTTTTACTCTTTCTACTTTCTCTTTTAGATTTTCTCTCTCTACTTAGCTTTTAGATTAGTTTCTCTCTTATACTTTTTTTCTTAATTTGATTCCTAATTCCAGATTTCTTTGGTAACAATTTCTCTTCTCTTAATCTTAGTTATTCATTTTATTCTTTTGATCATGTCTTGTTTTATTGCTTTGATTAGTTTAGTTCTTATTATGTGTGAGTAGTTCTATTTCTAGGGTTTATGGGGATCCCTAAATAATATGAAGGGGTAATTTATGGTTGTAAATTTTCAATGCTAGATTAATTTCCTATTGATTGATTTAATGCTCTGTGACTAGATTTGCGCAGATCTTTTATGCATGAGTTCAACAATATTGATTCGAGATTCGACAGATGAGAATTGATGTTTAGGTCTAGTTTCAATAGGCAAGTTAATTTATAAATGGTTGAGTCGAGATTCGAAAGATGAGATTTAATACTGGTAAATTAATTGTGTGATTGTAATACGTAGCGAAATCCCTTTATGATCTGATTAATGTATGCATTGATGATTGATTATTATGATCTACCCTGGAATATTATTTATTGGTGAACCTATGTCCTAGCTAAATCCTTTTATTCATTGTTTTCTCCTTATTCTTAATCTCCGTAGTTTAGTTTTATATCCAAATTTACATATTGGTTACTTAATAATCTAGATTATATTAATTAAATTAGGAATAGAAAGACTCGTTTCTCTGTGGATTCGACCCTACTTCCCTATCTACATTAGTTAGAGGATTTAGGAATTACTTTTGATTAGGTGATATGACTTTAGCCTGTCACCCACTTGCCTTTTTGAGGAGGCATATTTAGCATAGGGTGAATCAACCGTGGTTTGAGCCATGTTTGTTTGTTGCTTTTCTCGAACTCTTTCGATATTTATACTACTCCAAATTGACCTTTTGGAACAATTTCCATAAGGGCACCTACTTGAGCAACAAACATTTTGTGCTAAGTATGGTTTTTGTAGTAGTACCCTGTGCTCCGTATAGGAATTGATCGTGCATTAAAAGACTTAATACAACTTTTATTCCTTGCTTTGTAGAAAGACTTAATAAGAACTTTTCTTATCCATATCACATATGAAGCCTTTGCTACATTTTGATTTGACCTATGTTTCTTTGTTTAGTTTTGTAGCTTATCTTAAAATTATATCCCTTGAACAATGGTTGGAAGATAGGTAATTTTTATCCATTATCAAAATATATCTTACATAGATTGATAGCTCCCTTCATAAACACTTTACAAGGTTTTCTTTCGGAGTTTGTCGTAAAACGATTTCACAACTCTTGGATGTTCATCAAGGTCTTGACTTAAATTCTCATTATAACGATCATATCGCAATACTTTGAATGTGTTGCCAAGTATATGTCTTGACTTATATTTTCACAATAACGATCATATTGTAATGTAATCATTATCTTGTCAAGTTGATACTAAACTTCATACTGAACATTTTGAACTTTTTCAAAATTTTCACTCTTATGCTGCAACTAAGCACAAGTAGTGATCGTATCACAAATGAAGTTTCAATGTTCGTCTCTAGCCTTTGAACCTTTGGTTCTCTTACATCGACATGTATTCGACCTTGAGTTCTCATCATCATTTCTCTAAATGGTGACTTAGTCAAAATTTCAAATTAGAATGATAATTACATATATCAATGGATTCATAATCCAATGATATTAAAAGTCCATCCCTTTAGATCCTCCGCATGCAATTTTCATTTTCATTCTAATTAATTGACATATTAGGGACAACTTATATATATAGAAATGGTTTATTATTTTTATCATATAGAACTTTAAACCTATTTAGAAATTCAAGACACATTATGACTCAATGAAGCATAGAATAAAACATTTATTCCACGTTTTTTAATCTTCGATTTTAGTCACTAATAACATTGAATGGTGTTTTAATAATGGAAAGAATGAATAACATTTACTTAATTCTAGCCAATAACAAGGTAAGGTGAAATATAGGTTCTACTTGTAAATTTGCAACTTTTGCTTCCAGACTTGTAGATTCTACTGTGAAGTAGCAACATTTGCTTCTAAACTTGTAGATTTATTTCTCCTTTAGCTAATTACTTCATTTAGTTCAACCACATTCTCAATGAGAGAAAACTAAACAAGACATCATATATCAAAGAAGTAGCAATGTGCTAAATCAATTTCTATAATATACTTCTTAAATTGGAACATTTCCATTCTTTTACCTTCCAACTATTATGAGGTAGTTTCTAATCAATTGGAATCGGTCCATTTAATTTGAAACATTTTCTGTTCGTAACAACTTTTAGCATGTAAGTAGTTTTAGGTTTGAGATGGAGCAAATTGTTTTCATTTCTTGCCCTATAACTTCTTAATGTAATCCTCATTTGTTCCTAAACCTTTCCCATTTGAGCCACTTAGAACATTTCTCTTAGGTTCAAAATGTTTCTTTACTTAACTACTTTAAGCACTTTTCATGATTTTGCTAAGTCTTATTCAATCATTATTCATATTAGAGTTTAATCAACCCTTTAACTTTATATGAAATGGATGAAGAATAATATCATTTGATCAACTTTTGATCATAGAGATTTCCAATAACTTTCTTATATTCAATCATATTGAAGATAAGAGATTTTATTGGACTTTTACACTTGTCTTTTAGAGGTTTTGTACCTCCCATCTCATTGTATCCCTTGAAACACTTTTAAAAATGAAGATGTGTTGGCATTTTACTCAAACATTTTGAATAAAACCAACCTTAGACATGTGACATGGATTTCTAAAACTTGCCTTTTAGAACCATCTTAGCAAAATTGAAATATATGTTTATGGATTATCTTTTAACCTCTTGAGAACATTTATTTTCAATCAAAGAGATTATATATAAAATAAAATTAGAATGACATGTTACTTATAAGTAAACGCAAAATTCAATTATGTTTAATAAAATTTAAAATACCATAAGCGAATTAAATTGGTAACTTTAAAACATTTATTCAATTTTAATTGATCCCTATTGAATAAAATGATTCCAAGACCCTTTATTTGTGCAATAATTGACCGGACTTTAACCTTACCATCAATCATTACATTTTCAAGATGAGAAAACTCTTTACTAACTACAACTCTTATAACTCTTTGTCTAATAATTACCCATCACATGTTTAATTATTATTCTTAGCTTCAAGGTTCTAAACTCTTTAGGTAACCTTGTTGAGTATAACCAATCAAAATTGTAAAATTTGTTTTACCCCCACTCCCCAAAGATATAATATGACACCCTGCTTTGGCATGACCCATCATAAATATCGAAGGTTTCATCGGGTTTTTGATTGGAAAAGCTACCTCAATATTACTGGGACCTAGATTTTTTATGTTATGATTACTTAGTGAACTCTAACGCATCATCACAAAACATCAATAAAATCTAACATGCATAATAAACTGAATGCATAAACAAGACATAGCATGGCCCCTAATCCTAAGAAAACTAATAAAGTAAATAATCCCACTTGAATCATCATGGATCTCATCCACCTTACTCCTTTGGGCCTTCACTTCATGGGCTTCTTGGATTAACTGCAACCTGTAATTTTACTCTATTCTATCTACTACTTGAATATAATGAAATAAAATTAAAAAAATACTTTATCGGTACGTAAACTGTACTAAGATTACAAAAATACATCATGATGCACAGATCATATTTAGTAATCTACTGGGCCATACTAGTCATTATATAGCAATAAACAACATCATATATTATAAAATTGCCACATAATAAATCACTCATCATGCTTTCCTAAACTACAACATCGAATGTTCACAATTAAGGAAAAATGGCATCTAAATATCACATATTTTAATTAATGCAATTAGATAATATCATATATTATTCATGACCATCAATAAAAATATCATATATTTTAAATTAATCTTGAGATAGAATCAAATCTTATTTTAATTTTAAAAGATAAATCATATTTATCCTCAAAGATTACCCTAACAATGTTAGAAAATTCTATCCAAATTACTAGCCAATCACAAAATTTTAAATCAATTATATCCAAAATTAATTATGGGATAATCACATTATTTAAATCAATCATTATCTTTTTGGAATATGCTCAGAATATCCTAATCAATCTTATCCAAAGTTAACCACTTTAATTATGGATAATTACAAGTTAACAACTTTAAATATGGATAATATCAAATATAACAACTTTTGAATATTTGATAGTATCCTAAAATAAAAGATTTTATCTAAAATAAAACCGGTTTTATCTTTCAAAATAAAAAATCATATTTTCAAAATATTTTATCTCATCCAAAATAAATCATATTTATCTTAAAATATTTTTAAAAAACTTAAATTTATTATTATTATTTATTATTTTTTTTATTTGAAAAAACTGTGCACCAGCCACCGTGGTGTGGCCAGCCTAAGCCAGCCACGGTGGCCGTACACCTTGCAGTGTACGCTGCCGAAGCAGTGGTGCAGCAGCAGTGGCAGTAGTGCCATACAACACTTTGCATGGTGTTGCTGCTTCTCTTTTGTTCTCGGACCCTGCTGCCCTCCCTCTTGGACCACCACTTGCAGTAACCACCGTGGCTGCGCCACCCAGCTGTGGCTGCCGCCCAAAACTACACCAAAAATAATTTTTTTATATTTAACAACTTTTGTTAAATAAAATTCATGTGGTCCATGATAAATTAAAACATCACTTTTATGCTAATTCATCCAATTAAAATTAAATTCACAATCTAATTTTAAAATCTAGGGTTATTCATGAAAATAATCCCCAATTTAATTTAACTTTTAAATTAAATCATTGATCATGCAAAATTCACAATTTATACATAAAATCAACTAGATTACATTCACAAAGCATAAAACAAACGAAATCGAATAAAAAATCATATTTTAGGGCTAATTAGGTTCAAAAAGTTTCGAAAAAATTAGGGTTAGGGTTCAATAATTTTGAATGCTCCAGGGCTTAATTCGATCCTCTCATGGAAATTTTGAGCATAATTAAATCACATTTTATCGATTCCAAAAGTTAAATCACATTTAATATAATAATTGGCCCATAATTAAATTATTCTCCCTCTTAATTGAATTAAAATTGTGGGTTATCAAAGAATTATTGTCAATATGTGTAAATGTAATAGGCTAACTGATACCACTATAGGAGTTTATAGGTAATACGTAGCAGAAAAACATGAATCATATTCATACAATACGTAATCCCAAGATCTAATGCATAACACATAATGAACATATAATTGTACCTTTGAGTCGTGATTTCACGTGCGATCGGGTAAGAACAATGGGAGATAAAGAACCCCAAGAATGATTCCTTTACTTGGTCCACGGGCACAAGTTAAACCTCCACTAATGCTAGTTAGTCGTGATTGAACGCTTCAATCAACCTTCAACAGAGAAGAGAGACACGAGCTAACCACGAACCACCACAACAAACACCACGAGCCACCACGAGGGGGCGTCGCACGTACGGACGTGAGGAGAGAGGGGAGGGTCATGAGGTGAGGAGAGTGTTTAGGGTTTTTGAGACTTAGTTGCTTTTATGTCAAACTTACTGTAAGTTAATTATGACTTGCTGCAACCCTAGGCAAGGATCTTATTTATAGATCATATCTTTAAATAAGATTCCATGTCAAGCCTAAACACCTTATCCTAAACACACTACTCTAGCCCAACACTCTACATGGTATGTCATAATCTCATGAGGCCCATTAATTGGCCTCTTACTTGTTTAACCCAATACCCTTGTGTGTGACCTCATAGGATCTATTATATTGGGCTTTGGACCATTTAACTAGCCCAAAGATCATTTGTCATATCTAGCAACTAACAATGACGACCCAAAAGAATGAACTTATTATCTCCATAATAGTGATCCTTGATATATCTAGTAATTGCACTTATCGAAGACATAACTCCTTTAATGGCAGTCCTTAAATCAGTCCGGTGGCTTATTTTCTCTTCTCACAATCAACTTCCTTCAATTTTTCTGAAAAAATGTGTGTTCTACATACGTCTTAGCCTCGGGGGATTTAAGCTCTATCAACCCAAAAACTCTCATGGAAATAAGGGTTCATCCGAGTTATTAAATCCACCCAAACCATGGAGTCGAGTTCGATTTCATCACGAACTCGCGGAGCCGCCCGTTGGCATACACCTTCAAGGGAGGCTGCCTTGCGAACGCGTCCAAACTGTTAACCATGGTACCTTTTTTGACACCCAAAGCTTGATCAATAGTTGAACATAGATCTTGAACTTAGGTTGTGAACTCTTTTACATCATCGTGACTAAATGCTACGTTGTTTATTTGGTGCTAACCCCTCATATGTTTGCTCATTTTTTTAACCTATGATCGAGGGTTTTTATTTCCACATAGTAATTAGTACGGACTTAAAATTGATCAAAACCTGGAAATTACGCAAATTTAGGCCTGGAATTGTGCACCGTGTCACGGCAGGTCTGCCGCGCCACGGTGTGCAATTCCATGACACGATGCATTGTCCCATCTGACGGTGCACTGTACTGTGTCACGACATTCAGCACCGTGACACGGTGCCCAGGAGGCCTGTCCAGTTAGTACATTTTGGTCTTTGTGCGTGCTTATGTGTTTCGTATGTCTGGTTTGGTGTCCTGTCTAGCTGTACGGTCATAACACGTGTCCATAACCTCACTTAATCACTCACATGTCGTGTCAAGTTCACACACTTTTTCGTTAGTCGTGCACCATTTCATGACCGTACTTTAGGGTGGTTTTGTGTCGTTTTTTTTTCTGAGTAAGTCGGATGGTATCCTCCCATACTTTTAAAAATAAATAAAAAAAAAAAAAAAGCAAATTCCAAAAAAAAAAAAAAATCTTTTCCGGATGGGTCAAGGTTAAGTTTAGTCATTAAAGGTGTGTTTGTTTCGATGTCACATCACTTGGTCAAGAAGCAGGGGTAGATTGTTACGGTTCGAGTCAATACCTCAACAACCTCTTATACTAAAGAGGCGTACAAGGAAACCACCACATTCATCTCTGCAAAGTCCATCTCCAGTCTACTTTCAACCAATGGCTACTAAGGAGGATATTGAGAACATCAACAAGACCATTGAGATGTTGTCTAACATGATGCAAACACTCACCACCAGAGTCAGCATAGTAGAGCAAGACAATCAAAACAATGTCACTGCCGCTGCAATGGACAAGATCAAAGAATAGATGAGTAATATCTCTAAGGAGTTCACTTATGTGGAGCAACCTGTCACCTCTTCGTCCATAAGGGACAAACTTCCTGAAAAGTTTTCCACTGCTGACATTCCCAATTCAATCCTACCGATAATCCGATGTTCCACTTGAAGGATTTTTCTGCGACCATGGCTCTTAAGGGATTAGATGTGACACTATTCCGTACTGTGTTCCCTCTTTCCTTAGAGCATGTCTGTCAATAGTGGTTCTACTATCTGGAATCCAAGCATGTTGCGACCTGGGAGGATGTTACTGAAAGCTTTATGAACCGTTACAAGTGTAACATCCAGGCTAAGACTTCTGAATGTGAACTCTCCATTCTCAAGAAGAAGGAGAATGAAGGCTTCACTACTTATCTAAGCAGGTGGAGAAAGACAGCTTCACTTTTAGTGGATCCTCCCAAGGAGAAAAAGATCGTTCGCTTGTTTATTGCAAATCGGACTCAAAAGTACAAGCAACACTTGAAGTTTCTACCCTTGAATACCTTCAAATCAGTGTACGATATTGGGATCAATATCGAAGATGAACTTATGAAGGCTGCTGGAGCAACAATAATAACAATAACACTTGGAAAAACAAGAAGAACGACACTCCTTCTTCTTCGTCTTCCAAGCCCAATAATGCTACCAATAATGTTAATATCAATGATGTGTTAGCTCTTAATGCTCCCCCCTCAGAGATTCCAAAGGCAAAGGAGGTTTTATACGCCTTTGGGAATGACCTACAATGTTGCTTTTGATCGGTTACATGGTCAAGGACTGATTATGCCAATTGGATCTTTTCCAGAACCTCGACTACGGAACCAAATTGCTAGCTATGACCCCAATGCTCATTGCAAGTTTCATCAAGGCAAAGGTCATATGTTGGAGGTTGAAGGACGTGATCCAAGACCTGATTGACGCTAATCAACTTCTTGTCCCTCCAGGGGGTAAGAAGCCAATATTCAAACAGGTCCCTTTTCTGGTGCTTTGGCTATCATGGGAGATGAAGTCTCCTTTAATCCATCAATACTCATTCAACCTGTGAATGAACCTCTATCGGAAATTGTATTTTTTTCAAACTGTGAAGATGTGAATGGCATTTGGGAAAGTGACGATGAAGACGTCTATCTCAAAGATATATCTTGTTCATCTCTTGGCACAAGTGAAGATGTTTGGGGAGACCTTGAGGTCAAGTTTCTCACCAGAAAGGGACGGTTGCAACAACCTAGTCCACCTCCACCTCCACCGCAATCACAACCAATAGTTGATTCCATCGACCCTGTGAACAACGATGTGATCAAACAGTTACAAAAGACTAAGGTGGAAATGCATGTATGGAAGATTTTGGCCACCTCTCACGAGCATCGAAAGGTTGTGATGAATGCTCTGGTGATAATAGGAGTTGATAATGATATGACTCCTCGAGGACTGGTCAACTTTTTCACTACTGAATTGCCGAGTACCAACAATCTGGTTTCCTTCTCTGACAAGGATCTGCCCCCGGAAGGGGACCAACATAACAAGGCCTTACACCTCACTGTGGTGTGTAGGCAAATGAATGTTCCTATGATCTTGGTTGATAATGTCTCTACAATCAATGTATGCCCACTCCGCACTACAAAGAAGTTGGGCATAAAAAATGAAGAATCGATTCCCTTTACTCAAGCGATTCGTGCTTACAATAATACTCGCCGTCAAGCCGTGGGTACTATCATGCTAAACATAACTACTGGAGCCATTGAACGTCGCACTAAGTTTCAGGTGGTGGACATTAAGGCTTCTTTCAATCTTCTTTTAGGTTGTCCCTAGCTTCATGAGCTAAAGGTAATCCCATCGTCGTTGCACCAAAAGGTGAAAGCTATAGTTGGAGGGGTTCCAATTACCATTGATGCATCCCCCATGCGCATTCAAGTTATCGATACTCCCATCATCCATGTCAAACATGACGAGGAAGATGAAGATTTCTGGGGGTTTTCATTGGATGACGTTCTCATGATCGAAGAAGAAGAGAAGTGTCACCTCGACTTTGATCCTTATTCAAATACCAATGTCAACGCCATTATGAAGAAGCAAGGGCATTTCCCTGGAATGACCCTCAGACTCAAAAAGAAAATGGCTGAACTTTGGGGCCATCCTAGTGCACCTAAGAAGGGTACCTTTGGCTTGGGATTCAAGCCAACAAAAAAAAGATATGAAACAGGCTCTCTTGAAAATGAAGGCTTGCAATAATGCTCGAACCATGAAAACAGAAATGGCCATGGACCCACATCCCTTTTCGTCCACGATGGGAAGCGTGAGCCAGGTTTCGAGATGTTCCTTGATTATGACTTCGTCGATGAAGGCGATGAGTTATTTATAACTGATAAACCATCTAGTCCAAGATTTGATGATATGAACATAAATCTTCTTTTTGGACTAGAAAAGAATGATCCCAAGCCTGTCTGTAATGATGATTCCGACCTCATTCAAGCTGTCATATCAAGAAAAGATTTTGACCCCTCTAAGCTAATCGTCCCGGCTGATAATGTGTCAAAGGGATGGTGCAAGACGGTGAAGATCACTACACCAAGTGGAGAGAAGTTGGAAGTGACCGTTGGCGAAGGTCCTATGTTTAATGAATCTGAGTCGTCTAGGTCCGAGTCCGAGTTTGAGTCTAAGTCTATAGACGAGTCTTTAGGATCTGACGACGACCCCCTTTCTGCTATAGATTCTAATGTAGTTCCCCTTAATGCCGAGTCTCGTGTTAAGTCTCCTCTTTCTATCCCAAATAATTTCGGCGAGGTCGCAACTGACCTTGCCCTCTTTAATGTAATGACTAATGAATTCAATGAAATGAGTACCTTTGCTTACGATGCGTGTCATTCCCCTAACCCTGATCAATATTGCTTTGTTCATGATAAAATGACAAAGAAATAATAAAAGCAATGGAAGAACACGAAAATAAAACAACAATCATTGAAGATACAGAAACAGTTAATATTTCCAATGATACGGCTATCAAAGAAGTAAAAATTGGATTAACACTAAGTCAAGACGAACGCAAAGAGCTAATTAACTTGCTTAGTGAATTTGTTAATGTATTTGCTTGGTCATACCAAGATATGCCAGGAATTGACAAGGATATAGCTCAGCATACAATACCACTCATTCCAGGTATAAAGTCTGTCAAACAAAAGATGCGCCGTATGAAACCAGATGTGGCTCGCAAAATCAAGGAAGAAATCAAAAAGCAATTGGCTGCAGGTTTCATCAAAGTATCTAAGTATCCAGAATGGATAGCTAATGTGGTTCCAGTTCCAAAGAAGGATGGAAGGGTCAGAATGTGTGTTGATTACAGGGACCTCAATAAGGCGAGTCCGAAAGATGGGTTCCCTCTACCTCACGTTGACATTTTGGTCGATAATACAGCAAACCATGCGCTCCCATCATTCATTGACGGCTACGCCGGGTATAATCAAGCATTAATGGCCGAGGAAGACATGGAGAAAACCACATTCATCACACAATGGGGTACATATTGCTATACGGTAATGTCATTCGGGTTGAAAAACGCGGGTGCCACCTACCAAAGAGAAGCCACAGCATTGTACATGATATGACGCACAAGGTGGAGGTCTATGTTGATGATATGATCGTCAAGTCAAAGGATCGCCCAGGCCACATTATTGCACTTTGCAAGTTCTTTGAAAGACTTCGCAAGTACAACATCAGATTAAATCCAGCAAAATGTGCATTCGGAGTTACATCTGGCAAGCTACTTGGCTATGTGATCAGCTCTTGAGGGATTGAAATAGATCCCACAAAAGTCAAAGCAATCATGTCCATGCCACCACCCAAGACCGAGAAAGAAATTCGAGGCTTTATTGGAAGGTTGCAATATGTAACTAGGTTCATATCAAAACTCACGGCGATATGTGAACCTATATTCAAGAAGCTTAAGAAAAATGTTCTAGTCACATGGGATGATGATTGCCAAAAAGCTTTCGAAAAAATCAAAGAGTACCTGGCAAACCCACTCGTGCTAACACCAACACTGCCTGACTTTCCTCTTCGACTCTACCTTACGGTCACAAGAGAAACGATGGGGGCAATGCTAGCTTAGCACAAGAGATCGAAAGCAAGGAGAATGCAATTTACTATTGTAACAAGAAACTTCAAGGATATGAGACGCGATACACACCACTTGAAAATTTGTGTCTCGCACTCGTGTGGGCCGCGCGGAAATTAAGACATTACATGCTCACTCATACGGTACATGTCGTGTCCAAGATGGATCATCTCAAGTACTTGTTAGAAAAAGCAACACTCAATGGCAGATTATCAATGTGGATAGTCAACCTTACTCAGTTTGACTTAAAATTTGTATCATAAAAAGCTATCAAAGGTTCAGCGGTTTCTGACTTCTTAGCAGATTTTCCACTAGAAGAAGTTGAGAACGAAGAAGTTGAGAAAGAAGAAGATGAGTATAATTTCCCTAACGAAGATCTACTCTTCACCGAAGATGATAGCTGGACGCTCTATTTTGACGGAGTTTCGAACTAAAAGGGTTGTGGTGTAGGAGTCTAGCTCGTATCACCCAATGAAAAGCATATCCCAAATTCTATGAAGCTCGACTTTGATGTCACCAGCAATGTCGTAGAGTACGAGGCATGCATCTTGGGATTAGAAACAACTGTGGCCTTGGGAATTAAGAAGCTCAAAATCTACGGTGATTCGTCACTAGTCATTAACCAGATCTCCAAGAGATGGAAGGTGAGAAGTGAAAGTCTCGCTACGTATCAAGCTCATCTGGAAACTCTCATGGAGCAACTAGATGAAGTGGAATATACGTACTTGCCTAGAGAAGAAAACCAGTTTGCCGACGCACTGGCTAAATTAGCATCAATGGTGAAAATTCCAATGGACACAATCAAAATGCCATTGACCATAGAAAGAAGATATAAGCCGGCTTATGTTCACGCACTTGATGATGAACAAGAAGCACAAGAGGAAGATGAAGAACCATGGTATACAAATATCCTTAATTACGTGACGAAGAGAGGATACCCTCCTGATACTGATAAAAGGGCACGTTGTGCTTTGCGGCTCTTAGCCTCAAAGTATGTGCTCATCAGGGGAGAACTCCACAAGAGGATTGCACTAGGGAGAAATCTCATATGTATAGATAAGGAAGAAGCACACAAAACCATGGAAAACATTCATGTTGGTATATGTGGAATACATATGAATGCTAAGATGTTAGTCAAAAAGATTCAACGACAAGGTTATTACTGGACTACTATCAAGAGAGATTGTCATGAATACGTCAAGAAATGTATGAAGTGTCAAGTCTACGCAAATTTACAGCATGTTCCACCTTATCTTCTCTACACATATACTTCTCCATGGCCTTTCTTTACTTGGGGTATTGACATCATTGGAAAGATAACGCCACCAGGACAAGAGGGACATGAGTTTATCCTTGTGGCGATCAACTACTTCACTAAATGGGTCGAAGTTGCCTCATATGCTAAGCTAACAGCAAAACATGTAGCTCAATTCATCAAGAAAAATATCATATGCCGCTATGGGATGCCTCATGAGATGATCAGTGATTATGGAACGCATTTCCAAGCCAAGTGCGCAGAACTATTAAAGAAATATCATATCAAGCATCATAGATCATCACCCTACAGACCACAAACAAATGGTGCGGTCGAATCGGCCAATAAGAATGTGAAAACTATCATCGAAAAGATGACGGAAAATTAAAAAGATTGGCCAAGTAAGCTACATTTCTCCCTTTGAGGTTATCGAACCTTTGTTCGTATATCAACGGGGGCTACCCCTTTCTCTTTGGTCTATGGAGTTGAAGTTGTACAACCAATAAAGCTCGAAATCCCTTCTCTCCGAATCGCATTGGAAAGCCAACTAGATGAAGTCAACTAGATTAGAGCAAGATATGATGAACTAGTCTTACTTGACGAAAAACGCTTGGAAGCTTTGCATCATGTCCAAACCTACCAACAACGTATGACATGACATTTCAATAAAAAATTCAAGACTAGGAACATCAAGGAAGGTGACTTGGTGCTTAAGGCACTTCGCAAAAATGTGTTAGATCCAAGGGGAAACTTTAGACCAAATTGGTCAGGTCCATACATTGTTAAATCCATTTTGTCTGGTGGAGCGGCACAATTGGTAGACATGGACGGTAATGGTTTCCACAATTTAACCAACTTGGATCAACTCAAGAAATTTTATGCCTAGTCGCATGGGTTCATGACCCGATAGAGCTACGTTTGGCCTGATTCCTTTTTAAGGATATGTAGGCAACCCCTCAAGGGGCCCGGACACTTTAAAAACATAAAATCCTTCCTCCGTCGACCAATCATATTACACAAGACAGCAAAACGGAGCTAAAATCAAGAAAATCATACATTGCGCCAGTTCAGCATCCACCGCACCACGACAACTACCACCGTTGCACGGCAAAATACCCCGTGGCACGACAAAATTTGAAAAAAAAAATTACCGAGCCACGCCAGCCACCACCGCGCCACGGGAGTAGTTACCGTGACACGGTAGATTTCCAAAAAAAAAACATATTACCCCCGCGTCACGGTACTTTACAGTGTGACGCGGTGAATTTTTTCGTGGCATGGCAAATCCGGACTTTGCAAATTCTGTTATTTATTCGACGATTGTTGTTATTCTTCCATTGCGTCCGACTTCTTGACTCGGATAAAAAAATTAAAAAAAAAAGTCATTGTAATTTTTATTTAAGGCGAAAATAAATATGCTATTATTATTAAAATAAATGTGACCACAATTATTGGCATCATGCGCCTTATTACAAAATAAAAATTAAAAATTAAAAAAGCAAAGCAATATTGATCTAATCCTTCTTCACTTTAGGAACCTTCTTCTCTTTTTCAACTAGGTCGGCCTTAACCATTAATGTGTCTTTTGTAGCCCGAACCATCACACCTCTAGTTGAACTTTCACCTTTCTTAGAATTCTTTGATTTCTTCTCTCCATAAACCATCTTTTCCTTACCCTTTCCTTTAACATAATTCTTCTTTTTAGGCATTATAAGAGTCTTAAACTCAATTCCTTGTGTTCTCGGATCTAGACGATCTTTAGGAGGCACCTTCTTACTTCCAAGACGTCCCTTCACATCAAAGTTGCGTGATCCGACTCGATCCCTTCTAGTTTTAGGATTCAACCATGCCTTGTATGCACTAGATAAGGGAGGAGGAGCTTGGTTACTTGCAGAAACGATCCACAAAGGTCTTCCAATCCAATAAGCCTCGTACTTATGAACGTTACTTTCATGCAACGATACTTCACGAGGACTATCGTTATAGCGTGGAACTACTTGTTCAAGTCCATATTGTCGCATCAATCGAGAAGGACAATAAAAAGTCAACTTTAAAATACTAAGAACGCGGCAATACGGAGTATCATTTGTGCCAACCATCCTAGTAAGCCTCCACCAAGGCACCTGTAATACCCCGTATTTTTTTACGTATTTTATTTAAAATATGTATTTTATAAAGGTATTTACATAATTTTAATATTTTAATTATGGTATTTAAATTATTTATCTTATGTAAGTTTGGAAATATTTTATTAAAGGAAAGTTTGTTTAATTATTTATTTTATAAAAGTTGGGGTTTTATTTTAGGAAAGTATTATTTTAACAAGTTTTATTAGGGAAGGGATTAGGAAAAACTACAAGAGGAAAGTTTATGGTAAAAAGGGTGGTAGAGAAGGGGTATAAATATCCCTCTTATGAGGCAAATCAACTTTGCCCAGAGTGGAGAAATTCCAAGGTAAACTTATCTTTCTTTTCTCCTTATTTTCTTCTTTCTTTTTTTCCTTCTTTCCCTTTCCCTTTTTGTTTCGGACCACCACCAATCGGTGGGCCGCCAACCACAAGCCTTCCAGCTGGCAGCAGCGGCGACCACCAGCGCTGGCAGCAACCGGAAGTGGCGCCCCCTGCTGTCAGCAACCACTCTTTTGAAAAAACAAAAGAAAAAACAATTAAAAATCTAATCTTTAATGTTCTAATTTAATCTATGCCTAAATCTAATTGCAAATCATGAGTTTTGGGATTTAATTTTGATGTTTGGTTATAAGTATTATGCTGATTAATTTTCAGATTATGTTTTTAATTAAAAAGCCCCAATTTTTTAAACCCTAGGTTCTTGATTTATGAATAATTGAAATAATATGATGTATTATGGTTTAGATCGTTGATTAAAGTGTTTTAACACTATTTTACAGCAAGTTTTAAATTAAAATAAAGTGCTGGAATTTTATGTAGAGCACTTAATATTATGTTACTTAAAGAAATTTCAATTACCCATTAATTGGGACTTAAGTATGGTGTTTTAAATTTAATTTCAACTTATTTTAATTAAATTATGAGGGGTTTTATCATAGTATATATTTCTGGAAATTTGTTTAGACTGAATTTTAATACGCTACTATGATTTTAATGTGTAGGAGACTTTGAAGTAAGCAATTTCTATTAGTCGTGGCGATTTTAAGATCGTACTCAAGGTACGTTCGCGTACTTAGTATATTTTGGTGATGTAGTGTCATGCTAGGCTTGATTTAAATAAATTACAAGTAGTATCATACTAAGGTCTATGTTGGAGTGCATGTTTAATTAAACTACATGTTTAATTTGGCCTGGAATATTGGAAAGGAATTTTATTATGGTTCATATAATTTTTATTAATGCTTTAAGCATGAGGAAGGAGCTATATATAAGTGTCTATGTACACGAGGAATAAGTTGTACGTTGGTGCCTTTTTGCACTTAAGGTGTTTTTAACACCGAGGGATAGGATTTTTGGCGCGTTATGCGTTTAAGGTGTCTTTGACACTGAGGTAGAATTAAAAAGGGTTCAACATTAAATATTATGTGGTCGCTAAATATTCAAGAATTAAATTGGTATGTTTGTTGATTGAATAATTATTGTTAATTGAATTATTATGCTTTGATAGTCATCATCAAGTCCAATAATATGTAAATAACGTAAAGTGAAAGAGATTACGCACCAAAACTCTTGGAACGTATATACCTTCAGTATGAACATATGGGGGGAGTTATGGGGTTTTATATTTAATCATAACTTCTAATGGAGTACAGGACATTGTACATTCCTCATTATTTATTATTACGCGCAGGAATTCCGCCACCTATGTGTTGTTTTGTCGCTGGCACGGTTAGCTCCCATGTCAGTTAACCTCAATTTATTTGGGGGAGGTAGAGTTGGAAACCCGTTCGATGCGTAATCAACGCTAAATAAATTATTTAGTGTTTAGTTAAAAAGTTGTGTTGAATGTTGTGTGTGTTTGTTCACAGGTGCATTAAGGTAAGTGTGTGTTGATAGGTGAAAGCATGACAGTGTGTTTAATTACGCTTACGTACTCAGCTTTGCTGATTGTGTGTGTGTTTGTGTGTTTTGTCCATGTCTTTATCTTGGCCCTATGTTGACCTATTTTTAATAGAGAGTAGTGGAAACAAGTAGAGATAAGCTTTTCAGGTATTGAAGCATATTCATGACGAGGCATGAGTGAAGAACGAATCATGCTAGTTTCCATTAGATTACGATGTGTTTATGCATTGACTATTCATGGTGTTATTTTATGTGTGCACTAACGCAAGTTTTGATTTTGGATCGGTTTTGAATAAGAGCCTTTAATGGTTCCAAGTTGTAAGCTGATTTTATTCGACTTCGTTTGCTTTGGTTTTAATTTTACTTTCGTTTGGTTGACTTGTTTTGAACAGTTTTGATTTTAAGTCTTCCGATGTGTATCTTTGATAGTTGTCTTAGCCGTTTTCACGGTGGAAGTAATGTCTTAGATATTCCTAAATCGTATTTATAAAAGATTAAGATAGTTATTTAAAGGAAAGGAATTTCTAGGTTGTTACAAAGTGGTATCAGAGCTTTGGTTGAGATTTTAAATTACCACTATGCCGAAAATGTTTTTTTACTATGTTTTAAACTTGGCCAAGTGCTAATTTAATTATGCAGTGTTAATTTTGTTCTGATTTTATTTTCTTAAGTAGGACCGAATATTTTCTTTTTATTTTTTTGGTTCGAAATTTTTTTTATAAGGGACACTCGAATTTTTTTTTTTATTTTGAAGTGTCCGAAATTTTTTTTCTAGAAGGGCCGAATTATTGGCCCCTTTTTCCTTAATTTTGAAATTTTTTTTTAGCAGGATAAAAATATTTTAGTTTGTTAATTTTTGCAGGAAGCAAGGTTTGAGGTAAGAATTATGTGTTAAAAGCTTTTATTAACATGTTGGTGAGCTTGGGTAGGAAAAGAAAAGGGCATATAAGCTAGAATTTATTTTCTTTCCTATGTGCATAATTTTATTTTGTGGTGTTCAAGGATGTTGTATGACTAATGTTTGTTGATGAAAGCATGCAATATGTGTATTATTATATGTGATCTTTCAAGATTGTATGATTGAACAACGAACTTAATTTCCTGCAAAAATTGTGTTGTTTATTTAATTTTCTTTGGGAAGGGAATTCTTTGCTAAGCCTTTTCTTCTACAGGATGCCAATCTTTCATAGCAAATTTACTCAAATGGGATCACTTGTTAAGAAACATAATGAACACCCCTACGACTTTGTAGAAAAGATCAAATACTTTTGTTCCTACATGAGCAATGTCTTACGAGACAGAGTTTATGACACCCCTTATTGTATTTCAGCTATGATTATCCATTGTCTTCCAAAGGAGCCTCCTTATATTGCTATCCAAGAAAGATTTTCTGATTTTTACCTTCCAGGAGACATCCCAAATTATTATAAATACAAAGATTATTATGGCCAGTGGTATCCAGATTATGCTTTCTTGACTAATTATCTCGTAAGAGTGGAAAAAGCTCATTGTCAGCACTTAAATCTTCCCTACCCTGACTACTACTATGATAATCCAGTAGGGAACAATCCTCCTCCTAATCAATAACCAGGAAATTCTTCTTCGTCGTCAGGGGGTAATCAGGCAGAAAATGAAGAACAACAAGAGGGAGATAGTTCACTTATGGAGATTTCTAATCCTAATCCACCTCCTACTCCAATAATAATAGACATTTCATCTGATGAGGAGGAATAAGGGAGTTTGTACAAGTAGAACCTGAACCTAAATCACCAGAACCAATGGAGGAGACAAATGATTCTGACTTCGATCCTTCAAGGTACAAACAATCCACTGACAAAAGGGACAACGTCCGAAAGGATTAAAATCCTATAATTTCTCTTCAGTAGGAACTCTTAGTTTATTTTTAGTATTGTCATTATTTGTAGTCTAAGTAATAAGTGGTATGCCACAAGGATTTAGTGAACTTATGAAAATTCATAAGTGATTAAACTCATTTATAATTCAGTATTTTATTCTTTCCTTACATCAATAAAATTTCGCTTTATTTCTTTAATTCCTTCTGTCAATTTAATTCATCCCTATCACAATAAATAATTCCAACTCCAAATTCTTTTTTTTTTCATCTCGTGTTGCTATCCCAAATCTACAAAACCTTCCTCCAATTAAATTTAATTCATAGTATCAAGCCCTGAGGGTTCATGGGAATTATTTTTATTTATTTATGTGATTCTTTATTAAATGTATGGTTGGTTAGCAGTCAATAATTAATTGATAAAGCTACGAATTTTGGGAATTTTAGTACTTATACCCCAAAATTCACTAGCTTCAAATTTATTATGAATGTTTTAAGGGTATTAATAAGTAGATGAGTGTATGCCTTGGGAGCTAACCTAAACCATGTTTAATTTAGAGCCTTATTCTTTTAATTTAGGAGAAGAAAGATGGCAGGGGGAAGTAGTACTAACACCGATGGAAATGAACTTAGTGAAGTAGTGAGGCTATTGGCAGCAGTTGCCCAACAATTGGCAAGAAACTCAACTGGTAATGGGGATGCCCATGGGGAGCTTTTCAAGAAGGTGGCTCAAAGTAAGCCCCCAACGTATCAAGGGGAACCTGATCCTACCATACTAGAAAACTGGTTGAGGGAGTTTGAGAAGTTGTTTGGAGCTGTAGGATGCCCTGAAATTTAAAAAGTAAGTTGTGCTACCTACTATCTGAGGGGTGAAGCTGACTATTGGTGGCAACAAAATGAAACTACAATTAGAGCACTACCTGGATTCAATTGGGCTAAGTTCCAAGAAAAGGTGAGAGACAAGTTTTACCCTAGTTTTTTGCAGAAGCGGAAAGCTGAGGAGTTCTCAAACCTTAAGATGGAAAAGATGTCAGTTACTGAATACTACACCAAGTTTATTAAGTTGTCCCGTTTTGCTGAAGAGTATGTTGCTACAGAAAAGGCAAAGTCTAGAAAGTTTGAGAGTGGCTTGACTACTAATTTGCAGTTAAAGCTGTGCGGGCAAGTGTTTGAGACCTTGGATGAAGTATATGGAAGGGCCGCACACCTTTACGCATTAGAGGATAAGAAAAATAAGGAGTTAGCTGAGATAGAAGGAAGAGAGAAGAGGAAGGAGGTGGGGCAAGTTTCTGGTAACCAACAGGGAAACCAGAATGGTTTTAAGAAGTAGAAGTACCACCATAATAACAATAACTTCCACAACAATAACAACTTCCAGGGTAATAATCGTCAGGGAGGACGTAATAACAACGGAGGAGCTAGAAACCATAACCAAGGGAATAACAAGAATGGGAGGACTTATTATTGTAAGAGGTGTAGAAATAATCACCCTGAAAAGGATTGCGAAGGCAATTTGGTTGCTTGTCGCGCTTGTAATAAACTTGGGCATAGGGAGTATAAGTGTTTCTCCAAGAATACTAATGGGAACAAGCAGAACAACAATAATTCAGGAGGAAACCAGAGGAATTTTCCAGGTGAACAACAACAACTTTACTGGGAATAAGGGAGTGCAACAAAATGGGGTGAAGAGCAATAACAATAACAGTGGGAACAATCAACAGAAAGGTGGAGCTACAGGGAAACTGAATGTTTTGAGTAGACATGAGGCAAATTCCACAAAAGATGTGATCACTGGTACTTTTTCTATTAACTCTATTCCTGTTAAAGTATTGTTTGATTCTGGTGCCACTTTTTCTTTTGTTTCTAAGGGTATTGTTTCAAAACTGAAAGACTGCTTAAACACAGTAGAAGTAGTAGACCTACCTATAACTATACCTACGAGTGGGGTAGTGAAATGTACCAAAACTTTTAGAAATGTACCTTTAGAAATAGAAGGGAAGGTATTCTTGTCTGACCTCATTGAGTTTGGGTTGAGTGACTTTGATCTCATTTTGGGAATGGACTTGTTGAGTAAGGACAACGCTGAGATCAGTTGTAGGTCGCAGAAAGTGAAATTGGTCACAAGCGGAAATGAATCAGTGACTTACTGGATGCATGGTGAAACCAAGTGCCCAAGGTTAATATCAATACTAAAATTAGCAAAGTACATGAAGAAGGGGCATCCAGTATATTTCTATAGTGTTAGGAATATGGATCATGAACAGGTGACGAATCTAGAGAATATAGAAGTAGTCAATGAATTCCTGGATGTATTTCCAGAGGAGATACCTAGGATGCCATCTAAGAGGGAAATCAACTTTACTATATATTTAGTTCCTGGAACATCCTCAATATCCAAGGCACCATATCGAATGGCACCTGCAAAAATGAGTGAGTTAAAGGAGCAATTGCAAGGCTTGTTGGAAAAGGGATACATTAGACCAAGCGCTTCTCCTTGGGGAGCGCCAGTGCTATTTGTGAAGAAGAAAGATGGGAGTATAAGGTTGTGCATTGATTACAGGAAATTAAACAAAGTGCCCATAAAGAACAAGTACCCCCTACCAAGAATCGATGATTTGTTTGATCAATTAAAGGGTGCCACAGTGTTTTCGAAGATTGATTTGAGGTCGGGGTATCAACAATTGAGGATTGTAGATGAGGACATCCCTAAAACTTCGTTTAGGACAAGATATGGACACTACGAGTTTACAGTTTTTCCATTGGGATCGACAAATGCTCCAGCAATCTCTATGGATTTGATGAATAGGGTGTTTCATCAATTTATGGATAAGTTTGTGGTAGTAATTATAGATGATATATTGGTGTATTCGAAAAGTAAAGAGGAACATGCTAAACACCTAAGGGCAATTCTGCAAACACTAAGGGAAAATCACCTTTATGCAAAGTTCTCTAAGTGTGAGTTTTGGTTGGAAAAGGTAGCATTTTTAGGACATTTTGTGTCCAAGGATGGAGTAGAAGTAGACGCAGCCAAAATAGAAGTCGTTAAGAGTTGGCCTACACCAAAAACAGTATCAGATGTGCGAAAGTTCTTAGATTTAGCAGGGTATTATAGGCGTTTTGTTAAGGACTTTTTAAAGATTTCTAAACCTGTGACTACTCTAATGAAGAAGAATAAGAAGTTTGAGTGGGATGATAAGTATAAAGAGGCGTTCCAACTCTTGAAAAACAAACTTGTTACAGCACCAGTGCTTACCCTGCCAGATGATAGTGGAATGTATGATGTGTATAGTGATGCATCAAAGAATGGTTTAGGGTGTGTTCTTATGAAAAATATAAAGGTGATTGCATATGCATCGAGGCGGTTAAAGACCCACGAAGTGAATTACCCAACCCATGATTTGGAGTTAGCTGCAATCATTTTTGCACTAAAAATCTGGCGACATTACCTATATGGAGTGAAATTTAGAATTTGCACAGATCATAAGAGCTTAAAGTACATTTTCACCCAAACGGATTTAAACTCTCGTCAAAGAAGATGGTTAGAGAATACGACGGATTTTGACTTAGATATACAATACCATGAAGGGAAAGCGAATGTAGTTGCAGATGCTCTCGAAGTCGTAAGTCTAGTCATGGACTAAACACATTAGTGGTAGCTAATGAGTTGTATAGAGAAATGATGAAATTGAATTTAGAAGTTGTAGAATGGGGTGTACAAGCAGGTATTCTTGCGAACCTAAGCATCCAACTAACAATATTTGATGAGATACGAGAAAACCAAGCGGGAGATGTGAAGTTGGATAGGATTCACGAGAAAATCAAGCAAGGAAAAGCTACAGATTTTAAAATTCATGAAAATGGGAGTTTGAGATACAAAGGTAGATGGTGCGTACCACAGAATTGTGAAGAAGTAAAAAGGAATAAAGTTGATGGAAGAAGGCCACAATACACCATACTCAGTACACCTAGGAGGGGATAAGCTATACAAGGATTTGAAGAAGATGTTTTAGTAGCCTAGAATGAAAAATGAGGTTGCAGAGTTTGTGGCAAAGTGTTTAACATGCCAAAAGGTGAAGATAGAACACAAGAGACCTCAAGGGACTTTGCAGTCATTGGAAATCCCAAGATGGAAGTGGGATTGAATTTCAATGGATTTTGTGACTTGCCTTCCTAAGTCAAGGAGTGGAAATGACACCATTTGGGTAGTGGTGGATAGACTTACAAAATCCGCGGTGTTTATACCAATGAAAGAGACTTGGAAGATGGAGCAACTTGCGAAAGCTTACATCAAACATGTTGTGAGGTTACATGGGTTCCAAAGGATATAGTGTCTGATAGAGATTCCAAGTTTCTTTCAAAATTCAGGACAAGTGTACAGGTTAATTTTGGTACAACACTTAAGATGAGTACGACATTTCACCCTGCCACATATGGACAAACCGAGAGAACCATTCAAACCTTGGAGGACATGTTGAGAGCTTGTGTTATAGACTTCCAAGGAGGATGGGAAGATAGCTTGGACTTAATTGAATTTTCCTACAACAATAGTTATCATGCGAGCATAGGAATGGCTCCATTTGAGGCCTTGTATGGGAGGAAGTGTCGTAGTCTAATTTTTTGGAACGATATTAGTGAAACTATGATTCTAGGGCCTCAAATGGTTGAGGATAAGGTAAAGCAAGTAAGGGAAATTCAAGCCAAGATTCAAGCAGCTCAAGATCGCCAAAAGAGTTATGCAGACTTGAAGCGTAGAGAAGAGAGTTCGAAATTGGTGATAAAGTACTGTTAAAGGTGTCACCAATGAAAGGAGTGATAAGATTTGGAAAGAAAGGAAAGCTCAGCCCAAAGTACATTGGTCCATATGAAATACTAAAAAGAATAGGCAAAGTAGCTTATAGGTTAGCCTTACCTATGGAGCTTAGTAAAGCACATGACGTATTTCATGTGTCCCAATTGAGAAGGTACATACCTAATAAATCCCATGTGCTACAACTTAAAACCATTAAGTTGGATCAAAGCTTAACTTATGAAGAAAGACCTGTCAAGATTCTTGACAGTAAAATGCGTAGTACACGCAATAAGAATGTTAAGATTGTGAAAGTACTTTGGTCTAACCAAGAATATGAGGAAGCCACTTGGGAGGCAGAAGATGAAATGAAAAAGAAATACCCAGAGTTTTTTCAAGTATGTTGAGTTACGGGGGCGTAACTCGTTTTCTTTAAGGGGGGTAGAATGCGGTAGAATTTCGTGCTTTTCCCTATAATTTCAGTCATTTTTGTGCTTTTGCACAATTTTTACCAAGCACTTTAAATAATTGTGCTCTCAAAGAGACACAAAAGAGTAAAGGAATGGCAAAAAGTACAGCAATATTATACAAAAAGAGAAAAAATTTTGAATTTCGTTTCCCAATTTTCAGGACGAAACTTTTTTTAAGGGGGTAGACTGTAATACCCCGTATTTTTATACATATTTTATTTAAAATATGTATTTTATAAAGGTATTTAAATAATTTTAATATTTTAATTATGGTATTTTAATTATTTATCCTATGTAAGATTGGAAATATTTTATTAAAGGAAAGTTTGTTTAATTATTTATTTGATAAAAGTTGGGGTTTTATTTTAGAAAAGTACGATTTTAACAAGCTTTATTAGGGAAGGGATTAGGAAAAACTACAAGTAGAAAGTTTAGGGTAAAGGGGGTGGTAGAGATGGGGTATAAATATCCCTCTTATGAGGCAAATCAACTTTGCCCAGAGTGGATAAAACCCAAGGTAAACTTCTCTCCCCTTTCTCCTTATTTTCTTCTTACTTTTTTTTCCTTCTTTCCCTTCCCCTTTTTGTTCGGACCACCACCACCGCCGTCAACCACCACCAGCCGGTGGGCCGCCGACCACAAGCTACCCAACCGGCAGTGGCGCCCTTGTTGTCGGCAGCCACCTCTTTCGAAAAAAAATAAAAATAAAAATCTAATATTTAATGTTCTAATTTATTCTATGCCTAAATCTAATTGTAAATCATGAGTTTTGGGATTTAATTTTGATGTTTGGTTATAAGTATTATGTTTATTAATTTTCAGATTATGTTTTTAATTAAAAAGCCCCAATTTTTGAAACCTTGGGTTCTTGATTTATTAATAATTAAAAGAGTATGATGTATTATGGTTTAGATCGTTGATTAAAGTGTTTTAAGACTATTTTACAGCAAGTTTTAAATTAAAATAAAGTGCTGGAATTTTATGTAGAGCACTTAATATTATGTTCCTTAAAGAAATTTCAATTACCCATTAATTGGGACTTAAGTATGGTGTTTTAAATATAATTTCAGCTTATTTTAATTAAATTATGAGGGGTTTTATAATAGTATATATTGCTGGAAATTTGTTTAGAGTGGATTTTAATACTCTACTATGATTTTAATGTGTAGAAGACTTTGAAGTAAGCAATTTCTATTAGTCGTGGTGATTTTAAGGTCGTACTCAAGGTACGTTCGCGTACTTAGTATATTTTGGTGATGTAGTATCATGATAGGCTTAATTTAAATCAATTACAAGTAGTATCATGCTAAGGTCTATGATTGAAATTGTGAATTATTGGTGTTGGTGATTGAATTGTGAAGCATGATTTATTTGTGATGGTTTATGGATTTAGAAAATTATATTTTGGCATGATTATATGGACTACACTTTTATTTATGGCATGTTGGAGTGCATGTTTAATTAAACTACATGTTTAATTTGGTTTGGAATATTGGAAAGGAATTTTATTGTGGTTCATATAATTTTTATTGATGCTTTAAGCATGAGGAAGGAGATATATATAAGTGTCTATGTACACGAGTAATAAGTTGTATGTTGGTGCCTTTGTGCACTTAAGGTGTTTTTAACACCAAGGGATAGAATTTTTGGCGCTTTATGCGTTTAAGGTGTCTTTGACACTGGGGTAGAATTAAAAAGGGTTCAACATTAAATATTATGTGGTCACTAAATATTCAAGAATTAAATTGGTATGTTTGTTGATTGAATAATTATTGTTGATTGGATTATTATGCTTTGAGAGTAATCACCAAGTCCAATAATATGTAAATAACGTAAAGTAAAAGAGATTATGCACCAAAACTCTTGGAATGTATATACCTTGAGTATGAACATATGGGGGGGGGGGGGGGGGGGGGTTATGGGGTTTTATATTTAACCATAAATTCTAACGAAGTACATGACGCTGTACATTCCTTTTTATTTATTATTATGCGCAGGAATTCCACCACCTATGTGTGGTTTTGTCGCTGGCACGGTTAGCTCCCGTGTCAGTTAACCTCAATTCATTTGGGGGAGGTAGAGTTGGAAACCCGTTCGATGCGTAATCAACGCTAAATAAATTATTAAATGTCTAGTTAAAAAGTCGTGTTAAATGTTGTGTGTGCTTGTTCATAGGTGCATTGAGGTAAGTGTGTGTTGATAGGTGAAAGCATGATAGTGTGTTTAATTACGCTTATGTACTCAGCTTTGCTAATTGTGTGTGTGTGTGTGTTTGTGTGTTTTGGCCATGTCTTTATCTTGGCACTATGATGACCTATTTTTAATGGAGAATAATGGAAACAAGTAGAGATAAGCTTTTCAGATTCTGAAGCACATTCATGACGGGGCATGAGTGAAGAGCGAATCATGTTAGTTTCCATTAGATTACAATGTGTTTTATGCATTAACTATTCGTGGTGTTATTTTATATGTGAAATAACGCAAGTTTTGGTTTTGGATTGGTAGTGAATAAGGGCCTTTAATATTTCCAAGTTGTAAGCTGATTTTATTCGACTTCGTTTGCTTTGGTTTTAAACTTTACTTTCGTTTGGTTGACTTCTAAGTTGACTTGTTTTAAACGGTTTTGATTTTAAGTATTCCGCTGTGTATCGTATTTTTAAAAGAGTAAGATAGGTATTTAAAGGAATGCAATTTCTAGGGTGTTATAGCACCACCCACCGAATGGAAAATTCTCTCTTTGCAAAGAAAATCTTCCAATCATCATATGACATGTTTGCAGAGTAATTCTTCTTCCTGCGGACTAGATCGTTGGGACCATATTTTTCAATATCTTCGGGGGCTTCAAAGAGTTCTAAACGCTCCATCAACCAAATCTGCAAAATAAAAATAAAAAAATCAGTCGAAAGAAAACAATTTTTTTGCAGAAAACCACCGTGACACGGCATATTGAACCGTGTCACGGCAAATATGTACCGTGACACGGTGCCTGCTTTGTGTCACGGGGGCTAATCAGAGCGCGTTTTTATCTGCAACTGTACTAGAGAGCCCTTCCTGATGGCTTTCCGTTCAGCTTTTGCTTCGTTAAGGCCGCGCAAAGTTTCTCCAAGGCAAGTAGGCATAGGAGATCTCCCAGATTCAACATGTTCAAGCACAGATGCTAAACAAGCATGTCCTACCGTACCATTTGCAAATAAAATCTTGCTAAACATGCCAAAAATATAAGCCCTTCTACGGTATACATGATAAGACTCAGAGACAGGACGATTGAAATACAAATTACAAGCTTTTCTAAGTCTACTTCATTACCACACACAATTTATTTAAATCTGGATCTGTCAGATTCAGATGGCGTTCAAAGTCTTGGTAATAATACTCACGTAGGGTAGGCATGGCAATGAGATTTCTGGCAAGAAAACCAAAGATGGCACCAAATTCCTTCAGCAGGGGATAGATTTCATCACAATCAAATTTGAAACAATGTGTTTCTGGACTCCAGTAATCTAAAGCTGCCCTAAGAAAATCATGTTCAATTGCTACATGCCTCAAGGCTAATAAGCCTCTAACATGAAACAATTTCAACTCTCTTTTGTCAGCATTGGTCAAAGAATAAGACCAGTCGCGCAATGTATTATAAAATTCTGAGACATTATTATTTAAATATGAAATTATAATTATTTTATGTTTCGTAATTATGCATATCACGAATAAACTAGTCCTCTTTTATAGCCAAAATGTTTGGAAATACTCATAATCTATCTTTCTATGCACGCAAACTACACCGCTGCAGAACACGCGCACCGTGACACGAGAATTTCCACCGTGACACGGGATTTAGTGAAACAACATGGCAAGCTTTGCCGTGACACGACAGTGCCGTGTCACAGTGCCCACGCGTCTTCATATTTTTATCCTTTACCAATTTTTATCCGGATTTTTATTGTTTTGCCTTCACCGTTTATCTTCTAATTCTGTTTTTTGAGAGTTTCATTCCCAATAAAATTCTCCATTTATTTTTTTTTATTTTTTTATCTTTATTATTTATTATTATTTTATTCTTATTTCTATTTTTATTTTTATTTTTAGTTTGGATTTTTATTTTCCTTTTTATTTTGGGGAAGTTGTAAAACTTGTCCCATTTTTATTTTTTTTATTTTTATTTCTCTTTTTATTTTTCTTTTTATTTTAGGGGAGTTATAAAACTTGCCCCATTTTCTCTTTTATTTTTTTTTTCTTTTGGGGAAATTGTAAAATTAGTCCCATTTTTCATTTTCTTTTTTCTTTTGAAGAAGGTCGGTACCCTCCACTTACGATTTTTTTCGTGTCATTAATAAATACACAATCACACACAATGAGTCTCAAGCACACACTAATACACACTAATAAATGTATAAACTGTTAATAATGTAAAAAGTGAATCATGATACATAAACAGTGTCAAGTGCCATCAACCAAAGTACAAAATAAAAACCCTCTGTCAAAAATATGTAGAACTAGAAGAGTGAGGATCAGTGTCATCTCTAGCCTGCGAATACGGGAACGGTGTACCAAAGAGTCCCTCCATCATCCGAGTACGAGGAGTAGCATCCCTACTAGTCCCTATAGTTCCAATAGCAGACAAACTCAAAGTAGGACCTGTCCAACAGGTAAACGGCGTAGACTGACTCCAAGAGGTAGGAAGCGTCGGTGGAGGCATCGTCCCAGACAATGGAATTGAAAATAAGCCCTGCACCAGAGGAGGAAGCGCCCCAGACAATGGAACTGAGTATAAACCCTAGTCAACAAGAGTAATGACTAGCCTGAACTCAGGCTATGAAGGCTGGGAAGATGAAGGCTGCTGCCACTGAGCATCCTAAAACGGCTGAGAAGGCTGCCGCTGAGACTGAGAATGTGGACAAACCTTAAGAGATCGTCTGCCGCGACTAGGCTCCCCCTCTTCCGAGCCTCTATGCCTCTAGCGCGAGCGAGACCTCCGTTGCTCCTGAAAAACACAAAATGAAAAGATGTCAATGGTGCAAGATAGAACAAATGGTAAATATGGGTAAAGGGTGAATATACCTCGAGAATATCGCCAGAACCGCTCCGAAAACTTGCGCCACGTCGAAGCTTGATGATGCAGTACTTCAAAGCGTCAACCAACTTGATGAATCCCATCATGGTCGAGTGCGTAGGCTGAGAACAAAGCAAAGAAAAATCAGTAACATGTTGTATTAAAAAGGATGAATAATGTGTTAAAAAATTACCGGCTCAAGCACATCAGGCAAAGACTCATGTGCCTGTCTGAAACCCTCTGGCGCGTCAACTATATGCTCCTCAGTAATACCGATCGGCCCCGTGTAATGGACAGATTGAGGCGGGACCTCAATCTTCCCCATATGGCGAACAGTTGTCTGAAAATACGATCGAATAATCAGGTTATTCGATGGTTTAAACAGAGACTAGCGACAAAATTCTCAAAAGATAGCGTACCTCGGGAAGACGGGGTGGAGGAACCAAATAGGGAAACAAATCCTGCGAATAATTGCCCTTCATACGCACAAGCTCATGCCAAGTAAAAGTGTAGCGCTCTCCCTTGTTTATCAACTCCCTAAGCAAACGTGAGTCCAGCATCGACTCCGGTGGAGGCAAGGGCACCACAAAGCGATCAGCACTGTGCTGACAAACAACACGCTCCCCAAGATACCAAGCAAAGTGTCTAGTACCAAAAAAAACAGTACGGTACGCCAAAAGCCACAAGGCCTCGGGAAGATCAGTCATCCCAGCCCAAGGCCGATATTGAATCTCAACAGCAACCTGAAAACCACATAAAAAGTTGCAATGAATGCCGAAAAATAACATCAAGGTAGAGAATAAATTGCTGCAAGATCAATTCTTACACCAACAGAAGAGGTGCCTCGGCGCAGCAGCCCACGCAACGTAGAGACGGATTCCACTCGTGACTCACCTCGATCACGCCAGCTAGCTCCGATAGGGAAGTCATGGACCGCTCAGCGACGCCGTCGAGGGGCCAATCCCGGAAAGTACTCATAGAACCACATCAAGACTGACGCCGTCAAGGGGTCACCTCTACGACTCTCCATAAACCGTAGACAGTGACAGGGGCCTGGTCATTCAGCTACCTACAGCCATGACGTAGTGACGAGAGTAGATCGGCATATCCAAGGTTGGCCCAACTAAAGGATCCTATCTCGCCGATCCTGACCAAAGAAGGAAGGTAGCAAACGAGCGCACGTGAAATCCTATCAGGAGAAAGAGTCACAGAAATGAGAATCAAAATGAAGATCCGCACTCGCTGCTTAGGTGATGTCTCATCCATGTCAAAGCTACAGGCCAGAACAGAAGCAAACTCTGAACTCCCGCTCTTAGGACCATCTCGAGGCACCGGCTAAGTTCTGATATGATGAACGACCGGACCTAACAAATCTGCTACCTCAGCCGCCCCCCAAGTGAGGTCAGGAATCTGTTGTATGACCCGCTCGGTGAAGCGTAAGCCGCTAATCATGCTAAAATCCAGAGGGGTCACTGTCATCTCCCCCCAAGAAAAGCGAAAAGTGTTGGTAGTATCCCAAAAATACTCCGACAACGCACGAACAATTGTCGGGCCACAACCCCGGGGCTGCGAAATCCTATGACCGCCGAATAAAAATCTCCTAAACCAGTAGACTCCCACAAGGCATTCGTAACAGGATCCCTCGTGATAATCCCATATAGCCGGGGAATCAAATTTCCAGCTTCGGATCCATGATAGCGAAGCGTGCCATCGACTATGCCGGCAAGTGGACGGTGAGAAACGTGGTTCTCACGGTAGAAAACCAACTCGTCTGGCATCCACGGAGGGGGAATCCACCTACCCCTAATCGAAGAAGGACGAGGCTCGGTCACTAGGGCATCGTTGTCCATGCCCTCAGGAATTGTGGGAGTGTCCTCCAGAAAAGCCTGACGCCGGCCACGAGTAGAAAGATCGTGATCCCGTTGTCTAGGCATGTTATTACAAAAAATAAAAATCTAAATTCTTAGCATCATTTCCTAAGTTATTTAGTTATTTTTTCAAAAGCGGCTTAACAGTTACATCAAGTTGCATTTTCTATTATACGCAAAATTTTTACCTCAGGGCTAAAAATTAGCAAATTAATGGAACTATTTCTTGCATGATACTATGTTCTCCATGACAATATAGTACATACACAAAACGGAGCATGTTTCAAAATTGCACAACAACAATAGATCGGCACATCATGGTATATTTTACAAGATCTACAACCATTATATCACCATTTCAAGTGCAAAAGAATAACATGAACAACAAGAACACCATTTCACGCAAGTAGTACCAAAAATGGTGATTTGCTCAACTTTTTCACCAAAACACACACTCTTGGTCTCAAATTGCTCACAAACAAACATACATTCATATACAAGTAAATTCTTAGCAAGAATTTTGACATGAAAGCCCAAAATCAAAAACCCCCAATTTGATTTTTTAGGGTTTCAAGCAAATATGAAATTTACAACAAAATTTGAGACAAAAGCAAAAGAAACTTACATAGATCCTTGTGAGAAATCCAAAATGAGGAAAATAGCAAAAAATAATTGGAGCGAACTTGGTGGAGATTTAAGCTCCAAAAGCTAAAAAAACCGTTGAAATGGTGCAGCGCAATCAGCGCCACCACTGCGACAAGGTGGTCTAACGTCGTGGCACGATAAAGATTCCCCATGTCACGGTAATAATCTGACGGCCGCGGTGGAATATTTTTACAGCAGCAACGGCAAGAAAACGGCGAAACAAGTTCTCGTACACCGAGAACAGAAGCCGTGTCACGATGAATAGCGCCGCATCACGGTGAGAGCTAACGAGCGACGGTGCTCGGCTTCGTAGCACAATGATCAGAGATGTCAAAATGGGAAAAAAAAAGAAAAGAAAAGTGAGAACAGAACAATTTTGAGAATGAAAATGGTGAAGAAGAAGTAACAAAAGGGGAAAGAAGCAGTGAATTTAAAGCCAAAAAGTAGTCGCTATGCGACCCCGTTCCCGTGCCACGTATTCCGTTACCGTGTAACGCCATTCTTGCGCGTGGCATGGTGTTTAGAAAAAGGCGCGTAGACATTTTCAGCTAAAAAAGGAGTCCCGCGGCACGGGGATATGCACCGTCTGACGGGACAGGTGCACCGTGTCGCAGGACCTGTCCACGTGGTGCGGTGCCAATTCGTGTGTCCTGCACGCTCCTTAAACCTCTTGGAAGATATTTTAGCTTCTTTGACCAAGTTGGAACGATTTTACGCAACTTTTGGTCAGGTATCCTCTCATCGGTATTGCGTGGAAAATTTTAATTGGTATTTAAAGTGTACCAAAATTACCGATTTACCCCTAACAAGCATTAGGGTTGCATTTTCAACACTTCAAACACCTAATATAGTCGAATAGTCGACTTGAAGGTAAATCATCTACGGCCCACGTTCGGGGATACTCGAACCATCATACACTTGCAAATTTCAGCAATTATATCAGTTGTCAGTTTTCCTCAAGCATGCAAAACATTATCGGTTGACTTTTTTTCAAGTATAGAAAACCGCCAAGTCGGTTTTCCTCAAGCATGGAAAACATTATCGGTGGATTTTTCTTCAAGTGCAGAAAACTGCCAAGTCGGCTTTCCTCAAGCATGGAAAGCGTTATTGGTGGATTTTTCTTCAAGTATAGAAAACCGCCAAGTCGGCTTTCCTCAAGCATGGAAAGCATTATCGGTGGATTTCTTCAAGCATAGAAAAACACCAAACTCATACGTCGACTTTCCTCGGGCATGGAAAGTATCATCCGGTAGGTTTCTTCAGGCTTAGAAATCTACCAAGTTCATCGGTCGACTTTCCTCAAGCATGGAAAGTATTCGGCAAAACGTCATCCGGTGGATTCCTTCAAGCATAGGAAGCTACCAAACTCATTTGTCACCGATACACTGGTGTCAGATAAGTATTCTATCCCTTTACTTTTTTTTATCTGTGGAACTAACGTTTTTCTGCAGGTATCGACGTATACAGAGTGATTTAGGATCGCAGAACGTCTTAAATCATTCTCCGTCCCTATCGACTACTTTGAATATCGTTTTTGAAACTGACGTTTCCACAAGCTCAGTCAAAGTGGGGGATTCCGTAGACACCTAAAAAAGTCTCCCCAGAACCAAACCCGATGATGAACGATCTTTCACCGCCATTATTTGTCGGGTTTAGTATTTAATCTCGAGAGTGCTTAAAAAATCATATTTAATCAAATTTAGTTTTTGAATAATCCATGGGTCAGTCTTGATGTTTAGTCAAAGCATAGTTCCTTTTTAATTTTGGCCCAAACTCTTTTTATTTTATTTATTTTATTTTATTTTATTATTTTACCCCAAACTTTTTTAATTTATTTTATTATTATTTTAGCCCAATTAATAAAAAAATAAATCAGAAGTGGCCTGAAATTATCGGCACTTAAAAAGGTTGAATAAAATTTGGGTAAAAATGAATTTAGACGGAAAAACGGACTACAGATTCCCGCGTCACAGCAGCAAGCACCGTGTCACGGGATCCAATGTCACGCCACGGTGGGATTCCCCGTGACACGGTGCCTGTGCTGTGACACGGGGCATCTCGGTGTCCTTTCCGCGTAAACCCTTCACGCGTTTTACCTCCTGTGACCTAATTATTTCCCGCGTCACACTGTTGTCCACCGTGTCACGGGATTTTCCCCCTTCTGACGGTTCCTAGCACCGTGTCACGGGGTCCTTTGCCGAGTCGCGGTGTTATTTTTCAGGATTTTTATCTTTTTAGGGTTCCGTGTGTTTCCTCTACTCATTTTTTTTGTAAATACCCCCTCATTTCTGATGTACGGGGCATCAATTAATTCACTTTTTTCTCTCTTCTATGCTCTAGCCTAAACATTAGCCTACCCTTCTTCTTTCAAAATTATTCCATCAAACACTCCAAGGAGTCCATACTTTACTCGTGATTCTGTCCTTAAGCCAAGGCCTGAAAGGTAGAACTGTTTGAGGGTTTGGCCCCAAATCAACTCTATTTAATTTAATTTAATTTAATTATTGTTTTATTATTTTTCCTTGAAGTTACTAACTTGTTTATTATTTTATAGTTGCAAGTAAACAGAATCAAAGTAAGAATTATGTTCCTTTTATTTCTATTATTTTTCTAACGATTTTATTTTGTTGGATTTATTGTTAAATTGCTTCCAATATTAATGTATATTCTATTATATTTATTATGATCACCATCTTGCATGTTTCAAGGGAACGTAAGTAACTCAGTGAGTGCTCTCTGTAAGTAAGAAAGTAGTTATGTAGTCTTTTTTGTGCACGAGATGGGTGTCGAGCTTCTGAGTACAAGGTACACTTCTACTTCAGAATTCTTATTTGATGCTACTAATGTTTCTACTTCTACTAATCCTGTTGACCAGCCGGCAAATAAGAATGTTGATGTGATGCATGATGATGTTGGTGAGGTACAGCCTGATGGTAGTGATGTACTAGTTCATGATTATGGTGATGTTTCAGATCACAGTGAGTCTTCATCTGATGAAGAAGAGCTTTATGAGGAAGGGGAGCAACCTAACCCTCAAGTGGCGGATACACATGTTTAAAGGACAACTAGAGAGCGTATGTAATTGAAAATCACGCCTAATAAGAAAATTTGGACGACCGGTTTAGGTTCCTTTTTAATCTTATTGTTTAATCAAGTGATCACAATATTTTAGAATAATGTGTTGCATTAATATTCAACCAATTTAGCTTAATAATAGTTTGGAGCGAATTGAATCTCTGTTTGTATGCCTTTGAGATCGCAGGAATCACTTTTCACTATAAGAATCGAGTAGAGGAAAATACGGGCGAATGTGACTCCATGACTCACTTCGTACCATCATCCCCGATCCTCCTTTCATGGTTTCGAACCATATGGACTTAGTAATCTTGTGGATTATGAATGGGTGTAGACACCCAAATGTGTCTCTCCAAAACCAAACCCAGTGATGAATACCTTTTATGTCATTTGATTATCGAGCAAAGCAAAAGTGTGAAAATTCTAGTGATGAGGATGTTTTTATTAAAATATCTCTTCTTTTTGTTTTTGAAAAAAATTTCTTTTCTTACCTTATTTATGAAAAACATGCATTCCAATTTAGTTTTGTCCATTATATGGGTCCAATAATTGTGTAGTTGGATGGGGCTTGAAAATACCTTTCCAACGATATATTATAAGCCCAATTCCGATGAATAATGAGGAAGTTATGGCCAAAATACTAAACTAGGCTCGAACCGGATCTTACCTACGGCCCAATGGTCATGTGGAGGGTCCAAAGGTCTAATCCTATTCCTAAACTAATTAGGATTAATTAGAAGCTTCTATAAGTTTCTAAAAGATCTTAATTATCCTTTTTGAAAAGATAAGATTAAAGAATTTGAGTTAAATAAAAACTTTCCTTTTTTAAAAACTTTTCTTTTTCTTAAATCCTAATTCTATTCGAATTTAAAGATATTCAAACACAGACAGATTTAATTTTTGTTCCTCATAATGTTTATCCAAATCTTATATGGTTGGATAGATCTTGAAATTATCTTTCCAATGATATATTATAATATTAAATCCTAGCTATAACGAAAAAGATATGAATTAGATATGAAACTCTATCCAAAACTGACACCCTTCCACTATTTCGGCCATATCTTTTTATCTATAAAAGATTTTAATCTGATTTAAATTGGGTTGGAAATTAGACTTCAAGAGATTTCAACTATGTATCATATGACTTATTTGAACTTCTAGATCAAAAGATATTATAAAAACAAAATCTGCAAAAACTGTTGTCCATCGAGTTTTATTTCCATTCGAATTCGGATTCTTTTCTTTTTCTTCGACTCTCTTTTTTCTCTATAAATAAAGGTCATATCTCCCCTTTTTAAATCACTAACTCTCATCAAGAATTTCTTGATTCTCTCTCTCTTTCTAGCCTAACTTTTTACAAACAAAATTCTTCACACATTAGCACTAGACACATCTAGCATAATTAGAAGTTGCCTTCGCCCTAGACGTGAAAGGTTTGATATTTCTGAGGGTTTGGTCCCAAATCTCTATTTCAATTAATTAATTAATTTTTGTTTTATTATTTTCCTCGAAGTTACTAACGCGTGTATTTTGTTATTAGAAAGAGATACGAGGCATCCAAGTAAGTGCTTTAATTGATTTATTGTTATTATGATATAGAAATCATGTCTATATCGCTATTATGATTCCTAATGTCATGTTAGGGTGTTTTGATCTTCCTAGTATTATTATGTTTAGGGTAACAACTATAATTTCTAATATCAAATATGACAATTGTGATTCCTGCGATGCTTCCTATTTTCTTTCCTAATATTCATGTTAGTATCATGTTAAGGGTTAAAGCTTTGATTTTTATTGTTTAGCGACATGCTAGGGTTTGTTATTAATCCTGTTAGTATCATGCCTAGGATCTTGCCATTAATATTATGCTTTAATATGATTTTGATTATTGTTATAATTGTTATGATTATTATTATGTTGCTTGATTATATTTATTATATTGCTTGATCACACCTTTTATGCATGTTTAAAGGGAATTGGTACTTGTAATCACGCTTAATAAGATAATAAATAATCTTGTTTAGGGTTAATTTGATTATAATTCAAGTGATCGCCAATAATAGTTGTGCATTAATATTCAATCAACATATATAAACAGGTTTAGGGTTATCCTATTGATTGCATGTTAGTCAGAAAGCGCACATGAATTTGATCAGAATAAAGTAGAGGCCATTATTAGGGCAGGTTCAATCTCTTTTAGGTTGGATTTGTACCTTCATCCCTGAACTACCAGTCTGGTTCCAGACCTATTGGAGTTCACGATCTCCTGGATCGTTAAGGGGTGTAACCTTCACCTCGTGAACGGTTTACAAGTTCATAAAACTTGTTGGCGCTATTTTTCTCTAGCTTCTTTCCCTTTGGACGCCACCATGCTTAAGTGTATGATCACAGTGGGTTCAAGCTAGGGGTAATGCTTGAAATATTCCCTACAGTTTTTGGCGACTCCACTGGGGAGGATTTTTATTTTAATTCCTGAAATTTATTTTGTCAATGATTTAGAATGAGTGGATGAGACTCGAAAAGTTCTAAGTATTTCATGTGCATAATTTTGATTAACATTATTGTCATATGCATAAAAAAGATCTCATTGGAAAGACCATTCGTAATGAGTTAAAAACATAGGATTTTTACACGTAGGAAATTTGAGGAATATCTTTCACAATTAGGATCGAAATAATGTTGCGCGAAACTGGAAAATTTTATCGAGCACATAAAGCTGCTGAGGCATGTAGGAACTAGGGTCAGAAAACAGAGTCTAGCGCCGAGGATTTGACTCTGGCGCCAGGCGACACTCTTGTCGCTAGGCGCCAAAGCCAAATCGCGGCGCCGACCTCTGTTTGCTGGCGCCAAGTTCTTCCAATACCGAGCCAGAAATATGCGTTCTAATTTTGACTAGTTCTTAGCACTGTTTGCTCGATCCTACTTTCTTATTGAGTTTTTATCGTTTTTCAGAAACCATATGTGTTCTACATATGAACATAACCCTCTGGGAATTCATGCTCCATCTACCTGATTAAACGCTCTGTGCAACAAAGGGTACATCCGAGAATATTGAATTCACCAAAACATGGAAGCGAGTTTTTAATTCGCGGTGTCCCATCCACTCACGCCAACCCTTTAAAAGGTAAGGCTTCCGCACGGTGCATCCGGACAATTAACCATGACCCTCTTTGACTAACGTATATCCTGAATTTTAGAGAACTAGAGCCATGGTTAGGTTGCTAACTCATTGCATCATATTGTGCCTATTTGCCTACTTGTGTATCTCTTACTTGTGCATACTTATTATGTGACTAAGCTAACCGTTTGGTTTGACTTGTGCTTGTAAATACGTCTTAATAAACTAATTAATGACTAAAGGACTTTGCTTAATTAAGTAATTTATTTATTTGATCTACTACCTCCGTTTCATGTTTTTTGCAACTTTAGGGTATTATTTGTGAGACATAAAATATTCTAAAGTTGAAAAAAATATGAAACGAAGGTAGTAATAAATATGTCTAAAATCGAGTCATAGTTCCTTTAAATCAACCCGGATTTTTATTCCCGTATACTGCACAAGCGTCAACTTGTTTTGGTCATAGCTGGAGTTCTAGAAAGAACTACGAGTCGTACAACCTATGGATCTGTAGCCCCGAGTTTTATCTTTAACTAGAGCATACCCGTTCTTTGCACGGGATACATTATATTTGAAAGAAATCTATTTAAAGTGAAATGTTGGTGGTTATTGCTTATTGGTATTCCTTGAAAAAAATTACAAAAAATAAAATCAAAAAATAGTGGGATCAATAGAATTTTAGGATTGGGGATTTGGGAGATTGTGGTGAATTGACTCTACAATTATAATATAGATTTGGCGTTTGTTTCATTCAAATCAGAGTCACAGATCAAAAGTTATGACTAAAATACCACATCCTGTTCAGTTTAATGCATATACGTTAAGTCTTAATTTAGTTTTTGCTTGAGTCTAGTCACATAGTCTAGCCACATGGTCATGACACGAGTCTTAACATATCACTTGCACTCACAATAAAGCACCCACTAATATATATGTCACCATGACCATATCTTAGGTTCATGCATGAGTCGTTTTTTTCCGTCATTTGAGTTGGGGGTACATTCTATTCCTAATTTTTTTTTATCTCTCCATCTACTTCATCTTTCCATTATCTACATGCTTTCTCCATATCACAACCTTCATTCTTCCTACCTTCTTCCATCCATGCATGTTGAATCGAGTTTGAGTCATGTGATTGAAAAAAAAAATGAGAGTAATGATGAAACAAATGCACAAGGCAAGCCTCTCACCAAGATTTCATGCTTTCTTCTTTTTTTTCAAACTCTTTCCCCAATAAGTCTAGCATAGGCACACTTCATCCTCCTTGAATTTATTTCTTAGATTTTGATTTTTACCGTTCACTTTTTAAATAAAATGAGCATTTATTTCCTTGCACATGATCATTACATTGCATTAAAAAAAAATTAAAAAAAAAAAAATCCATGTCAAACTAAGCACAAGGTATACCAATGATTTGAGGCACCCCTTGTAGCCACATCATATTGCCTTTCACCTTTCTAAATTCTAATTTACAGCCCTTTCTTCATAAACCACTTTGAGCCTCGTCTAACGATAGACCCTTCATTTTTCAACCTACATCTACCTAACTTTGGGATGGGATTGTGTGCAACTTATGCAATTTTCAATTTCATAAAAAGCTTGAGTGACTTCAAAAGATTAAAAATAGCAAACTAAATAAATAAATAAATCAATAAATAATAATAATAATAATAATAATAATAATAATAATAATAATAATAATAATAATAATAATAAGTGTATAAAAGGGCAAGTGTTCCAATGTCTTTGATATGAAAATGTCTTCGATATGAACACGTCTCAGATTGCGTCTCTTATCGAGTGCTCGGTACCGTGCCTAAGAAACATGAATGCCAAGTGAGTGATATACCGCATGATCGGGATTGCCCACACTTATAAAAATAAAAATAAAATGCAATAGTAAAAAAAAAGAGCAAAAAAAAAAGAGCAAAAAAAAAAAAAAAAAAAAAAAAAAAAGAGCTCAAAAGTGAGAAAACTCAAGCATAATAATACAAAGATCCAAAAGCAAGGTTGCACACTTTGGGGGGCTTATATAGGGTCTTGAGCCTTTTATCCCCTTCTTCTTCAACCTTTAGCCTAACCACGTTACAACCCTTAAAAAGACCTTTTTGAGGTATACACGCACTTGTGCGAGGTTCGGCTAGAGCTACGTTCAGCCTGATTCCTAACGGACACGTAGGCAACCTCACATTGAAGTGCGGCCGTAATAAACATGCATTCACATTCACATTCACACATCATCCCCTATGCTCATTCCTATCTATTTAGAGTTAGACTTGGGGGCTTGATCCCTACATCATTAGCTTACCTAGCCCAAGAGTCACCATCATTTGACTCTTTTCAATATCTTTTTCCACACACTTAGCCCTTGCAGTCTAACTTTAGTATCACTTTCACACACCGCACAGATACATGACCAAATATACTTTCCCTTAGGAACCCTTTGTCATGAAATCTTAACATAACGCTGAAGCATGCCTTGTCATGTCAAAATCGCTCATCAATCATCTTTGCATCACGAAGTATGAAGTGCTTAGCCTCCGTGCCTAAGTTACCCAAATACTTTCATCATTGAGTCAACAATTGAGATAGCCTAGAATGGATTAATCCTTGCACCTTGAGAGACAGCATCAAACGCATATATTTGACTAAGCTCATTCAACATGCACCTTCTCAAACACTTTGATTCTTTTTTCGTGTTTTTCTTTTTCGGGAGAAAGTCGGTACCCTCCACAAAAATGACGGAAAATTTTTGCTTTTTTGCATTTTCAAGTCCCACGATCACAATACAATGCACACACGAGTCATGTACACGTTGAGTCATATCATGATATCACCTTTATTTGAGTCTAACACATGTGTCAAACACTTTGAGTCGAGTCAACCTCGAGTCAATCACATCGAGTCAAGTTCATACCTTGAGTCATGACAAGTCAATGAGTCAAGCAACACTAAGTCTTAGGTCAACCCTAAAGAAAGATAAGCAAAGACATATGGTCAAAGATATAAATGCAGGTGCATCCCAGCAAACAAGGACATTCCCGCATTTTTTTCGAAAAAACCGCAAATATGATACAGGAGATTCCTCCAAGATAAGAGGAGTTACATGGATCAGTAAATTAGAGAGGAAGAGCTTTAATTTACAAAAGATTTGAGCGGATTTGGTTGAAAGGAAACGACCAAGCTCAAAGTTCGGAGCAAAACCAAGCAACAGCAGCAGCAAGAGCAGAATAGGGAAGACCCGACTCCAGCACCAGACGACAGGATGTCGTATGGCAACAAAATATGGCGTCTGGCGACAAAGTTCAGCGCCTGGCACTAGATCCCAACGTCTGGCGACAGAGTTAATTCTTGGTGCCAGCGATATTTCACCAGCGACAGAGCTCGAAGCCTCTCAGAATGGTTATTTCGACCTCATAAAGCAATTTCGGGTTCCTTGGTACGCCAGTTAGCCCCTATAAGCAAAATGACATGATTAGTAGGTCGGCTCGATTACAATCGTAGTAAGTGATTAACCTGACAGAAAATTGTCTCACGCTCATTACAAGCACCAACGTATCGGTTTAAAAACAAGCACTTAAATGACAATATTTCCAAATACCTATTGTCGCGCATTCTTCTTAAACGACAATTTTTCCAAAAATTGGATTGTCATCCCCAAGTGACAATATTTCCAAAAATGGATTGTCGTGCATCTTCTTCAACGACAATTTTTCCAAAATTGGATTGTCATCTCTGGCAAAGTTTCCAAGCTTGGATTGTCGTGCTCCTTCTCTGTTGGAAATTTTTTTCAAGTTCGGATTGTCATCGCTACAAGTTTTCCGAGATTGGATTGTCATACACCCAGTTCCCTATGACAAAATTTCCCAAAGGATTGTTGGACTCTATTCGTCATAAATTTCGGTAAAGGTTCCTCAACGTGGATTGTCATTCATTTCAGTAAGTGGCAAATTTTCCCGAAGTGGATTGTCGGTAGACTCTTTTTTGCAAATGTTCCAAGACGCGGATTGTCAATTGTGGCAATATTTTCCTAAGAGGATTGTCGCATAGCGTTGGAAAATTTCCACGGTGGATTTCTTTCAAGAGTTATATTTCAAGATGTGGATTGTCGATTGTAGCAAAGTTCTTATGACAGATTGTTACGAAGCATTAGCAACTTTTCCCAAAATTGGATTTTGGCAAATTTTCCAAGATACGAATTGTCGCTTCATCGTGGCAACATTTCCAAGGATGGATTGTTACAAAGCATTGACAACTTTCCCTAAATCAGATTGTCATACATCATACAAGAGTTGTGTTGGCAACTATTCCCAAAGAAAAGACGATTGTCATCACATCAAAATTAAAGCACCGATATACTGGTTCACAAGCAGCAAAGCGCCGACGTACTGGCATGGGAGCATTAAGGATCAACAAGTAGTGATCTTTTCGAAGACTATCACAACGGAAATTGGAGGCAGTTACAGGCGTAGCAGTATTCAGGCGGTATTCTCTAGCTTGCGGAAGATCGTTACAACAAATCGGTTACCTCTAGAGACGTGTGCTCGACGGTGCAAGATACGCGTTTCTTAACTCTTTTATCTGTTTAACTAATGCTAGTTTGCAGGTATTGGCGTTACAAGAATGATTTAGCATCGCAGAACGTTCTGAATCATTCTCCGTCCCTATCGCTACTTTGACTTTTGTTTTCGAAACTTAAATTTCTCCAAACTCAGTCAAAGTGGGGGCTTCTGTAGACACCCAAATGTGTCTCCCCAAAACCAAACCCAGTGATGAATACCTTTCATTTCATTTGATTATCGAGCAAAACAAAAGTGTGAAAATTCTAGTGATGAGGATGTTTATCTGTTCTTTCTGTTTTTTGAAAAAAAAAAATTCTTTTCTTACCTTATTTATGAAAAAAGTGCATTCTAGTTTAGTTTGGTCCATGATATGGGTCCAATAATGGTGTAATTAGATGGGGCTTGAAAATACTTTTCCAACGATATATTATAATGAGGAAATTATGGCCAAAATACTAAACTGGGCTCGAACCGGATCTTACCTACGACCCAATGATCATGTGGAGGGTCCAAAGGTCTAATCCTATTCCTAAACTAATTAGGATCAATTAGAAGCTTCTATAAGTTTCTAAAAGATCTTAATTATCCTTTTTGAAAAGATAAGATTAAAGAATTTGAGTTAAATAAAAACTTTCCTTTTTCTTAAATCCTAATTCTATTCGAATTTAAATATGTTCAAAGACAGTCAGATTTTATTTTAGTGCCTCATAATCTTTATCCAAATCGTATATGGTAGGGTAGATCTTGAAATTATCTTTCCAATGATATATTATAATATTAAATCCGAGCTATAACGAAAAAGATATGAATTAGATATGAAACTCTATCCAAACCTGACACCCTTCCACTATTTTGGCTATATATTTTTATCTACAAAATATTTTAATCTGATTCTAATTGGGTTGGAAAGTAGACTTCAATAGCTTTCTAACGACATATCATATGCCCTTATTTGGGCTTCTAGATCAAAAGATATGATAAAAACAAAATCCGCAAAAACTGTTGTCCATCGAGTTTTATTTCCATTCGAATTCGGATTCTTTTCTTATTCTTCGAATCTCTTTTTTCTCTATAAACAGAGGTCATAGATCCCCTTTTTAAATCACCAACTCTCATCAATAATTTCTTGATTCTCTCTCTCTTTCTAGCCTAACTTTTTACAAACACAATTCTTCACACATTAGCACTAGACAAACCTAGCATAATTAGAAGTTGTCTTCGCCTAGACGTGAAAGGTTTGATATTTTTGAGGGTTTGGTCCCAAATCTCTATTTCAATTAATTAATTTAATTGTTGTTTTATTATTTTCCTCGAAGTTACTAACGCGTGTATTTTGTTATTAGAAAGAGATACAAGACATCCAAGTAAGTACTTTAATTGATTTATTGGTATTATGATATAGAAATCATGTCTAGATCGTTATTATGATTCCTAATGTCATGTTAGGGTGTTTTGATCTTCCTAGTATTATTATGTTTAGGGTAACAACTATAATTTCTAATATCAAATATGACAATTGTGATTCCTGCGATGCTTCCTATTTTCTTTCCTAATACTCATGTTAGTATCATGTTAGGGTTAAAGCTTTGATTTTTATTGTTTAGCGACATGGTAGGGTTTGTTATTAATTCTGTTAGTATCAGGACTGGGATCTTGCCATTAATATTATGCTTTAATATGATTTTGATTATTGTTATAATTGTTATGATTATTATTATGTTACTTGATTATATTTATTATATTGCTTGATCACACCTTTTATGCATGTTTAAAAGGAATTGGTACTTGTAATCACGCTTAATAAAATAATAAATAATCTTGTTTAGGGTTAATTTGATTATAATTCAAGTGATGACCAATAATAGTTTTGCATTAATATTCAACCAACATAGATAAACAGGTTTAGGGTAATCCTATTGATTGCATGTTAGTCAGAAAGCGCATATGAATACGATTAGAATAAAGTAAAGGCCTATTATTAGGGCAGGTTCAATCTTTTTTAGGTTGGATTTGTACCTTCATCCCCGAACTACCAGTCATGATTCCAGACCTATTGGAGTTGACGATCTCCTGGATCTTTAAGGGGTGTAACCTTCACCTTGTGAACGGTTTATAAGTTCATAAAACTTGTTGGCAACTCTTTTGCTCTAGCTTCTTTCCCTTTGGACGCCACCATGCTTAAGTGTATGATCACAGTGGGGTTCAAGCGCTTGAAATATTCCCTACAATGGGGTGTAACCTTCACAGATCAATCGTTGTTGCCTTTGTTATCCCTTATTCGTGGTTGCCTTAAATGATCCGTGAATAGTTTACAAGTTTCTTAAAAAATTGTTGGCGGCTACCTACTTTTCTTGTCCCTAATCGTATATGTCAATTCCCATTTCCTATGAGTCCCAAGCATATTCACCACATGGTTAACATAGGCACACCTCAAACGATGCCTACAAGGCCTCTGCATCAGTTTTCCAGGTATACAATTCAATGAAAAAGCAAACCCAATACTTCCCATGAACAAATTTGAACATTTTGAACTATACCCAGAAAAGTAATTATACTCAATACTCAATACATTTCTGATCAAATTACAGTGCCATCCGTCTTTATTTAGGTGCTTTATGGGACTGATACCATTTCTGGAAAAACTCGGCTCCGATTCTTCAGTATCATCAAACCTAGGTTAGGCATCTGATTCTGTTGAAGGTGTTGCTTCAAATTGGGACTTAAATCATCTCAAGAAGTTACATTGTTCCTTGCTTTCATTTGAGACATTGGACTCTACTGGTATATTGGTGCTCGGCTACATATTGGAATGTGTTTTTCATGCCTTCCTTGGGTATGACCTTTCAGTTTCAAGCTCATGTGATAATAATCTGTCATATTGGTTCTTCTGTGTAAATTCTAGTCTTTTCAGTGAGTGAATTCAACGTATCATTTAATTTTGTAAAGCATTCCCCTTAAATAATCTATCTTTAGATAATTATTACCTGTCATAGTTAAAACATCCCTTCAATTAACAAATTACGTATAAAATTCATCTCACAAACTTAATCTGTCAAACCTGAAGTATACACAGTGCATAATATGGACAGTAACAGCAAACATGATCACAACCAAATTAAACAAATCAAAACGAAACATAACTAACATGAGCAATGGAATATGATATTTTCACAAATAACCTAAATTCGAGGAAATGGATATCAATGATAAGAATCAATGGTACAAGCTTCACCAGTATTCAGCTAACACTTTCCTTATCCAATACCAAACTAGGCTACTATCTATGCATCACATAACCTTGATTAAAAAGTCAAAGAAAACAACAATAATCAAAATTCAATTTCTGCAAAAAAATATTAGGAGAACAAAATTTTAAAAATCGATCATTACCAGAGGCTAGACTTACATGACTAGTCACAAGGTCCTAATAAATACTCTCATCCCTGCAAAACCATGCAAACCAAGTCAGAACAAAGATCAAACTTAGTTCTTTTTTCTCCACCTTATATGGAAGCCACTACAGTCGCTCAACAAAGGAGCTTAAAGGAGCATCATTCAACAACTCCACATAATTTCTATGCTCTCAAGTCCCAAATCAATTTTGTATCCCGACATTGGAGCAAGGCATGAATGAAATATTCACACGATGCCCCACACATCTGACAAGTGCAATCCATTGTGACATTACGATAGTGTAAGCTTTGGTCAGCATTTAGATGGTGTTAGCCAAGAAGAACCAAATTATCTACTCAAATCAGTTTCAAGATTAAAATAGCAGTGCAAGCAACACCTTGAATTTTGGGTTGTTTGTCATGTGTGTGTGTGTGTGTGTGTGTGTCTATCAGTGTAAGAGGCAACATACACTGGGCAAAGGTCTGCTGCCTTTGTAGGTTGGAAGTCACCTGCTCCATATTGAAAAGTGTAGTCTGCTACTAAATAATCCATGCACACAATTATATACCAAATTCAGTCACCAACATCAACTCAAAAGTAACTACCATTAACTCAAAAGTAAATAAAACTAAATAATAAATTCCTCCATGAATTTCACAAAACTAAATTATAAAACTCAGAAGATGTGCAGGAATTTCATAGCTGAAAGATTTGAACCATTGTTGACCTTCTCATCTGATTTTCATAGGGCCTTGCTGAGCAACAACCTTTGTGTTGAAGTCGCAAAACAACCTGTGTTTCACTCTCTTCCATAGGATTAAAACAGCCAGCTAGATAAGTACCATACTAAGCAATAACCTGTATTGCAGTCGCAAAAGAAATATAAAACTAGAATTAGCAACAAGACAATATATGCAGTGTATTTAGTGAAATCTTATAGATAAAGTTGCACCTGGGCAATTGACAATAACAAAATGAGCAAAGACAACATTAGCAACTTCAAAACAGTGGCTAAGACCAGATGAAATTTCCAGTATAGAAGCCTAAGACAAAAGTATCGATTGAAGCCATAATTTTAGAACATCAAATACAAAACCCTTAAAATCAGTCAAATTTGAAGAAAACCTCAATCGAACAAATAAGAAAAATAAATCAAATTATACATAATTCAAACTAATTATTATTTCCAAAAGACATAATATGAAACTATAAAAATACCAAATCAAATATCTGATTATCAAAAACGCAGATAAAAATTAATCAAAAAAAAAAATGGTGAAACCTAACTTCAACAAAACAGATCGCAAATCGATAAAAAAAATTCACAAAATCACAAAAAGTATAATAAATAAAAAAGAGTTACCTCAAACAGTGATGAAAATCAAAGAATCACAGCAACAAAATTGATCAGCGAAGAACAAAATCCCTATTTCGATTCAAGTGAAACGAAAATACAGAGAGACTTGAGAGTAGAGAGAGAAAGAGCAAAGAAAAGAGAGAGAGAAACAAAAGAGTTGCGAAAAGAGCAGGAGAAGGGTCATTTAACTGGCAAAATTATCAAAATGCCCTTAATGAAATTGAAAAAGGCGGGTGAAACACAAGCTGTCAGATTGAGAGCAATTAAGGATCACGATGAATTCCTAGTTCCTATTTTATGCCTATATATATATATGAACCTATATATATATATGAACCAAGTCTAATAATAGGAACTAGGAACTCATCTGAATCGTTGATCGCGCTCAATCTAACAGCTCATATTGTACCCGCCTCATTAAGGGCATTTTTGTAATTTCACGCGTTGAATGACTTTCTTTCTAACTCATGCGCCACTTCATTTTCTTTCACTCTCTTCTTTACACTTTCTCTCTCTTCCTGCGTTTTCTCTCTCTTCTGCAGTTTTCCTTTGCAATTCAATTCTTGAATTTGTTCTTCAATGTTCATTTGCTCGTGATTTCAAGACAAGTATGTAATTTGATTTTGTTTTCTTTGTTCTTTTTATTCAATTAGGGTTTGTATTTTGAGTTTTTATTATGATTAATTTGCGATTTGCGTTTGTTTAATCTGAATAATGGTTTATATATATATATATATATATATTTGATTCAATTTTTTTTTCAGTACTTCTGATCCCTAATTTAGTTCCTCCCTCATATTTATTCGTTTGGTTTATATATGATTCGATCTTTGTTGTTGGTTTTTTATGAACAAGTAAGTTAATTTGATTTTGATTATTGTTTTTGAATTTGGTTTAATTCGAATTTTTAATATTATGTTATTTCAATTGCGAAAACTAGGGTTTTCACAATTTCTAATTGGGTATTTGTGATTAATTTGTATTTTCTCTTTAATTTCTAATCAGATAAAAAATTTCGTGCTGTTTTGGTTGCAATTTTATGATCTGTTGCTATTCTTTGTGCAATGACATATAATTTTTGAGTTTTTGAAAAGTGCAATGCATTTCTAATTGTTTTCCAGGGGATAATTCAATGGTGAAATGGATCATCAGGGATATGCTTTGGGTGGTTGGATAATAATTTACTTTTGGATAATTTCTTTTAATAAAATCTTATTTACTTTTATGAGTTTTTGTTTTACTTTTATGCCTTGAGTTCACATCGCGATTTGTGAGGCAATAGTATCTTATTCAATGTATTGATGTAGTGGAAATGGCTTATAGTTCGCTGGTACATTAATCTCTGCTTGTATGAAATGTATGATAGTATAGCTTGCATTCTTGACTATGAGTTATGTCTTGGAGAAAGCTTATTGTGTTAGCTTGTACGTTCTTAACATTGATTATTGTTGTTGTTATGCATTTCTATCAGAATTTCACTTTACTAAGGCTTCAGTTTATTGATAAAGGTGGTTTGGGGAATTGGGGGTTTTACCTTGTGTTGGATTTTTAAAGTGGGCTATTAGTGGCTTAGTGCATGTAGCTTTTGGGATCTGCAAACCTTCAATCTACTATACCATGGAATCTACTAATGATAGAACATACTAAGAAATGTGCGTAATGAATGATACATTGCTTATATATCTTAAGTAAGACTATCCACACTTTGACCCTTGACATATTGATAAGGTATTTCTGGGATGCCTTTTGGAGATGTGGGATTATGCTTTACAAATGAGTTATAGGTAATTTAACCTTGGTAAGGTTATGCTTGCCAGTAGCTGATGGTGGTTTATTCTGCTTGTCATGTATCTTCTCCGCATCGCTCTAGTATGTCAGGCATGTTGGATGTATAGAGTATATAAAAAGGGATTATAGGGATCTGAATGCATTTTGAGCATTCCACTACAGTATTGCTGCATTATGTAATGATATTTTAGTCAGTTTTATCTCTAATAATTTTGAAACTTTGTTTATTTTCTGGTTGAGTGTCCTAAGTATCCAGGCTTTTGTATAGCACGACAAAGGAAGGAATATATTCATTTGTTGAAATATTTCATACCCCAAAGCAAGTATGTCAGATCCTTCTATATCTAATACACCGTAGTCTTTTGGGATTTGGACTATGCAAGCATATAGTTTTAGGATCATACCTCCTTTCAAATTAAATTTACTTTTGAGATTGTTTTAATTACTTTTGAGATCGTATTATTTACTTTTGAGATCGTTTTATTTTTCTTATTTACTTTTTGAGTAATTTTCTTTACTTCGACAATATACACTAGCCTACTAGCTCAATAGGTAGAGCATTGTGCAAGTGCACAAAAGATGTGGGTTCGAATCCCACGTAGGTTTATTTATGAGATGAAATTATTTCTTTCAATTATTTGTGTGTATTTCATTCAGTTTACTTTAAAGTCTTTTTCATTCACTTTAGATTCTTTTTTATTTACTTTTAAATACCCCAATCTTCTTGCTAGTTGGAGGTCGTATCTTAATACGAGAGCTTCAGCAATTGCAGGAGAAATGTAGTATGAGCATACTTTCCAGCAGCTACAACCTTATCCAACTCATCCATGATCACTGTCTCAAGCTTAATAGCCCGCCCTACTCAAACATATGCATCCATATCCACCTTCTTGTAGGAGGGCACCACCATGATGTGTGAATAGCACAAGAGTGAGCAGCAGTTGCCTCATTTCCCCTACTTACAGCAACACCCACACGAGTAGCAGCACACAGACTCCAACCCCTAGCAACAGTGCACCCACATGGTCAGATGCAATGGTAGCATTGGAACGATTACAGTAGCAGCTCCAGCATGGCTAGCAGCAGAAACACTCTCTCCACCCCCCCCCCCAACAGCTCCACACACCGGATCAATAATAACAAATTTTTTTACTTCCAATGTATAATATATACTAGCCTATTAGCTCAATAGGTAGAGCATTGTGCAAGTGCACAAAAGATGTGGGTTCGAATCGCACTTAGTTTTATTTATTTTTTTAATTTTTTTTGTATCTACCCTACTTTTGAGAATTTTTTATTTACTTTTAGAATATATCGATTTACTTTTTACTATTTTATATCTACTTTTGAGATATATTAGAGGATGACTTGAAAGTATGATGTAAAAGGTCATGTGTAACAAGTTTCTCTTACTCTTTCTTACTATAAAATACTATGTAATGGTACTTTGGAAAAGTCGATTCATATTGGTTCTGTATCCTGTGTTTGAATTTTGATTTTTTTAAAGCAAATTTTGTTTACTTAAGACATAACTTGCTCTACTTTTGATTACTTTAGATATATTTGGAGGTAGAAATAGAGTTGATGTTGAGTTCTTAACCAATCTTGAAAAAATATGACAACATTTTTAAAGTTTTTCTATGTAATGATAGTCGAGGCCTCCAAACCCAATTAATTGTATGTGTATCTTAGAGCTAATTTTATTTACTTTTTTAGTTATTTTGATATACTTTTGAGGTGTTTTGAATAACTTTAGAATGTTTTGTATTTACTTTTAGAGGTAACCTATGTAGGAATTGAACCTACACCTCTATGCATCCGCATAGTGCTCTACCACTTGAGCCAATAGGTTTACTTTAAAGTCCTTTTTATTCACTTTATATTCTTTTTTATTTACTTTTAGAGACAACAAATGTATTTCTCATTATGAGTTTTTTTTTTTTTGGTTGACAGAAAGCAGCAGCAGATTTTATTACAGAATGCTAGCAGAATCTATCATAACAGCATGCATTACATAAGGAGAAGCCTTCCCAATCCACACTCTCATCTCCACATACTCTCTACTAGCATGAGCAAGTTTATGGGCAGCAAGAAGCCAATAACATTACCATATCTACTTACTAAAGAGAAATAGATATGATTACAAAGACTAGCCCTGGCAATGTACCCAAAACCAGAAACTTCCATAAGAAAAGAGTATAGTTGTTAATTTCAAGGATGACATTGCTACGGCTAGCTTCCATAGCAATTGTTAAGGCATATCTAGCTACAAACGCTTCCGCAACCTCAACCTCAAAGCTACCTTTCATCAAACAACAACCATAATGTCACCCTCACTGTCATGCACAATACCTCCAACACAACATCATTAGTATTGATTGAAATAATCATTGGTGAATTGAAATATAACTCACCGATTGCCATTTTATCACGTTTACCAAACTGTTGCAAAACATCAATTTCAATCATTGCTGCCAAAAATATTTGAAGTTATTATCATTGAGACAACAAAATTAGTATTGATTTTATAGAAGCCAAAGTCAGAGAGGTGCCAAGTCTTGCAAGTACTAGCAGCTGAGGTGCAGCAACCACATTAGCTTTTTCATATTCACCAACCAAATTCATAGCCCTATTGACCACATCCTCAACTTTCAAACCAAAATCCTTTAGCACCAATTAGCACAAATTTTCTATTTACTTTTGAGACTAATTGTTTTACTTTTACTAATTTTCTAATTACTTTTAAACATAACAAGAAGCATTAACAATTCATATTCACTCAGTTTGTAAGCAAGAGATTTGAATAATTCTCACCAAAATTACAAACTTTAAAATTGATTAAAGGAAGACATTGATTGTTGCAACTCCCCTTTGATCCCTGCCAGCTTACTTAAGATCTTGTAAGTTATAATAATAAAACAACCAATCTGGTATGTTCTTTAACAACCAATAATATACTGTCTAAGCTAAGAAAAAATTGTGTTAGCAAGCTGATCAGGTAGAGGGCCAATGAGATGATTGTTAGACAGTTGCAAAGATGTTAGTCTGAAATCCGGTTATTATAGAACAAGATAGCCCATAGTTGATGGCAGCTTTCCTGTAATCGTACTGTTCTCTAACATTATGATAATTTAGTTTTTTTATTTACTTTAAAATATAATCCATTTGCTTCTACTTAATTTCCATCTACATTTGAAATTGGTAAAATAATAGGATTCATTGGGTAATTTAATCAAACAGTTAGTGTGCATCAAAATTTATGCACAAATTAGTGAAATTAAAGTACCAAAATTGACAAAATCAATCGATATAACCATTCATAACCTCATAAATTATAAATTAAAGTTTGGAATTTCACTATAAAGAACCCTAAATTGACTAACTCATAGATAGTGAAATTGAATTCGTTAATCTAAAAAAAAAAAAAAAAAAAAAAAAAAAAAAAACATCGATCTTACCTCAGAAGCTGCTTCAATGGAGAAGAGTAAGCTCGAAAATCGCTTCTATGGAGAAGAGAAAGCTCGCAAGTTGCTTTAATGAAGAATTTAGAGAAGTGAGAACACTAGCTTCAATGGAGGAGAGAGATTAATCAGAGGAGTAAGTGTGGAGAGCGTGATAAGAAATTCTAAAATAATCTGATCCGCCCATTCTTTTTTAATTTGACGGTTGTGATTAGTTCCTAGTTCCTATAAAAAAAACGAATTTCTTTTGTAATTGTTGTATGACTTATTTATCAATGATTTTAATCATAAAAACAATTATTAATTTCTTTTTACATAGACACTATAATTTAAAGAGACAAAATTATAAAACTACGAGTAAATTAAAATAATTAATTTCCGCGTGTAACTCTTATCCTGTACCACTTAAATTGAGATTATCATTAAATAATCTAAATTTTTTATTATTAAAAGAAAATCGACTATATTTTAGACTCGTTTCCTGCCCCGTGCGATGAGCAAGGGTTGAACATTTCTTGACTCGTAACCTGAAGTGACTCAACGTGAGATGATTCTTGACCCAACCCTAATTGACTGGTGTCAATTTTATTAGATTGTGAAGTATATAATTTTAACCGATTAGTATATACTATAAATGGTTGTTTTACACTTTGAAGTAGTCCTTTCGCTCCCAGAAATATTATGATATAAAAAATAAATTTATATGATAATTTTTTAGAATTATAATTTAATAATTTTTTTAATAAAATTATAATTCAATTTGTACCTCTTAATATTGTTATTTTATCAATAATAAAACTCTAAACTAACAATTTTTATCATAATATTCTATCCAAATATAATCTATATTAGTTATAAGATAAACGATTATTAAAACAATTTTTTCCCATTTCAATACAGATGATCTACTGATCTAGTATATAGGCTTAAATCCGAATCCGATTAATTGCCCTGTAAGTTTAGTCACCGGTGATTCTATATACTCTGTTTCCGTAATTCTTGTAGTCCCTCAATCCTAAGCTCCAACTCTCCAACTCATTCTTACTCATTTTCCACTTTTCCAGTCATTTGGGTTTGTAGATCAATATTCAAATCTTGCAATTGCACCAGGTACATGCTCCTCCTTTCTAAATTTACCGTTGATCTTGTTTATGTGGATTATAATTGGAAATATTTGATCTAATAGGAAAATAAGATTAAATTCTTGGGCTGGATAAATTTGTTCTTAATTTCGATTGAAAGTTGGATGATTTTTTATCTTTCAAGTTGGGTTAATTTTGTTTATTGGAAATCCATATTATCATGATTTTTTTTTTTTTTTTTTTTTTTTTTTTTTTTTTTTGAATCATATAAGTTATCATGAATTAATATGAAGTCATGAAAAAGAGGGCATTATTATTTAAAATAAATGTTTGAGTTGTTATTTTGCTTTGATGATTGCTTGAGTATGATAACTTATTGAAATTGCTGCTGAAAAATTCTTAGTGGGTACTAATCATCTACTAGCAACTTCACCGTGCTTTTGCTTTTTTATTTTATTTTATTTATTTATTTTTATATGATGTCAATGTCCCTTTATTTATGCAGGGATCACTACTCCGACCAAGTTTTTCGGTTGAGAATGTTTTGATATCTAATGTGAATAATAGAGGGCAATTCATTAGCCAATTGGTGTTTTTGAACAATAAGAAGTCTATCAGCTATTTAAGTTCTCAAAGGAATGATTGGAATTATTGTTATGCAAATTTGATTTTTATAATTCATGACTGTTTCCCCCTATTATGAATTTGCTAACTTCGTGGTCGATTTATTGTATGATTTGAAGAATTTGCGGTCAAGTTAAAATTCTTATGTTGTCATTTATGGAATTAGGGTATGCTTCTCTTGCCTTGTTTCTGGTTTTATTGATTGTTATCGCCCTGTCAGATAATAAGATCCAGTTACAATCGGATTCTATTCTCTGGCTTACCAGTTCAATATTTTTGTGATTTCAAATTGGTTTCTAATTTTGATTTATGGGCTACTTTTACAGATTATATTGCTTTCAACATCGTCCAACAAACAGTTTTTTCTTTGTAGATTATTGATAATTACATTTCTGAAGCGTAGCAGTGATTTGGGGGACTTCAGTGAGGACAGTGACAAATTGAACTCCGTGTGAGTGCAATGGAGAGTCCTATTAATGATGATATGGACTCTCTGTTTGAGGGAATGGTTTTATTTACTCCCCAAGTAGTTGATAAGCATAATGATAATTCTTCTATGAAAAACGGTGACACATCAGCTTTATCTTCAGCACCTTCACCATCATCTCAACCCCTTGATGAAAACCTATTCTCTGATCTAACTGTCATCACTCCTTCCCATGTTGAAGCAATTGTGACTGAGACATTGACACCATCAATTAATCCTTCTGTAATGACAACAAGCACAATGAAGTCTGAGCCACAAGCAGCTCCGGCTGCTACTATGTTTCGGCAAATATCTAGAAAGAAGAAAAGAGCTGGTTTAAGGATTGGGTATGGGAGGGATTTACAACACACTGATGATCTAGAGCCTTTGCAAAATTCTTCTGAATTATCTCCTGATAATGAAAACTCTTTGGCAACTGCCACCATGTCTGTCAATACTAATTTGAATACCAAAGCTGATGATAATTTAGAAGTCCCTTCTGTCTCTTCTCATCCTAGCAAAATGCTAGAAGTTGATTCTTGTCCAGTCGAACATGAAACTGAATGTATTCCTCTTGGTTCAGACGATAAAGTAGAATATCAAATTAATACAGATATGCCTTGCGATTTGACTGGAGAGGGAAATATTGCCTTTTCTTCTCTGGATGCTAAAGAACTTCCTACCATCCAGAAGCAAGAAGAAGAAGAGGAAGAAGCAAATTTTGATTCTGTGGAGGTGAAATATGAACATGTCAAGGCTCAAGTGTCTGAGAAGCTGAGACAAGCTCGAGACCAGGCTTTATCTATATCTGCAGCAAGGAAGGATTCTAGAAGGAGGAGACGAAAAGCTGCCGAGAATGTTGAACTAGCATCTTTAAGGTTCAAGGAAATTGAAAAGGATCTTGAAGAAGCCTGTGAGGCAGAAGACTTTGAAAAGGCAGAACGCCTCAGTGAGAACCTTGTGGCTGCTGAAAAGGAAAAAGAATACATGTTAAATGCACTAAAAGATGCCGAGGCTGAATGTGATACTATTGATTCGAAGATGGAGGAAGCACTGAAAGATCAGATTGCTGCTGAGGAAGAATGTGTCTCTTTGCTACACCGATTTTCAGTGGTATGTTTTCTTTTCGTCTATTCTAGTAGCTATCTTCTTCGATACCTTTGACTAAATTTGGACTGCTGTATTGTCCCCCCTGGCCCTCTGCAGGATTGATATTTATGTTCTGATGTGGATTAAAACCCCTTAACCCAATAAAGAATCTAAAATCACACAAGCAACGCAAGCCTTCCGAATTCCTTAAGAAAATAGAACAATTTAAAGAATAACGAACTGGATATGACTTGTAATTCGACCACTCCTGGAACGAACTCAAGACTACTCAAACTACTTAGGCCCTGTTCTTTTGAGCTTCCAGAGTAAATTAAATTTCAGCATAGCGGAGCAGATTTCAGGATAGCAGAGCCGAGCCAAACAGAGCAGATTTCAACATTATTATTAATACTATTATTATTAATGTTGTTATTATTATTATTATTATTAATATTATTATTACTACTTTATTATTATTACTATTATTATTACTATTATTATTATTATTATTATTTTTAAAATATCAAAAAATTTACAAAGTCGATCAATTTACAAGAAATTGGTGGGGAGCCGCCCCTCTAGCTATAGCGAACCCGATCCTGTTGAAGATGTGAGCAGCTGCACGAGCATCAATATCCTAAGTTTTAGCGAACGCCTGAACCTGCTTCAGCAACGCAACATCATCCTTCTCTAATTCCCCCAACGAAGAAAAGGAGAAAGGAAGAAAACCATAGCCAATAGCTCTGCAACGCGCCCCATACTTGTCCCGCTTCCGCTGAGCCGCCGCAGACACAACACGACCAGGAACGAAGTTAGAAAACCCTGATTGTGTCAAAGGTGAAGACCCGTGAAATCAACATATACATCAAGGCCTCGATCCTTGGAATAAAACAACACATTTGCTGGTCGAAGAGCTTCGTCGTTCCCTCCATTCAACCCAACGTTAACCTCCTTTCGAGAAGAAATCCCAGACCGAAAACAAATATCAACAAGGGTGACACGAACAACGTTGTGCCGATGTTTAATACCCACCATCCCATCACAAGACACTGCATGATCACCATAAATATCCCCATCAAAAACCCTTAAGCAAGGAGAACACGGTGTTGAAATGGAGAACAAAGGAACACCCAACTTTAGCAAAGAAAGTTACGATAAGACTTACCATTCATAGTCTGACCCAAACCCGATATCGGAACCGTTCACAACCAGGACGAAGAGTGATCCCCTGTTGGGACTTCCATAAGGCAACCTGACGCGCTGATAAGGAGAAAGTGGAATCCGCTGATACAGTAACCTTCGTGAAATATATATCTGCCAATTTTTTCATGAGTCTGGGGCAGCGATCTCACTAGGGTTACTCATAAGGTCAGTCTCCACAGTCCTATTAAAAAGACTAAGAGCACCATCGAAATTATTATTATTATTATTATTATTGTTATTATTATTATTATTGTTATTATTATTATTATTATTAATATTATTATTATTATTATTATTATTATTATTATTATTATTATTATTATTATACGATTTAGGTTAGTGAAAACATAAATATGTGTACCATATTTAACATATGTAAATAATAGAAAGATAAAAGACAACAGTTTACTTATATTTATTTCACAAAAATTTTAAAATAAAATGATTTAATGAGTAATAATGATTTTACTTATAAATTTGTCTTAATCATATATTTTTTACCCTAAAAATAATAATAATATACAAAGTAATACTTGAAAACAACCTCTTTTTTGTTTTTTAAATCTTAAAATATATGGAAAGATTTAAAAAATAATTCAACTCAATGAACTAACAATCAATACCCACATAAAATGTTTCTACACGTTGTGATTCTATTACCAAATGTTCATAAAAGAAATTGTTATTAATTGTTATTATTATTATTATTTATTTATTTTGAAAGAATTGTTATAATTATTAGAAATTATTAATTAATAATATTATTAAATATTAATTCTTAATAGTTTGAATTATTAAATATTATTATTGATAATTGTTATTATTAATTATTATTATGATTAATAAATAATAATTATTATTAATATTAATAATTATTAAAATTATTTTTAATATTAATAATTGTTATAATTATTCAAAATAATAAATTATTATCATCAGTACAATATTAATTATTATTATTGAATATTAACTATTATTGTTATTATTATTACTTATTATTTTAAAAAAGAGCAGAGCCGAGCAGAGCAGAGCAGATTTCTTTTAAGCAGAGCAAAGCAAAGCAGGGCAGGGCTCAAGCAGAGCAGCTCTAAAGAACGGGGCCTTAGACTACTCCTAGAACTAAGTATTTTGATGATCAAAACTTAGACTACTCCTTGAACTAAGAATTGAAAGATCTAATTATCAAAACAAATCCTTGAATTGAAAACTGGAAAGAAAAAGTTCTAACAAAGTTAAACAAATTGTATTGAAATTAATCTGGTTTTCTATGACTCTAAAAGCCACGAAAATTCCCCTATTTATAGACTAAAACTACCTAATTCTACTCCAATAAGGATTAGGACAAACCCCTAACCTTGTTCCCCAAGTATCCTAACTAGAATAGAATTACTACTTCTAATTAGAATAGGAAAACTAATCCTAAACAAACTCTAATTAACTAAAACTATTCCTAATATAATTAGAAAGTTTATAGCAACTAAATAATAGAAATTAAAGCTTATCCTAAGTGCTTAAACGAAGAAAAACCCTCTCAAGTGAAAGGTAAAAACCTGGAAGCAAAATTCTAGAAAAAAAAAAACTAAGTTAAAAAAACCACCATTTCACACAACCGCCAGAAAACCTCCTTACGCGCCTCCCCTTGTCTCACGCGCCGGCTCTTGTTGAAGCTGGGTTCAAGGCGGTTCCGGGAAGGTGGCGCGTGGCCCTTGGAGCGGCGCGTGGCCTTCGCAATCGCTGTCGAAAGTAAACCGCTCCAACTTCTCCCTTGATGATCAAGCTTCCTTCTTTCCCAATCGATCTATTGGACCTTTCCTTGTTTATTTCTTTCTTTGGGCAGCCTATAATGAAGCTATTTGGACCTTCTAAAAGTGTCTTAGGCCCTTCAAAAGAATTAGCCTCTTGATTCACATCATGTTCTACCTACCTTGAATCCATAGTTTATTTTCCTCTTATCTAAAGTCTCCAAAACATCATATTAAAATTAGCTCACAAAGCGGATACTAATGGTGAATTGTCTATACTATCCAAGTATTTGTAAATATAGAATTTAATGTTTTCATCATGCGTGCACTAATTAGAACATGTGTTTAATATAATGAATAAGTCAATATATGAATACTTTGCAAGTCCAAAGTTTAACTGTTTGCGTTTACTAGCTCCTTGCTCCAATTAAAAAGCTCTACATTTATTCTGAATTGAGCTTAGCTAAATGGCCTAATGACTGCAGCCAGATATGGAACGTCCAGAACACAGAGTCGAATTAAAATAATCTATGGTGTACCTCCTAATTTCTCATTAACATCTAAGACAAACAGAAATTGGATGATCGTAATTTAGTGCTTATAGATATTCTTTTTTAGGAGTTATTAATTAATTATGCATCAAGAATTCTTACAACTGTCAAACTGCTTCACAATTATAGTTATGTGAACCAAAAGAGATTCTGTGGGAGGTTATCCACTTATGGTTCTATTTAGGCTTAGACTTGTGACTTGTCACTTTCTCACTTTGAAAATGTGACTTTGAGTTCTGGATTATTGGAGTGTGCCAGAATAAGGTCTTTCTTTTCATCTTTTAATCCTTCCTCACTGTTTTTCTTTTTGTCTACTGGTTCCTAAAGTCGAATTGGTGTCTACATAGGCTAGTGAAGTCATTGTGTTTTTGCTGCTACTTGAGGAGTAATAGAGGATACATGTTCATTTAATGGCAGACCTTTTCCTTTTCAGTTAAATATTCAGCTGTGGGCTATAATACGGAGATACTTGTAAGGTGTTACACATTTTACTCTCCTTTTTTGAAGAGTTAAGTTTTGAATACAAATATATGTCCATTTCCTTTATGAGGTTTTTTTTACAGGTCAATACTTCTTTTTATCATTTAATTTTATACTACAGTAATTTAGAAAAATGTGCAATGTTCTGAGATTTCTATGTAGGCAGTATCAGTCTTTACTAATCTGTAAAGTACATACTGGTTGCTAATGCTACCTCTTTTTTTTTTTTTTTAAAAAAAAACATTTATAATCTACATACTCAGTATATGAAAACATTAGGAACCAAATCTAGTATTTTTTTTCTTATTCTGAAAAAAATTCCTTTTTTTTAATGCTCCTCTTTCAACACAACACAACCCAGATGTGGATTGCACTCGCTGAAACAAAAAGGAATGGGAACAGAGTTGTTGTACAAGTAACCTCTTTTTTCAGATCTATGGCTGCCTATTAGAATAGAAGGTTTTGTCAGTGAAGTACCTTAAAAGATAAAAGTTAAGGCTTCTGATCTTTTAACAGCATTAGCAAGTCTAACAACACTTGGTATTATTGTGGCTGATGGGAACCAGCTCCCAGAAAAAAGAGGAGTTGAAGGCTGATTGCTGCTAAGGAAAAGAGTGAGGAGATGCATAATGAGAGTGGGAGAGGGGAAGAAAGTGAAATTGGTTGAGGAGAAGGTTAAAATCTCTAAGGGGCAGGGTTCACATATATTTATTTACCCTCTTGCTTAGCTTTATAGTCATTTGAAGTTGCCAGACTTCTTTTTTCTCTTTGTTTGTCTTCATGTATTTGCAGTTTAAATTTTTGTTTGATGTGTTAAATTACATTTGTAATTATCCATTTAGTTCTGTATTTCATAACATCCATAATTTATCCACTAGATTAATTATATATTTTTGTTTATTTCAATACAAGTTTCCTTTTTCTTAATTTGGACTTGTAATAACCATTTTTACCAATTTTATGTATCTTGTGTGTGCTGGACTCTTAGATCAAGTCAATAATTGCATCTGATTTTGAGCCTTTTTTTCTTAAACAGTTTGCATGAGTATTGTAACCTATATGCCTTAACAAATTTGCCCAAATGGGTTGGGGAGTGAAATATGTTGCATAGTTCATTCATAATTTAATTGAGAGCAAAAAGTAATCAAGGAAATGATAGTTAGCTCATTAACTATGAAGCACATGCCCTTATATTGAATAATAGCCCATCAAATCTTAGGTGATTTCACTTGCAAATGATCAGGTAGTCTGCTAATACTCGTATATATGTTGTTTGTAAAGTATTCTTTTTTGGGTTTGACTTGTTTGACAATTCTTATGTCTTTAGCATTTATCAATCACTGTTAGGAGCAATAGGTGTTTATTTGGATATGATGCTTGTAATTTAACTATTGCTACTTCCTTCTGATAGGATGCAGTGAGCAATGCCGATGTGATTTTGGAAAATGTTGAGGTCGATTCTTCAAAGGAAATGGATGAATGGTTTATGTCTGTTGAAGCTGCGGAGACAAAGAAGTTGGAATTAGAAATCGAGTCACAGTTAGTAAATGAAGCTCGTGCAGCATTGGCTGACTCAATTGAGCATTTAGTTGAAAATGATATTAAGGAAAAAAAATTCCTTTGTGAGAAAAAAAAAGTTTTGACACAAGAGTTAGAAGAACTTTTACGTTTGGTGCAGGAAAAAGAGGCAGAGATAGCTAAAAACGATTCTGAAATTGAAGCAGCTGACAAAAAGATAGCTGAAGTAGCTGCTGGTTTCAAGGATCTCCAAACAGGAATCGATTCCAAGTTTGAGAATTTGCAGAATGTACTCTATCAAATGGAATCAGAACGTCAAACTTTATCAGAAAGGAAGGAAAAAATTGATTTTCTCATTACTCAGGGAAAGAACCGTGAGAAAGAACTTAGGAAGCTTGCAATGGATTGTGAAGATGAAGCCAACATGTACCAAGAAAATCTTAGACTCAGGAAAGCTTTGGTGATATCAGTTCTTAAAGTTAGAGAAGAAAAATTAAGGCTTGCCCAAACAGAGGAGAAAATTTTGGCTGATACTCAGATGCTCAAACAGGATATTTCTGCTGCAAGAGTTGATCTTCAGGTCAATTCTACTCTCTAGCCTCTATTCTGTTTTTTGTTGTATATGTTTCTTTAGCATTATTTGCATATTTCTGTGTGAAAAGAGAGTATTAATGTACTGCAGCTTTCAGTAATGTTTGAATCATGTGAGCAATAGTCTTATGCTCTTCACATTTTGGCTCACCCAAACATAGACAGCTATTTTTTCAACAAGGTTTTTTTTTTTTTTTTTTTTTTTTTTTTTCTTTTTTTTTTTTCTCCCATGGAGAGTGCCATTCTTTTGAATGCGATTTGCCATCCTAGTATCTTTTTTTGGGAGGGTGAAAAAGCTATTTGGTTAGCGTCTTGAATGATGATGGATATTAACATAATATTGCCTAATTTCCATTCATTTAGAATACTATTCCAAATTAAGATGAACAATTTTCTTTAGGATGTCAGCGCAATATAGCAAAATGTAGTTTGTAAGTTAGTTCATCCTCTGGTCCCGTCTCTGTCTGCCTCTCTGAGTTTATACTACCACGTATCTGATTTTATTTTTCAGTTGTTCCTCTTTAAATGTTTTATTATTCACATACCCCATTTTGAAGTTTTTTTTTACCTTTAGATGAAAACAAAATTAGTCATGTAGAATGTTATACTACTACCTCTGCTCCCAAAAGTTTTTTACGGTTACTGTTTGCACACAAATTAATGTAATTGGTGAGAGAGTGTTGATATGGTGAGTTGTAAGAAAAAGGTGGATAAAGTAGGGAGAGAGTGTAAAAAGGTGGGTGGATGTAAGAAAAAGATGGAAAAAGTTAGAGAGTGTTAAAAAAAGTAGGTGTAAGAAAATGTTGGAAACAGTATGAATGTATGTTGCTGAAATTGGAATAAAGTAAAAGTGTAAAGAACTTTTAGGAACGGATTAAAACAAAAGGCGTAAAGAACTTTCAGGAATGGAGGTAGTACGTCTTATTGTACATTTCAAAATATCAGCTTTAAAAAATATTTACGAATGTATACAAGTAGATTTTAAAGATCAAATTATGCATTGACGAAAGAATTTTATATGGTTTCCTATTTAAAAATAGGAATTGTCGCTGTTTCTTTTGGGCAATTATTTTTATTTTTTACGTAGTTTTTTTTTTTATTTGTTGTAACTATGTGTCTCCGACACATTCTTTGGGAAGTTGTGGTTGGTGAGGGTGGTCGGGGGGATAAGCCTGTGTAAGTGACTTAAGTACTTAACTATATGCTTTATTATTGAATTTAATTTTGAAGTACCTTTAGGTTAGGAAATGTCTGTGTCAAGCACACAGTATTACTAGCAGATATTGGCCACTTGGCCAGTTATGACTCTCACGTTGTGTAAGTGTGCTTCATCAATTTATTAAACTTTTGAAATTCCTTTAGGCGGTGGAAAGGTTATAGTGCCTTATACACAATATCACAAGCAGATAATGGCTAGTTATGTGTCTCACCTTGTGTCTTTATTTCTTTTAAAAACATGCCAGGTGTGCTAGATGGCATTTTACTTTCCTATTATACTCTTTAGTGGTTTTCTTTGGAAGATTGGATGCAAATTGGGCCTTTATTTTTTGTGCTTTAGTTAAATTGAGAGCCGGAGAGGATAGGTTGTAGATGGTTCTTGTATAAGCATGACACCCATATTTTCAATGTTTTCAAATTAGGACTAAATGGAGTTGGGATATAGGATATAGGATTTAGAATATAGCCAGCTATTTTTTTTTTTCGCTGGCACGGGAGGAAAGTGGGGTTTGGCAGAGTTGAGAGGTTGGCGAGGGTCATGGAGTTTGTTAGATGTTTGTGCTGGATCTAAGGGTCATGCTAAGTGAAACATTTACTAAAACTGTGGCTAGCTCCCTTTCCTCTAGTAAGGCCAGACTGCTGTAATTTGCTAGCATATGTGACTTCTCTCTCTACAGGAATTATCCTCCAATAAATCAAGCATCCAGCAAGAGTGTGCTTCGATAAAACAAAGAATGTTTTTTATTGACAAAAGGATACCTGAGCTTGAATCAGAGAAGAAAGTTGCTGCATCTGCCAGAAATTTTAAAGAAGCGGCGCGTATTGCCTCTGAAGCCAAGTCATTGATGGCTGAAAAGGAAATTTTGCAGAGTAAGATGGAGCAGTCTGTGTCAGAACTCGGTAAAATTGAGGAGGGGATTCATGAGACTACCAGGAAATTGTATGAGATTGAAGAACTAGTATCATCAAAGGAAAAAGAGGCAGCAGTGGCCAGATTTCAGAGGCTACATCTTATTTCTGCTGCTATTTCATGTGAAAGATCAGCTGCATTAGAGCTGGGTGATCTGGAAGAAGCTAATGTGCTTCTTGCAGAAGCCGAGGCTGCAGATTCTGAAGCAAAACAACTTCAGTTGTTACATGATATTAACACAACAGAACTTGGAAGTCTAACTGAGCAGATTATCTCCATGGAGTTTGTTTCTAGTCTTGATGGGAAGCAGTTGGAAGAATTAGCCACAGGTGGTAACCAAATTCCCTCTTGATGTTGTAAATGGACCTGGTTGCTTGTAATTTTTGTAGGATATTCAAGTTGCAAAGGAATATTGGAAATTTTTTCCTCCAATTATGAGATGGTATTCATCCATTTTTTAGAAGTCCAGTTGTTCCTGGATTCATGCTACTGTATGATTTTACTCCGATGAGAACTGCGCATTACTGCTTTGAGCTTATGTATCATGGACTATCAATATGAGGTATTTTGAGGTTCTCTGTGAGATTTCTGGACTTTAGTCATTGTGATAATACTGATAAATTGTGAGTGGGATAGTCTTTCAAAGCAAAAGGATGATGATTTCTGAACAATTTCTGCCATTGAGATTGTGTAGCTGTAAAGAGCAATGCAAGGTACTATAGTTTTCGACCCGAAGGGTCATTATTAGACATCTTTGATCAGAAGCTACTGTAGGCTCCCCTTAATGTGTAGGAACCAATGCTAAACAGAGGTCTTCCTGAACTTGAAAAATTGGTGAGTGGTGACTACATTGATCTTGTTGGTACAGAACCGTGATTCTAAAAGTGGTTCTACTCTCTCTAGATTAAACTTGCAGCTAAGATTAACAATTAGGGGCACGTTGTACATACATATGTTGAAAAAAAAAAACACACACACACATAAATATAAAAGCATCAATTTTATACCACTTTTTACAAGAGTATAAATACCAAAACCCATTTTAAGGAGGAAAAATACTCTTTAATAATTCTAATTATTGACAATTTTACTTCTAATAGTGCCAACTAAGGTTTATTACCTAATAATCTCAACTATGTAATATGTTTGCCTCTAATAGTCACAACTGGTCAACACGACCTGTTATAATAGGTTACCATGACACGTGTCTACACATGATTGGTCTAAATTTTTAAAAAAAAAATATAAGCATAAAAAAACCTAAAATTCAGCCATCTTCTCCCACTACCAAAACCTAACCCAACCCATAAACATACTGACAAGCGGCTAGCCACCCCCCTTAACCACCGAAACTAGCCGGCTATCCATCTAACTTACCCCCGATCCCCGAAACCACCCAGCCAGCCACATCGCACCTGTACACCGCAACAACAAGCATCAGCTTCCCCTGCCACAACAATCCACCAACCAACACCAACCAGCGCAGCTCCTAATTCACTAACAACCTGCAACAACAACAACAAACAACAACCAACCAACCTACACACCTTGTCAACCACCTCCCACCACCGTAACAATTAATACCAGCCACGCTTCACACTACCAACTCCCCTCTATCTCACACACTTCTCTTGTTCCCCCAACTGAACACTAAATCAGCCCCTACCGCACCATAACAACTACCAGCTCGCAACAACTTGCACAATACCACCAACATCAACAACATGCTTCCCTTACCGGAGTGAGGCTTCAAAAGGAATTGAAACCCTTGGCTGGGTTTCACACGCGATTGAAAATTCGGGGAAACAGAAGGTCAGACGGCGAGTTTTGGGGATGGGAAAGGACAATCGGCCATTTTCCGGGGGATAGGGAGGTGAGAGGTGGCCGGCCAGCCAGTTTTCGATGGGCAGGGGTTTGCTTATTGTTTCATGGGGAAACGAAGGGGTTGGCTAGTGTAGATACCTAAAAATGTCTCCCCAAAACCAAATCCGATGATGAACAACATTTCACCGCCATTGTTGGTCGAGTTCAGTATTTAATCCCGAGAGTGCTTAAAAATCGTATTTAATTAAATTCAATTTTTGAATAGTCCATGGATCAGTCTTGATGTTTAGTCAAACCATAGTTCTTTTTTTTTTTTTTCAGCCCAAATCTTTTATTTTATTGTTTTATTATTTATTTTGGCCTAAACATTTTATTTATTTATTTATTTTGGCCCAATTAATAATAATAAATCAGAAATGGCCCGAAATAATCAATCGGCACTTAAAAATGCTGAACGAAATTAGGGTTAAAAATGAATTTAGACGGAAAAACGGACTAAAGGCTCCCGCATCACGGCAATTGTCCACCGTGTCACGGGAATTTTCCCCGTTTGACGGTGGGATTCCTCGTGACACGGTGCCCCTGCTGTGACACGGGGCAATTCCGTGTCCTTTCCGTGTAAACCCTTCACGCGTTTTATTCCCCGGACCCTAAATATTTCCCGTGTCACACAGCTATCCATCATGTCACGAGAACCTGTCTCGTCTGACGGTGCAAAGCACCGTGTCACGGTGCCCTCCGCCATGTCACGGTGCATTTTTTTTAGGGTTTTTATCTTTTTAGGGTTCCGTGTGTTCCCTCAGCACATTTTTTCTATAAATACCCCCTCATTTCTGATGGACGGGGCATGAATTAATTCTCTATTTTTTTCTCCTCTATGCCCTAGCCTAAACACTAGCCTACTCTTCTTCTTTTAAAATTCCTTTTTCAAGCACTGCAAGGAGTCTATACTTTACTCGTGGTTCTGTCCTTAAGCCAAGGCGTGTAAGGTAGAATTGTTTAAGGGTTAGGCCCCAAATCAACTCTATTTAATTTAATTTAATTTAATTATCGTTTAATTATTATTTCCTTGAAGTTACTAACTCGTTTATTATTTTATAGTTGCAAGCAAACAGAATCAAAGTAAGAATTATGTTCATTTTATTTCTATTATTTTTCTAACGATTTTATATTGTTGGATTTATTGTTAAATTGCTTCCAATATTAATGATAATTCTTATATATTTTTTATGATCACCATATTGCATGTTTAAAGGGAATATGTAATTGAAAATCACGCTTAATAAGATAATTTGGACGACCGGTTTAGGTTTCTTTTTAATCTTGTTATTAATTTAAGTGATCACAAATATTTTAGAATTATGTGTTGCATTAATATTAAACCAATTTAGCATAATAATAGTTTGGAGCAAATTGAATCTTTGTTTGTATGCCTTTGAGATCGCAGGTGTCACTTTTCACTATAAGAATCGAGTAGAGGCCAATACGGGCGAATGTGACTCCATGACTCACTTCGTACCATCATCCCGAATCCTCCTTTCGTGGTTCAGAACCATATGGAGTTAGTAATCTCATGGATTATGAATGGGATGTAACCTTCACGGGTCAATCGTTGTTGCCTATCGTTGTCCCTTATCGTGGTTGTCTTTTATGATCCATGAACGGTTTACAAGTTTCTTAAAAACTTGTTGGCGGTTCCCTACTTTCCTTGTCCCTAATCGTATTATGTCAATTCCCACTTCCTATGAGTGCCAGACATATTCACACATGCTTTAACGTAGGCGCACTTCGAACGACGCTTACAGCTAGCAGTCGTTTTTTTTTCTTTTCTTATTTTTATTGATATTACACTTACCAATCACATGCTGACATGTGGCTTTTTTTTAAAAAAAATTACCTTTTAAGCAGGTTACCAGTCATTAGGTTTATTGGAGGCAAACATATAGCATATAGTTGAGACTTGGGATTATAAGATAATAAACTTAATTAGGATTATTAGAAGTACGTAACCAATAGTTGAGATTATTAAAGTGTATTTTCCTTTTTAAAAACTCAATAAAAACGTAAAATTCCTACTCCAAACAATTTCTCTAAATTCTCTCACTGATTTCTCTCCTCTTTGTAAAATCGCCATTGTTAATCAGTATTTAAATCTCAAATACATCCAATTTCTCTTCATATTACTTTGGAATTACTTATAAACAATGATTATAAAACATTGAAAAGCATTAAAATGGTAAATTTAGCCAAAAAAAAAACTGAAAACAAACGGCTCATATTAGAGAAGTTGCAAAATCAATAGCGACAAAATCGAAAATTTTCTTTGAAAGCAAAAAAGTAAGAGATTCTTCAAATCTTAGATTTAATCAATTTTTGTCATAGTAAATTAAAAAAACGAATTTATCAAAAAAATTTAACAAATTTTTTTGTAGAAAATCTCCTAATACAACTGAAATTATGTGTATATTAAGACATGTCTTTTAATTAATACTATTTAATTTTGTTTTTTTTTTAATTTCCCTATGTTATTCATATATTAAGACAAGCTATTTTTATAAAGAAGTTCTAATATTATTAATTTATATATGTTACAATTTGAATTTAAATATTATTTTATAAACTACAAGTTTTGTTCTTGTAATAAGACGTTATTTTTATGAAAGTGTGATTCTTCCTTCGTTTTGTTTAGATGTGATATAGTATAAAGCATATTTTTGGACCTCAACCATTAGCTTAAGCTTTTGGTTGAGATTGTCCTTTAACATGGTACCAGAGCCAACGTTACACAAAGGTCACATGTCACATGTCAAATCTCATCCCCCTTTCACTTTCAAGTGGAATATTTTGCATAGGGTAAGTGGAGGGCTCTTGCTGCATCCACACTTCAAGTCCAACAGGCTCTCGTGTGAGGGGGCTTGATAGAGTATAAAACATAAAACATATTCCTGAGCCTTAATCTTTTAATTAAGTTGGTCCTTTGATAAGATGCTTTTGGAGAAGATAAAAGACAAAAATAACATTTTATTAAATAAAAAATAATTTGATTATATGAAAATATAAAAAAATAATAACATATGTACGTAGAATAAAAAAGGAAAATTATCGATGGTAGCCATATAAATTGCGCACTTTCATTGGTGGTATATATTTTTTTTCTTTTCATAATTCTCTAAAATAACAATGAAATTAAAGGTTTTTTCCAATATGGTAATATTATAGTAATTCTCACATAATCAATTGAAACATAGACTACCCATGGTTAAATTAACATACCCTCATCATCATCGCCGCCATCCTCCCTAGCCCCACCACCAAAACCACCCAACCATCTTTTCCCCTAGGTACTTAGTTGGTTGCCCCTGCCCCTCCTTCTAACCACATAGCCACCCTCCGCCCTTCTCCTCATTGTTTGTCCTTTCCTCCCTGAACCACCCGACTAAATGACCTTTCCCCAAATTTCAATATCATAGGGAGACACATGGGGAGATGGATAATTAGTGGTTGGTACACCCGGGTGCACCTTGTGCATGGTGCACCCGATCAAAACAACGTACCCTAAAACATAAAACGCAAACCCCTCACAAATTAAAAAAGGCGGAAAGAAAAATAAGAAGGATTGTAAAGAACATAGGTTTATAAAAGAACTTAAAGGCTTTGATAAAAAGAATGCGTGAAATGGAAAGGTGGGTTAATTTTTTTTCGGAAAATAACTGACACATGTCCCACCTTTTTTGGTATAAAGTGTGAGTCTCTCTCTCTGTAGATCTTTTCTCTCTATCTTTTTTCTATTTTTCAAAAATTTTCAAAGTAAAACCGTCATCTTCAAAGTGAAAACCTAGAAAAAATTGTTCTAATTTCAACAATTCAACTTTCAAATTTGAACAAACGGTGGATTCTAGTGAAGTATAAGTATTAATTTTGTACATGAAAACAGTTTCTCGTCAATAATTTGGAATTTAAAATGTTTAATTTTGTTAATTTTGGGGTTTTTTTAAAAAAAATGATTAAAGCAAAGAGGTACAAATTGTTCCAAAAAAATAGTTGGAGGAGAAGAAGAACAACAACTGGAGGAAAACCAAGAAAGGTTAATTTTTAACTTGTCAATTTTTCAATATTTTTTCTTGGTTTTGAAATTATTGAATTTTCAGTTGGTTTGCATGTTGTTGTTTTGTAATTGTTTTGCAGTAAATTACAAGAACTAGATGAGGATGAGGAGCTTTTACCACATTCTGAAATGTTTAAAGTAAAAGGAAATGTGAGTAAAAAGAAACATGATGATATGGAACCAATTGTGGACCCCTCATCCTAAGATCCATAGAAACTATGGATGAGGATATTCCCAAGTAAGTTAAAGTATCATTATCTAGAATATTCATGTTGTTCTATTCCTTTTTTGGTTATTGAAGACTTCCATGACATTTAAACTTTATTATAAATTGTAGATCTTGTTGGTAGGGTCACTAAAATTATACTATGATGTTCTTTTTAGTTAAGATAATGTTAATAACGTTCTTTTTGAGATGTGGATATGTTCTTTTATTATTTAAATTAATACATAAATTTAAAAAATTAACGAAGGGATGAAGAAGAAGAACCAAAAGAAGTCAAAACTGAATATCCTTCACAACCCCAAGAATTGAAAGACAAAGCAAAAAAGAAGAAAGATTATCGTTTCAAACAAATTGCTACCATAAAAAGGTATTGATTGATATATAAAAGTTATTTTCAGTGTGCTATTCTTGAGATATGTTATTGATGTTCTTTTTAATGAGATGTTCTTTTTATGTATTATGAATGTTTTATTCAGTGTGCATGTTCTTGAGATATGTTATTGATGTTCTTTTTAGTGAGATGTTCTTTTATGTATTATGAATGTTCTTTTTAGTGTGCATGTTCTTTTATATATTCTGGTTGTTCTTTTTTATTGTTATAAATGTTCTTTTCAGTGTGCATGTTCTTGAGATATGTTCTGGATGTTCTTTTAAGTGGGATGTTCTTTTTAGTAGTATAAATAATCTTTTCAATAAGCATGTTCATTTTGATTGTGGTACATGTTCTTTATAAATTATATTAAATGTTTTGCTTTTTTTGTATTAAAAATGTCAGGAAGACTAAGCAAGCTGGGAAACCAGCTACTGATAAAGTTGTAGAAGAAGGAAAAATTGAGGATGTTGGTGGAAAAAAATGTGTTAAGGAAAAGGAGGGCACCATTAGGACAACCTATGTTCCTAGTTATGGATAAAGATGATGCTGGTGTTTCACAACCAAAAGCTGAATCTACAATAGTAAGTGTGCCCAAACCAAAAAACAAGAGGAGGAAAATAGAGGATGATAAGGAAGATGAACAGGATGGAAAACAAAAAATGGTTGTAGTAGAAATATAGGAAGTAGAGTTGAAGCAAAGGCACACAGTTAAGCCTTTACAAAACCTGGTAAGAACCTTGCAAAGCACGAAACAAGAGAAGAAGTTGCAAGCCATTGAAGATATGGGGTTTGGCGGTTTCTTGCATCTTGATATGCCAAAGGGCACCCCTAAGTATTTAGCCACACTTGTGGAGAATTTGGAAGTTGATGGTCTCTATTTCTTATGTGATGAAAATAAGAAAATCGATATACAACCAATTGATGCCCACCTGGTATATAGTTTAACAATAGGAGGTGAAGAGATAGTAGATGCTGCCCTTAAGGATGAAGTTTTAGTTGAGGTGATGAAAAAAGTGAAAGCATATAGTGATGGGAGCATTCCAAACTTAACAGAGTTAGCTGGAAAGTTAGGTAATCAAGACACTCCCCTTGATGATATTTGGAAGAGGAGTTTCTTACTTATTGTAGTGAATTCTTGCATCAAGTCTATGTCTAACACGCAGCCTTATTTTAAGTAAAAATATAGTGTTCTTTTCTCGTGTTCTTTTTCTATAAGTTTGTGTTGTTTTTATGAGTTCGTGCTCTTTTTCTATAAATCTGATTTTCTTTTTATACACTGTCATGTTCTTTATCTTATTAGTTGTTGTTCTTTTATGATAGGTTCATGTACACAGCAGCTGCCACCAACAAAATTTCAAAATTTGACTGGTCTTCTTATACAATAGAGAGCTTGAAGGAGATGACTATTTATTGGAAGTGAGATAGAAAAAGATTTTTGCTTCGACCATGTCCATTTGTTACGGTAATATATTCTTAATTTACATATGTACTTTTTTGTATTTAATATGTTTGTAGTTTATCATTTATTTCATTATTTATATGCTAGATGTTCATTTTATAAATTCTGGATGTTCTTTTTATATTTTCTTGATGTTATTTTTAGTTTGATGATCTTTTTAACTTATATTCTGAATGTTCTTTTTATATATTCTGGATGTTCTTTTTAACTTACATTATGGATGTTTTTTATATATTCTGGATGTTTTTTTTTTTTTTTTTTGTATATTCTGGATGTTCTTTATAATTTGATGTTCTTTTTTATTATTATGAATGTGTTTGTAGATTATCATTTGTTTTATTATTTAATTGTTTAGATTTGCTACTTTGACCGCCTTAAACGGGGTACATCGAGCTTTCCAAGAGAAATTCCTCTTGTCAAAGAGTGGAATAATGATATGATTAAGGAAAGGGTTTATCTTGAGGTAACAGATGGCTTTGGGATTGGCTCAGTTTTGGATAGAATAAAAGCCCCATAAATTAGCCAAGTCTTAGCCATTGAAGATGATGAACGGCAACAACAACAACAACAGCAACAACAACAATAGCAACAGCATCAACAACAACATTAACAACAACAACAAAAACAACAACAACATCATTAGCCACAAGAAGAGCAGCAACAGCAAGAACATCAGCATCAAGAGCAACAACAAGATCAGCATCAACCTTCAAATTTGCAGGTACAGTATAAACTTTTCTTTTTCATTGCATGTTCTATACTTTGTTGAATTTATTCAATATATTCTTCTTTTAATGTATGCATGATATACTTCTTCATCTTTTAGGAATATACTCTATTGCTTCGTCAGGCAATAGAGAGAATTGCTGAAGGGTTTGTGAACCTCTCAAATGTTTTAAAATTAGGGGAGAGGTTCCATGGTAACCCACTTGATGAAGACACCACATTGTTAAATTTTAGTACAATGTGGGCAATATTGTCTCAAGAAATTCAGAATCATGTACCTACATAGCGAGTAGAAGGGACTTCTATTCTTAGTTAGGACACTGATTTCTTTGCATTTGACTGGTTTGGTGAGATGGTAGATAATGTTGTCAAGATGGATGGTTTCGAGGGAAATACCAAGGAATTTGGTGACAATATGGGTGTTGAAGATACTGTAGTTCAGGATGAGAGAAATCACCCAATATTGAACCAATTGTATTCAATGTCATTACTCCAACCACCACACCACCTGAATTATCATGTGACCTATGGCTTACACTTAGGTTAAGCATGTCAAGTGCAATGAATTTGGGTGACCGGGATTTTGATGAAATTTCTCAATATGATTCAGTCTTCACCGAGCAAAAATTGGAGTCCAATGCAATGGACCAAGTCATGAGTGGTCAAACGATAGGGTAACTAATTGACTTAAATACTGACTTTTAATTATGCAACTTGTTTATTCAGGAATGTATTATTTGAATAATTAATGTGTAATATTATTATAATGAACAGGTTTATGTTCTTTATTTGACTATTGTATGTTCTTTTGACTTGTGAAAGAACATTCACGTTCTTTTATTTATAAGCATGTTCTTTATGTATAATAAGTATGCTCTTTAGTTTGGTATTGTTGTTCTTTGACTCTTGAAAGAACATTCATGTTCCTTTTTTTTTATTAATTATGTTCTTTTATTTATTAAATTATGTTCTTTATTTGAGTACGTAATGTATGTTCTTTTATTTACTTTATATATGTTCTTATATTCTTTTTGAGTGTTATAAGGGACATGACAAAAGTATGGAGGAAGGAGAAAATAAACAAAGTGAAGAAAAGGCATAGAAAACCATTGTAGAAGAAAGGTATATAGAGTACATTAGTGTATTATATTTATGATTAATGATTTTAAATAACCTAAAATTTATCTGCTGTCTAAAGAACACATGAAGAAAGGGTTGAAACACACATTCTGGAAAGAGATGAAGAAAAAGAGGAGAAGAAAATTGAGTCAGTGAAGACAGTTGAGAAGAATAAGAAAAAAGGAAAAGAAAGAGTGGTTGAAGATTGGTAAATGTTCTGTTGTATGATGTATATTCCATTTTTTAATATATATGAACGTTCTTTAACTTTTGATAGTTTGCAAATTTTTTTTATAGTGGATCCCCTAAAGCTGTCAAAAGGGTTAGGAAGGAGGCATATATTTTCAAGTCACCTTACCTTGTAAAATACTTTCATATGATAGAAGAAACAAAAGAGTTTGAGCATGCTATATTAGAGTATGCATAGGCCCCGGGACTTGATGACGAGTAAGTTCGATACATTTTAAAGTGCACTATACACTATCTTTTTCTCTTGTTTATATTTAACTTATACTATTTCATAATGTTTTCCTAGTGAATTGATGTATGATGATGGGCATACACATTTGACAAGAGAAATGTTCAGAACACTTGGGGACAATGTGTATATATACACTGATATTATTGTATGATTAAAAAAAGGATTTTCTTTGCAAACAATGTCTTTGTGAGTAATATAATTCAGGATGTTCTTTTTAGTGAGATATGTTCTTTTTAGTGTGCATGTTATTCATTTTATTCCTTTATTTTGGTTGTTGTCTTAAAAATTATTATTTATATGAATTTTTTTTTTAACAAAATCAACTATGCTTGAATGACTATGCACTTTTGGCTCACTGAAAGTAACCAAATAGAATTGGTGTGCCTCAGTCGTATGCAACCAAAAATATCACAACTAAGCTAACTGCAAATAAACGTAGTTAGGGAAGTCGAGTTCGAATCCACAGGGAAAAAGGGACTAATAACTGGAAACCTAAGTGGAAATACTCTAGGACGGTAGTAACCTAAGTAACGAGGGGGGTTTTCACGAGCAATGATGATAAATGAACTAAGTAAGAACAACGAACGTAATGAATAGGTAATCAATGAGAAGAACGGTCTTGGTTATGCGAAATCCACTAATGAACATACAAATTGATCATAGAAGTCTCCTCAATCAAGCTCTATTGAACACCTTGTTGTAGAATTCCTAGATTCTAAATTCTCATAAATAGTTAGAAATAGCAAAGCGCTCCTTTCTAACCCTTTCCAATGCACAATTCAAGACAAGCGCTCTAAATTATCCACAAGAAGAAAATAAACGGAGAAATCAACAAGGATTGAATAAATTAACACAAGCGGTCTAATTTCTTCAATAATATTATTCCCTCTTCAAGTTATCAACCAAAAGCATGCATCAATAACCTAAAGTTGCTACTTTGGAAAGATTAATTAGATGCAAGCGAATCCAATAATTCTAACCTAGCAATTGATTAAAGCAAATCATGAAATAATTCAAAGGAATAATAAACATTCAATAGATAATAAAGAGAAGAGAAATCTCACAATTCGTAGCCAAAAGCTTCAATCTTTAACCAAGAATCCGGAAGATTAAGCTTCCATGGATTCTAATTCCAAAACAAAGAATTCTGAAAATTCCAAGAAAACCCTAGAAAGCTTTTTTTTTCTCAAAACTTAATTCTCCTTTTTTCACTTCAAACTTAATTAAAACTAAGCTATTTATATGTTTCTATATTTTAATAACATAACACAATAATAATAATAAAATAATATCCAAAACACGAGCCAAAACAAAGCCAAATTGCTGAAAATTAACCAAAACAGCCCGAATTTCTGCCAGAGCCGCTGCCAGCTGCTCTGGACCCGCTGGCAGCTGCTCTGGCAGCCCCTCACTCTGGTATACCCGCTGCCAGCGGCTCTGGCCAGCTGCCAGCGGCCCTGGCAGCGGTTCCTGCTGTTTTCGCCTTCTTTCCTTGCTTCTTCTTCTTGCTTTGCTTCACCTTTTCCTCAAGCTTTCTTCCTTGCTCTTCCATGCTCCATCACAACTCTCAAATCACGAGCCAAGGTCCATCCTTCTTACATAACTCTTCATTGGTTCCCGAGCTCACTCACTCACTTATACTCATAAATCCCGCCTTTTGCACATAAGTGAGATCACAGCCCAAAACTCACAAAAGCTAACAAAAGTACATATAAAGCATCAAAACACACCCTAAAATGCTTCTCTCAACCCATGATAAGAAGGCTTATCAAATTCCCCCATGCTTGAACCTTTACTCGCCCTCGAGTAAACTTAGAGAATAAAACACATCCTCCTCACTAAGGTTCAAAACAGAAGATGGTGGAATCAAACTAGCTCTATGCACTCAAACTCAACAAAACATCCTAGTACTTATCAACCAATCACAATCACACTCCCCCATACTTCACACTTTGAATCTCCCTTTTTTCTTATTTATCAATTCATCCCCAAAATCAACTTGGAACGATAAACGCATAGCCATGAGTATGAATATTCTCAACCGCCTAAAGAAATGAAATTTTTGATAAAATTGGGCAAACAAAAACTCAACTTAACCAAAAATCTCATAAAAACACTTCCACATTCAAGAGTGAAAACAAACAACTCACGCTCTCAAATTCCTAAGATGATCAACAAATTCCCTTAAAATCTCAACTATCTCCCAAAATCACCAAGATGAAACCTACCCCGACACCTCCTTATATCTCCTCCCCTTATGACACCGACTCCGGCAAATAGATGCGAAATTTCCTTGAAAAATCAAATTCATGAACATTTCTCTCTTTTTTCTCTCATTTTGCCTAGGAGCCCTTTCGGGTTTTCATCCTAGCCTCTCATCTTTTTCCAAATCTCACTTTCTCACCCACTCATTAGCCACTTTTTTGCTTAGGTCGCCCTTTCGGGTTTTCAACCTAACCGGGCCCCCATTTTTGCCTAAGCCGCCTTTTCAGGTTTTCGACTTAGCGGGTTTCTTTTTCTTTTTTCTTTCTTTCTTTTTTTTTTTCATACTTTTTTCTGTTTTTTTTTTCAAGCTTGCTTCATTGAACCACAATTAAGATAGTTATACAAAACATGAAATCAAGATAACTATACAAAATTCAAAGAATATATGCAAGAATTGCTTCCCCCCCTACTTGAATGAGACATTGTCCTCAATGCAAGAACAACAACAATAAAAACAAAAGTAAGGGAAAGGGAAGAAATAAGTACCACCTTAATGGGAAGGATTCCCGAAGTTGGAAGATTCGGCATTATTAAGGATTTCAAAACTCTCGAGAAGAAAAATGAACTATGGGGACCCCAAGTGTTGCCCATGGGAAGATTATTCTAACCAAATGCATTTCTAATCACCGCATAAGGCATGACATAGTTCTTATTGTTAAAATTGAAAGAAATTCTTGACATCCCTTAGTCAAAGTGGAAAGGAATTCATCTATACCTCACATAAGTAGGTGCGCTCGTGCTCCATCACTTCGTCCAAACCAACCACTTGCAATGCCTCCAAATCGACGACTTTTGTGCATTGCACCATTCTTTTGGGCTGTTGAAGTTGAACCCATGTAGTCTTTTCTTTCGTAGTTAGACGAATGCCCATGAAGTCATTTGCTTGGGGAAAAGAGGGTGATACACCCTCCCTTGAAGTATCCCCTTGTTGTCTACCCCCTTGCAACCCTCGTAGGTGAAGAGGTTGCCTTCACTTGTTATGTCTTCCCATTGCACAAGAACGAATTGCAAAAATCTCACCTCCTCTTTCAAAATACAATGAGCAACCCACCAAACCTCCAAACACCAAGGTTCACACAATTCCTCAAATTTCAAGTTTAGAATTTAGAAATTGAAACAATGTTAAGGTTTAATTGGACTTGAAATTGAGGGAAAAGAGGTTAGACGAGGGGTTTTTAAATTTCTGAATTTTGGATTGAAAATGGGGCAAATGGGTTGTTTTGGATAAAGAATACTTGCTAAGGGATAGAGGGAAGTGATTAATTGGGGTTTTGGATAAAGACTAGAATGAATTGGATTGTAGGATTGAAGAAAAAGGGGTTTAAAAGGGCAAAAATTCAGGTATGCAGGGAATGCCGCTGGTAGCGGCTTGGGGCCCGCTGCCAGCGTCTTAAGAAGGAATTTAGGGTGAATGTTGTTGGAAGACCCGCTGGCAGCGGCTGCTGCAAAAAAAAATATATATATATTTTTTTTTTTTTTCTTTTTTTTTTGTGAAGGACACCCGCTGGCAGCGGCACCAGACCCGCTGCCAGCGGCTGGGGCAGAACTTTGGGATTTTTTGGCTGCTTGGAGAGCCGCTGGTAGCGGCTACAGAGCAGCTGCCAACCCGCTACCAGCGGCTCCTGCAGGGGCTGCCTCCCAAAGCCTGTTTTTACCTGTTTTGCTCTATTTTTGCTCACAATACGTACTCCCAAAGCATCCTCCTACATAAATCCACCAAAAGCACTGGGTACATCAAAACAAAAACAATAAAAACTAAAATAAATGAAAACGGGGAAGAGTTTTCGGGTTGCCTCCCGATTAGCGCCTTTGTTTTACGTCGTTGGCTCGACACAACTCATGAAACTTCGTTAATCAATTGATGGCTCGTAGAGATCGATGTTCTCCAAATTCTTGACCTTGAACCCTTCGTAGTATGGTTTGAGCCTTTTTCCATTCACTTTGAACATGGTGTTGGTCTCTAAACTCCGAATTTCTACCGCTCCATGCGGATAGACCTTGTCAACTTGAATTGGACCCTTCCAACGGGAGCTCATCTTGTCATGCCACACCTTATTCTTTGCTTTGTGGTATACCTGGGATAATTTCTTGCCCGGAAATGATGACGGGGTGGGTGTTGCCCCTAGTGGTATAGGTGGAAGCTTGGACTGTTCATTCAATTCCGCCACCTTCACCTGCACATTAGTAGGTATAGAAGAATCCAAGCAATCACCAGACACAACATTAGTAATAGGTGTGAGGAGCTCATCCCCATGATCAATGTTAGAAACATCATGCAATATTGGATCGACAACATTTATAGAATATAAAGAATGAGTATCAACAGGATACTTTATGGTATCATAAATGTTATACACAATTGCTTTCCCATCAACCTCCATAGTCAAAGAACCGGTAGACACATCGATTTTTGTCTTAGCAGTCTTTAAGAAAGGTCTTCCTAACAGGATAGGGGCTGCTTGTTTGTCATGTTCCATGTCAAGGACGTAAAAGTCAGCAGGAAAGATCAATCCATCAACCTTAACAAGTACATCTTCTACTACCCCCTTAGGATATACATTGGACCTATCAGCTAACTGAATTACTACCCCAGTTTCATGCAAAGGCCCAAGTTCTAAAGATTTAAACAGGGAGTAGGGAATGACATTGATTGATGCACCTAGGTCCAACATGGCTCGGTGTAATGTGGTGTCTCCTATTGTAACAGGAATAGTAAACATACCAGGATCACCACATTTTTCTGGGAGTTTCTTTTGGAAAACTGCAGAAACATGAGCACTCACCTTCACTTTTTCTTTTCCTCCCAACCTGTGCTTTCTCTTGATCGTACACAGTTCCTTCATAAACTTAGCAAAACGAGGAACACTTTTAATCACATTCAAGAGGGGCATATTTACCTCACATTTGCTGAAAGTCTCATAAATATCCTTGTCTTTCTCATACCTTCGAGTATCTTGCAAGGCTTCTGGGAAAGGTGGCACAGGCTCATAAGAGGTAAAGGTTGGAGGATTCGCCTTAGTTTCTTGTTCTACTTCCTCCTCCTCAACTCCAATCAAGTCTTTAGCCTTCTTAGGTGCAACTACAGTTTCTTGCAACTTTTTGCCACTTCTCAATGTTATTGCATTAACTTGTTGCTTAGGGTTCAGCTCCGTTTGGGATGGAAGCTTTCCAGAGTCCTTAGCTTCAAGTCGGCTTACTGCACTTGAGATTTGACTGACTTGATTCTCCAGGTTTTGAATACTTGATCTGGTTTCTTGTTGAAACTGCATCATATTCTGCTGCATGGTAGAAACATTAGAAGTTAGTGATCTAATCATTTCTTCAGTTGACATATTACCTGAATTAGAGCTTTGGCCTTGAGGTGTTAGGAACGGTGCCCTATATTGCTGAAACTGTTGTTGACCTTGAGCATGCTGATGTTGTTGGTTTCCTTGGGAATTCCCATATCTCAAATTTGGATGATCTCTCCATCCTGGGTTGTAGGTATTTGAAAAGGGATCATATCTTCTTTGCGGACCTTGCCCTTGAAAACCTAAGGCGTTGGCCTGCTCATTCTGCTCCTCTTGTAATTGAGGACATGTATCAGTGGGATGTCCCATGGAGGTGCATAAACCACAAGCATTCAGTTGCTGTGGATTCCTTGAGTTCACCATGAACTCACGCATCATAGAAGTCAAATCAGCTACTTGACTCTCTAACTCAGTTGTATTCGAATTTGCTAAATTCACCCGGCGCGTGGGAGTTCTCTGACTGAATTGCCTAGAATTTTCTGCTAGCTCTGCAATCAACCTAGTTGCATCTCCTGGAGTCTTATTCACTAGCCCTCCACCACTTGCTGCATTCACCATCCTCAAGTCATCATCAATTAGACCTCCATAGAAGTATAGGATGAGGTCTTGATCGGAATACCCATGGTAAGGACAACTAGCACACAATCTCTTAAATCTCTCCCAATACTCATACAAGGATTCATCTTCCTTCTGATCCACATTGCTGATAGCTTTCTTAAGGCTTGCAGAAATAGTGGCTGGGTAGTACTTCTCAAGGAAACACTTCTTTAAATCTGCCCAAGTTGTTATGCTACCTGGGGGAAGATAGTAAAACCAATCCTTTGCTGCATCTTTGAGAGAAAAAGGAAATGCTCTCAACTGAATTTGTTCATCAGTCATCCCAATCGGTTTCATGCTAGTGCAAACCACATGAAATTCTGCCAGATGTTTATTCGGATCTTCGCCTTTCATGCCATGGAATGCCGGCAATAGATGAATTAAACCGGATTTGATCTCAACATTAGTACCTTCCTCCAACTGCTGGTATGCAATGCACAGCGGTTGTTGGTTCAAGTTGGGAGCTGTGAGTTCCCTTAGAGTTCGATTGTCAGCCATCTCCTCTTCTTCTTGAATATTGAAGGAGTATGTTGATTCACTGGGGGTTGTTCTTGCCTCTTTTCGCAACCTGGAAATATTCCTTTCAATTTCTGGATCAAACTGCAAAACTTCTTTGTTAGCAGAACGGGTACTTATCATACCCTAGCGAACAAACAAAGAAAGATAGCTAAGAACAGTCCTAAAATAAATTCTACTAAGATAAACAATTAAAAAGTAACGCCTTAAGTCCCCGGCAACGGCGCCAAAATTTGGTGTGCCTCAGTCGTATGCAACCAAAAATATCACAACTAAGCTAACTGCAAATAAACGTAGTTAGGGAAGTCGAGTTCGAATTCACAGGGAAAAAGGGACTAATAACTGGAAACCTAAGTGGAAATACTCTAGGACGGTAGTAACCTAAGTAACGAGGGGGGTTTTCACGAGCAATGATGATAAATGAACTAAGTAAGAACAACGAACGTAATGAATAGGTAATCAATGAGAAGAACGGTCTTGGTTATGCGAAATCCACTAATGAACATACAAATTGATCATAGAGGTCTCCTCAATCAAGCTCTATTGAACACCTTGTTGTAGAATTCCTAGATTCTAAATTCTCATAAATAGTTAGAAATAGCAAAGCGCTCCTTTCTAACCCTTTCCAATGCACAATTCAAGACAAGCGCTCTAAATTATCCACAAGAAGAAAATAAACGGAGAAATCAACAAGGATTGAATAAATTAACACAAGCGGTCTAATTTCTTCAATAATATTATTCCCTCTTCAAGTTATCAACCAAAAGCATGCATCAATAACCTAAAGTTGCTACTTTGGAAAGATTAATTAGATGCAAGCGAATCCAATAATTCTAACCTAGCAATTGATTAAAGCAAATCATGAAATAATTCAAAGGAATAATAAACATTCAATAGATAATAAAGAGAAGAGAAATCTCACAATTCGTAGCCAAAAGCTTCAATCTTTAACCAAGAATCCGGAAGATTAAGCTTCCATGGATTCTAATTCCAAAACAAAGAATTCTGAAAATTCCAAGAAAACCCTAGAAAGCTTTTTTTTCTCAAAACTTAATTCTCCTTTTTTCACTTCAAACTTAATTAAAACTAAGCTATTTATATGTTTCTATATTTTAATAACATAACACAATAATAATAATAAAATAATATCCAAAACACGAGCCAAAACAAAGCCAAATTGCTGAAAATTAACCAAAACAGCCCGAATTTCTGCCAGAGCCGCTGCCAGCTGCTCTGGACCCGCTGGCAGCTGCTCTGGCAGCCCCTCACTCTGGTATACCCGCTGCCAGCGGCTCTGGCCAGCTGCCAGCGGCCCTGGCAGCGGTTCCTGCTGTTTTCGCCTTCTTTCCTTGCTTCTTCTTCTTGCTTTGCTTCACCTTTTCCTCAAGCTTTCTTCCTTGCTCTTCCATGCTCCATCACAACTCTCAAATCACGAGCCAAGGTCCATCCTTCTTACATAACTCTTCATTGGTTCCCGAGCTCACTCACTCACTTATACTCATAAATCCCGCCTTTTGCACATAAGTGAGATCACAGCCCAAAACTCACAAAAGCTAACAAAAGTACATATAAAGCATCAAAACACACCCTAAAATGCTTCTCTCAACCCATGATAAGAAGGCTTATCAAGAATCTGTAAATGGATATCAATTGGTAAGTTGTAAATTTTCTTTCATATACTATAGTATGCTCTTTTTTATAAATAACATGTTCTTTATTTACTACTTATGTTCTTTTTAGTTTGTTGTAGCATGTTCTTTTTGTTTATAAATAACATGTTCTTTATTTACTACTTATATTCTTTTTTAGTCAATGACATGTTCTTTATTTAATACTTATGTTCTTTTTTTTCGATGACATGTTCTTTTTAATTGTTTTAGTTTTTCTTCCCTGTGTACGTATCTTTACATTTCTATGTTGTTGTCATCAACACTAAGACAAAGACAGTGGAAATACTTGACAATAGACCACTTGCAGATGACATCCCAATGAAGAATAAATATTTTGACTATCCTGAAAAATTAGTTAGGATTCAGTCTCATATGTTCTTTTTAGTCATTAGTTATGTTTTTTTATGTTCTTTATGATAATAACTTATGTTCTTTTTAACTGAGAGATGCTTTTGGGTCATACTTGCAAAATAAAGATATTAAAATAGGGGAAAACATGTCCAATTACTCTGTGAAGTTGGTTGAAATTCCATGGAGGACTGCAGAAAACAATACGGATTGTGGTGTGTATGCAATGAGACACATGGAAACATATTTTGGGAAGAAAAAGTGGACTTGTGGTCTTAAAGCTAATAATGTAAGATTTGTCTATCTATAAATGAATTTGTGCTTTGTTTTTATTGCTTAAGTTCTAATTTATTCATTGACTTTTTACAGTTTGATGCATTGAAGAAGCTAAGAATGAGGTACACATATGAGCTTATCACCAACGATGTCAACAAGAAGAAACCTTAAATGTGCGCTCTTGCCAAAAAAACATTTCAAACAATTAGGGAACATTTAAAATTTCAAGTTTAATTAGATTTTGAAACTTTAACATAATAGCAGCAGCTTATTATTTTATGTATCGATATGACTTGGTTCTTTTTTTTGCATAAAACATATTCTTATGATATATAAGTAATGCTCTTTTACAATTTATGATATATTCTTTTTACTATATGAAATGCTCTTTTTTTATTAATGACAAGTTCTTTTTAATCAATGACTTGTTGTTTATGTGATTTGAAATGAATACAAGTACTAATCAATTATATATTATTTTTCATCAATTGTTACTTGTTAAAGAACAACTGTGCATAATATGCAGTATAAGAAAATCATATCAGTTCAATAACCTTTAATATGCTAAACCAACTACAAAATAAAACAAAAGTAAAACAAACATTTAATCTAAAGTTTCTTTCTAATGACAAGGTTCAAAAGGAACTACATTAACTCCAACATACTCATCAGGTTCAAAATACTCTAGTGATCCTCCAAACTCATTTGAATGTGCCAATACGTTTCCTTCTGGTACAACCATGAATTCCTATATAATACAACATATGAATATAAAAATAAAAAAAAAGTAAGTAGTAGATATATTAATGGAAAAAGAAAGTTAAGATAAGTAAAGAACATATATATAAAAAGAACTATTCAAAAATACGTATAAAAAGAACATATATTAATGTGAAATGAATGTATAAACTTTTAATTTTGTAAAAAAGAACATGTAGTAAGGTCAAAAGAACATACATATAAAAAGAACATATATTAATGTGAAATGAACATATAAACTTTTAAGTTTGTAAAAAAGAACATAGAGTAAGGTAAAAAGAACATATATATAAAAAGAACATATATTAATGTGAAATGAATATATAAACTTTTAATTTTGTAAAAAAGAACATAGCGTAAGGTAAAAAGAACATGGTATTGTGGGTTCTCAAATCTGTACCTGAATCGTAGTTTGAGCTTTTTGTTTCAATTTTGAAACACCTCTTGTGGTTTTCCTTTTCCATGACTTGATTTTTTGACCCTTTAGCTTGTTGGTTATCTTTTCTTGTGTACTCTTAGTTCTAGTGTTTCTTTGCCCCTTCTTTCTTCTCTTGATATCATCTTTAATTTCTTCTTGAACTGCAACTTCTTTTTCACCATTCACATCTTCAGTTTGAGGAACACATTCTTCATTAACTCCTTGTGAAACTCCTTGTGGTTCCAAAAAATTCCCATCCCCTTGATCTTGTGTTACAGTTGACTGACAATTATTGTTTGAATACTCTTGATTTTCACTTTCATCTTTCCTCAGAAGAAGATCAATTTTGTTTGTGCACTCATCAATAGCTTCCTCAATGGCAGTTCGCAAACTCAAATTAATTTGCGCACGATCAACAATCCTTATAAAAGTCCTAATAATATGTAATCTCTACACATTAGAAGGTATAACTCCCGATTCAGCTACAACATTATCATCAACCCGAGTACACATTGCAGCCTTTGTCTATCTCTTTAGAATATACCTCTTTGGGATGTAGGTGATGTTGTTCAAATGAAGTACACGCAATGAGTGCTTACATAGTAGTCCAACCTCACTAAAATATTTGCATGTACAATCAACTGAAACCAATGATTCATCAAAAGTAACAGTGTGCATGACCAAATCCCTCTTTGGATGCCCAACATGATACTCATAAAGAGGATGTTGAATTCCTATTATCTTTGCTGTGCAAGGAAAACCACTCACAAAATTATCCTCAAATTGTATATACACGTGAATAGTGTAAATCTTTCGAGCATGCTCCAACAAACTAACATCTGCCCTCACTAAATGACGTTTGCCAGACATGCTGTCATAATCATTTTTGCCTTCTTTACTTCTCCATTCATCAACAACCTCAATAAAAGAATTGTAAAACTCACAAAGCCCATGAGTGATATGAAGTCTACGGGAAACAAACCTGTTTATAGTTTCACTTCTCTGAGAAGATAAAATACCACCACTAAAATAGTCCTTAGAGTATGCAGGACACCACATGTCTATGATATTATACAAATTGTTGATCCACCTATTATTCTTGCAATCATATTTTGTAAGCATGCTGAAATTAAGAAAAACATTAATGAACATAATGCTTACTAAAAAGAACATACTGTAAAGACATAATGAACATCAGTAATTGCAAAAAAAAAAAAAAAAAAAAAATAAATTGAACAATACATTATACAAAAAAGAACGTGTGAACATCAGGTTCAATATAAACATTAATGTGATGCAAACTATTTCTGTACAGAACATTTGCATTATTAAAAAGAACATACTGTTAAAGCATAATGAACATTACATTATACAAAAAAGAACATGTGATAATATAAATCATAAAATCAAAATAAAATCAGAACATCAAAAGAATATTACCTAGACCAATAGTGCTCAAACTCCTGAATATTATCTGTGTATTTTAGGACTATGTCAACCAAGTCATTAAACCTTTCTTTTGCCCTTAATCCTTTGATATTTTTATTTGAATTCTCTTTGATATGCCAAGTACATAACCGATGCCGAGAATTTGGAAAGACAATCCTAATAGCCTTGGCCATAGCTTGAGCCTAATCAGTCATGATTGTAACAGGAGTTTACCTCCCATCAATTTCAAAAAGGTAATGAACAACCACACAAATGACTCTCACTTCTCAGTAATAAAAAATCCAATGCCAAACATAACATTTTTATTGTGATGATTCATGCCAACAAATGGACCACAAATCATAGCATATTGATTTGTACGATATGTTGTATCATGAACCAATAAATCCCCAAAAGCATCATAATCAACCTTCATCCTATTGTCTCGAAAGAAAAAAGACTGCAAATGACCTTTATCATCAACATCAAAATCATAGTAGAAGTCATACTCATTTGATTTACGTTCTTTAAAATAACTAAGCAGTTGCTTAGTATCACACCCATCAAACTTCTTTCTCTTCTGTGACGCTCAAGCATCATAAGCATCACTGCAAAGAAACCCCAAAATTTTCTCACCACCAGCTTGATTTTGTAAAACTTGAATAGCATCAGCAACACGTATACCATTCTAAGTTAAACTATTAAACATACCAAACTGTTCCTGACTGACCTATAAATAATTAAGAAAAAAATACAAATGTTTTCACAAAGAACATACTCATGTATAATAAAGAACATGTTAAATATTAAAGAACATATGGTAACAGTTATATATGAGATATATGAATAAGATCTTACCTTCTTATGAGACCTAATCAAATGTCTTTTTGAAACTGGAACTCTGCTATGATTATGATCCATGAGATGTTTGACAACAACAAACAAACAAGAATCTAATTCAACATCAAATTGAATCATTGCTTTGCATTCTGTACGAAAGTTTCTCTTCTGATACACTTTTGGTTCATCACCTGGCTTTCTTTCTTTCTTACAACCAGCATAAGAACAAACACAAAATCGTTGTCAAATAGTAACCTTATCTTCTCTAAATTCTTTTTCGCCTTACGTGTACCAAAACCATGTTTAAATGCATAGTTATTGTACAACTCATATGACTCATTATCAGACTTTACTTTTTTGAGATAAAGTTCAGATTCCTTTCCCTCAGTAAAGCCTAAAATAATAAAAAAATACATGAATATTAAAAAATAACATAACTCGTATAAAAAATATCATATGTATACAAAATAACATATTAGAACGTAAACATGAAACGACCAATTAATCCTCGGACCAAAGTCTCCATATTAGAACGTATGACGCTGCCAAGTATAATGTTGCCTTTAAAGCCCAAATAAATATTTGCAAGAGCAATCGTCAAGAGCACTTCTAAAGACATTAAATTGGCGTTCCCTTATAATGACACCACCATCTTTCTCATGTATCTTTATTCAATAATCTCATTAAAATCCCCACACATAAAAACCGGAAGAGAAGTTCAGATTTTAATCCTCCTCATCAAACTCCAAGTAAAATGATTACTTTTTGATTTACACCCCACTGTCTTTCATTTAGGGACATCATCACTATCACAAATCTCCGCTTCAATGTGATGATATAATACTGATGTGTCTATTTTATATAGTATTTTACCCCCGTCCCTTGGTCATAATTAGTAGCGTTTTTGGCTCTTTAGAGCCACTTTTATTACTAATTGGCGTTTTCTAGTGTTTTCGTAGATTTGGTTGACTTTTGCAGGGATTTACACTTTTGGAGTATTTTCCCGAGATATTTTGGAGCAATCACGAGCACTGGAGAAGCACGACCAGATTTTATAGCCCAGAGCCGGTTAGAGCCATCGAACCGGTGATTAAGGGCTCGGTATACGTGATACCGAGGCATTTGGACTGAGTATTCAAGACTGAAAGAGGAAACCCAGATTGGCCCGAAGAATTGGAGCCCAATCGTAGTCCAATTAATGGCCCAAGAGAGTCGTCCGGCCAAAGAGGCTGGCGCCCGGAGGCTCGCCTGGCCGGACGGGAGAAGCTAAGGTCGGCGCCTGGTGACGCGCCCGACCGAGCGCGAGATTGTTACTGATGAGCAAAAAGGCGCGCCCGATCGGGCGGTGCCTCGCCCAATCGGGCGCGTGTAATTATTAGGAGACGATTAGCGTCGTTTTAGTTTGTTTTAGTTTAGGATTTGTACGGAGTATAAATACTCCTCCGTTATACGATTTTAGGATTTCTCTCTCTCTTTTTACTTTTTCTTTACTCTCTTAATTGTTTTCTTAGATTTCTTTCTCTATAACTTTTGTTCTTAACCCACTCTTAATCCCAGATTTATTTTGGGAATGATTTCTCTTCTCTTAATCTTAGTTGTTTATTTTATTCCTTTAATCATGTCTTGCTTTATTGCTTTGATTAGTTTCGTTTCTATTATGTGTGAGTAGTTTTCTTTCTAGGGTTTATGGGGATCCATAAATAATATGAAGGGGTAATTTGTTGTTGTTAATTATCAATGCTTGATTAATTTCCTATTGATTGATTTAATGCTCTATGACTAGATTAGGCCTGATCTTTTATGCATAAGTTTGATAATATTGATTCGAAATTCGAAAGATGAGAATTAATTTTTAGGTCTAGTTTCAATAGGCAGGTTAATTTATAAATGGTTAGGTCGAGATTCGAAAGATGAGATTTAATACCGGTAAATTAATTGTGTGATTATAATACGTAGCGAAAGCCCTTTATAATCTGATTAATATATGCATTGATGAATGATTATTATATTTTACCCTGGAATATTATTTATTGGTGAACCTATGCCCTAGATCCTTTCATATATTGTTTTCTCCCTATTCTTAACCTTCGTAATTTAGTTTCATATTCAACTTATATATTGGTTACCTAATAATCTAGATTATATTAGTTAATTAGGAATATAAAGATCCGTTTCTCTGTGGATTCGACCCTACTTCCCTATCTACATTAGTTAGAGGATTTAGGAATACTTTTGATTTGGGGATACGACTTTACCCTCTCAAATTTTGGCACTGTTGCCGGGGAAACAATTTTATTTTTATTTCTGATTATTTTTGTATTCTAGATTATTTTCTTTTTGTCTCAAAGAACGTTAGTTCTTTGAGACAAATCTCACATTTGCTTCTAGTTTTTTGTTTATGCCCAGGTGTTCCAGATCAGGGTACATTCCATTCAATCCTGTGATCGAGCGTTCCTTCTATAGACAGAAAAATCTCTACAAGCAAATCCTGGCGGATTCTGATGATAATAATAATAATCACCGCGATCCTCCAACTGATTCTAGCGAGTTAGAGGTATCATCAGACGCAGAATCAGAGATGGCGGTTCCAAAGAAGCTTAGTAATTACTCACAACCAAAGCTTTCAGATTTTCCACATCTCACTCCCACTCCGGCTCTTGATGGGGTTCAATCCGAAATTAAACCTATATTTATAACGATGATAGAGAGGAAGCAATTTAGTGGAGCCAAGGGTGAAGACCCAAATCTTCACATTGCCGACTATTGTCAATATTTCAATACCATTAGGCAAGCCGGGGTCACTCAAGACCAAATTAGGGAGATTCTTTTTCCCTTTTCTTTAACTGGAAAAGCTAAATTGTGGTTTAATGGCTTAAATAGAACTGCACTTGGTATAACTGACTGGAAAACTCTGGTTTTGAATTTTTATAACAAGTATTATCCTGCAGAGAGAACAACCGTACTACGGAGTGCGATTCAGAACTTTGCCCAAGAAGCCGATGAATCCTTATATGAGGCGTGGGAGAGGTTCAAGGACCTACAAAGAGAATGCCCTCACCATAATTTAGCACAATGGCAGTTAATCCAAGCCTTTTATAATGACATTGGAAATTCTTCTAGAATAATTTTATATTCTGCAGCTAGTGGGAGATTTATGAATCTTAATGTTGATGATGCAGGTCAGGTTATTGAAGACATGGCGATACACAATTCCCAATATGGGAATCCTAGAGGATTTGTTAACAAGGGGAAACATAGTGTTGACTCTGTATCCTTTTTGCAAGCTCAATTGACCTCTATATGCCAAAAATTAGATAATCTTAGCACTGCAAATGTACCTAATGTTTCTGCGATTAATAATAATTCTAATGAGGCTTTCTATGAAAATTGTGGTATTTTAGGTCATTGGGAACAAGATTGCAGGAGTTCCGTGAAGCAAGTTAATGCCTTTCAAGCTTATAGGCAATATAACCCATACTCCAACACCTACAATCCTAGGTATCGGAATCATCCGTACTTTTCATACTGGAGTACTAATGTTCAAAATCCACCACCACAAGAACCACAGGGGCCACAGCAACAGCTGCAAAAATATTACCATCCTAATGCCGGCCAGAAAATCAAACCACAACAATCCTCCTCATCCTCCAACCCTTCTTTGGTGGAAATTAGAGCGATGTTGGTTGTAGGGAATAAATTCAAGCCTTAAAATCCCACTAGCTTGAACCCCACTGTGATCATAAACTAAAGTACAGTGGCGTCCAAAAGGGAAGAAGATAGAGCAAAAGAGTCGCCAACAAGTTTTTTAAGGAACTTGTAAACCGTTCACGAGGTGAAGGTTACACCCCTTAACGATCCAAGAGATCGTCAACTCAATAAGGTCTAAAACCAAATAAGGGTTCGAGAATGAAGGTACAAATCCAACCTAAAAGAGATTGAACCTGCCCTAATAATAGGCCTCTACTTTATTCTGATTGTATTCATGTGCGCTTTTTAATTAACATGCAATCAATAGGACTACCCCTAAACCTGTTTATCTATGTTGGTTGAATATTATGCACAAATAAACTATTATTGGCGATCACTTGAATTTATAATCGAATTAACCCTAACAAGATTATTAAATATCTTATTAAGCGTGAGTACAAGTATTAAATTCCCTTTAAACATGTATAAAATGTGTGATCAAGCAATAAAGAATAAATATCAAGCAACACAATAATAAATATCATGAATAATAATTATAATAATCATCATAAATAAAATAATCATCATTATAACAATTATAATCATAATCATGTTCATATTAATATTAAAGCATAATAAAAATAGCAAGATCCTATGCATGATACTAACAAGATTAATAACAAACCCTAGTATGTCACTAAGCAATAAAAATCAAATCTTTAACCCTAACATGATACTAACATCAATAAATATTAGGAAGAGAATAGAAAGCATCGTAACAATCATATTTAATATTAAAGTTACCCTAGACATGATACTAGGAATATCATAATAACAATGTAAACATGATTTCTACATCATAATATCAATAAAAACCGTTAAAGCACTTACTTCGATGCCTCGTACCTCTTTCTAATAACAAAATACACACGTTAGTAACTTCAAGGAAAATAATAAATCAAACAATTAAATTAAATAATTGAAATAGAGATTTGGGACCAAACCCTCAGAAATTAAACCTTTCACGTCTAGGGCAAAGGCAACTTCGAATATGGCTAGGTGTTTCTAGATATAATGAATGCGGAATTTTGTATGAAAAGCAAAGTAAGAATTAAGAAAGAAAGAATTGAAAGATTAAAGAATGCTAATTAAAACTGATTGTAGATGAGAACTCGTGAATGATGAGAATTGGTGAATGATTAGAGAGAATAGGTGATGAATGAATGAAGATGAGAATTGATGATGAATCGTTAATGACAACGGAGTTTTTAATACGATATTTATAGAGAAAATCAGCCAAAAGATAAATTAAACAAAATAGAGTCTGACGCTCAGAAAACAGAGCTGGCGCCAACCTTGCCTAGCTGGCGCCAAGCACCAACACTAGCGCCAGGCGCCAGGCCTGGTTTCAGGCGCCAAGGCCTGGGGTTAGGCGCCAAGCCTGATTTTAACGCGTTTTCGAAAATCCGATAAGTTTACCGTACTGGAGGATAAAATCATATAATTTCCTCAAAAATGCTATTTGATTTTGATTAAAACTCTGAAAAGTCAACAAAAGTCAATTTATCAATGCTAATTGAATTAGGAATGAAAAGAATTTTCTAGAGGAATCTAGAAGACTAAAACCATTCCTAATTGCATTAGGAATGATAAATCATATTAGGCCCTCCCCTAGATCATTAGGCCGTACATAAAGCTCAAACCGGGCCCATTTTGGTAAATTGGCCATAATTTACTCAATATTCATCGGAATTGGGCTTATAATATATTGTTGGAAAGGTCTTTGCAAGCCCCATCCAACTACACTATTATTGGACCCATATCACCAACCAAATTGGATTGGATGTTTTCTTAAAATAAGTTTTCAAAAACAGAAAGAAGAGAAAAGAAAATAAAAACTTTCCGCAACACTATACTTTCCACACTTTCGTTTCATTCGTTTATGATTTGACGTGAAAGGTACTCATCACTGAGTTTGGTTTTGGGGAGACACAAATGGGTGTCTACAGAAGCCCCCACTTTGACTGAGTTTGGAGAAACGCAAGTTTCGAAATACAAAAGTCAAAGTATCGATAGGGACGGAGAATGATTCAGAACGTTCTGCGATCCTAAACCACTCTTGTAATGCCGATACCTGAAAAACTTGCGTTAGTTAAACAAATAAAAGAGTTAAGAAACGCGTATCTTGCACCGTCGAGCACACATCTCTGAAAGTAACCGATTGTTTTGATGACTTCCTGCAAGCTAGAGAATGCCATCCCGCTTGAAAACTGCTACGCCCGTAACTGCTTCCAAATTAGAAGATTGCTTCACCTGAAACGATCCTCTTCCGCTTTGATAATATTCCACATCCAAGGGAATACCATCGAAGATTGCTTCTCTTGAAACAATCCTCATCCGCATTGATAATATTCCACGTCCAAGGGAATACTATCGAAGATTATTTCTCTTGAAATCACCTTCAGTTGCTTTTTGACAACTTTCCACAATCTATGGAACGCCATCTTGCTGCTTATTTTGACGATCTTCCGCAATCTAGGGAACGCCGTCGATCAATGTTGCTACATCTCGAGCCTTTTCTTGAATCATAGTGACAACCTTTCCAATCATAGAAAAATTCGTCGAAGACCGCCTCATCATGAACCGCTCTTCTCATATCTTGGTGACAACCTCCACAATCTTAGAGAACGCCGTCGAAGACCGCCCATCTCGTGCTATCTTCTCAAATCTTGGGTGACAAACTCCACAATCTTAGCGAATGCCGTCGAAGACCGCCCATCTCGTGCTATCTTCTCAAATCTTTCGTGACAACCTCCACAATCTTAGCGAATGCCATCGAAGACCGCCCATATCGTGCTATTTTCTCAAATATTTGGTGACAACTTCCACAATCTTAGCGAATGCCGTCGAAAATAACTTTACTTGAAGTCATCCTCAGTTGTTGCGATAATATTCCGAAGAAAATTACCGAAGACCAACACTTGTCGATTTTTAAAGCTCGCTCGAACTTTGCTTCCGCTATGCCTGTACGTCGGCGCTTTTGTTGCTTTGAACCTATACGTCGGTGCCTTTTCTGCTTTTGAGCCAATTCTTAGGCGCTTTAAGCTAAGTGAGACGATCTTTCATCAGGTCGATCACTTATTTGCTGTTGTAATCAAACCGACTACTTAATCATGTCAAATTGCTTATAGGGGCTAAATGGCGTACCAAGGAACCCGAAATTGCTGTATGAGGTCGAAATTACCTTTCTGAGAGGCTTCGAGCTCTGTCGCTGCTGAAATATCTCTGGTGCCAAGAATTGACTCTGTCACCGAACGCTGTGATAGGGTCTTCCTTGTTCTGCTACACCTGTATTTATTTTGACTATAGAACTTTGCCAATATTTTTAATCATCTTAGGGTTGACCTAAGGCTTAATGTTTCTTGACTCATTGACTTGACACGACTCAAGGTATAAACTTGACTCGATGTGATCGACTGACTCGAGGTTGACTCGACTTAAAGTGAAGTGACACGTGTGACTCGTGACCCGTGTGTGCATTGTATTACGATTTGTGCGACTCAAAAATGTAAAAAAGCAAAAATTTTCCGTCATTTTTGTGGAGGGTACCGACTTTCTCCCGAAAAAGAAAGACGCGAAAAAAGAATCAAAGTGTTTGAAGGTGCATGTTGAATGAGCTTAGTCAAATGTCATTTGATACTATCTCTCAAGGTGCAAGGATTAATCCATCCTAGGTTATCTCAATGGTTGACTCAATGATGAAAGTATTTGGGTAACTTAGGCACGGAGGCTAAGCACTTCATACTTCGTGATGCAATGACAATTATGATTGATGAGTGAATTTTGATATGACAAGGCATGCTTCAACGTTGTGTTAAGATTCCATGACAAAGGGTTCCTAAAGGAAGTATATTTGGTCATGTATGTGTGATGTGTGTGATAGTGACACTAAAGTTAGGCCGCAAGGGCTAAGTGTGTGGAAAAATATATTGAAAAGAGTCAAATGGTGGTGACTCTTAGGCTAGGTAAGCTAATGATGTAGGGATCAAGCCCCCAAGTCTAGCTCTAAGTGAATAGGGATGAGCATTGGAGATCCCTTGATATGATCATGGTGTAAGTGTGTGAATGTGAATATGAATGCATGTTTATTACGGCCGCACCTCGATATGCGGTTGCCTACGTATCCGTTAGGAATCAGGCCGAACGTAGCTCTAGCCGAACCTCGCACAAGTGTGTATACCTCAAAAAGGTCTTTTAAGGGTTGTAACGTGGTTAGGCTAAAGGCTGAAGAAGAAGGGGATAAAAGGCTCAAGACCCTAGATAAGCCCCCAAGGTGTGCAACCTTGCTATTGAATCTTTGTATTTTTATGCTTGACTTTCTACTCTTTTTTAGCTCTTTTTGCTTTAGCATTTATTTTATTTTTGCAAGTGTGGGAAATCCCGATCATGCGGTCTATCACTCACTTGGCATTCATGTTTCTCAGGCACGGTATCGAGCACTCGATAAGAGACGCAATCTAAGACGTGTTCTTATCGAAGATATTTTCATATCAAAGACATTGGAACACTTACCCTTTTGTACACTTTTATTATTTTTTTTGCTTTTGCAAATTTTTCTATTTTAATTTTTTGAATTCACTCAAGCTTAGAGTTGCATAAGTTACACAACATCCCATCCCAAGGTTAGGTAAATGTAGGTTGAAAAAAGAAAGGCTATCGTTAGACGAGGCTCAAAGTGGTTTATGAAGAAAGGATTGCATATTTGAAAGGTGAAAGGAGATATGATGTGGCTACAAGGGGTGCCTCAAATCATTGGTATACCTTATGCTTAATTCAACATGGATTTATTTTTTATTTTATTTTTTTTAATGCAATATAATGAAATGATCATATATAAGGAAATAAATGCTCATTTTATTAAAGGGGAAAAAGAAATAATCTACAAAATTAATCTAAGGGAAAAGAAAAGGTGCCTATGCTAGACTTATTTGGGAAAGGGTAAATAAAAAAGAAATAGAAAATAGAGGTCACGAAATCTCGTCGTTGAAGCTCGCCTCTTGTCTTGTGTTGTTTCCTTTATCATCACTCGCTCCTCTTGTTAACCGGAGGCATGGGAAGCTTGTTATTATCAATCAAATGTTGGATAGCCTCCTTTAGCTTCCAACAGCTCTCAGTAGTATGACCCCTACCTTGATGGTACTTGCAGTGTTCGTCTGGATTCCAACCAGGCAATCTCTTTTCAGGTGCGGGATCTTGAATAGGTCTAATGGGAGTAATGAGTCCTTTGGCATGAAGTCGATCGAAGGCAGTATCGTAGCTCATCCCAATGGGGGTGAAGTCTTTCCTTAGTTGCTTCTTAGATCCTTGGTTATCTATGGCTAAAACTTCACTGAGATCAAAGTTACTAACATTGTTACTAGAGTGGGCGTTTTCGGAAGGAGAAGGATTGTCGTTCTTCTTTCCTTTCCAGCCACCGTGGTTAATATTGTTAGTAGCTTTTTGCTTTGCAAGGTCATCTTCGATTTCAATTCCGATGTCATAAACGGCCTTGAAAGTATTCAAGTTGTGTTGATATTTTAGATGCTTTGAATACTTCTCTTGGAGATTCTTGATAAACATCCTCACGGATTCTTTTTCAGTGGGGACCTCAATCATCTTGGCAGAAGTTTCCCTCCATTTATTAAAGAAAGAAGTAAAGCCTTCATTCTCTTTTTGTCTTAGCATCTCAAGTTGTCTATGGTCGGTTTCAACTTGAATATTGCACTTGTACCGATCAACAAAAGCGTTTACTATCGATTCCTTGGTAGAGGTTTTCTCCTTGTCAAGGGAGAAGTACCATTGTTGGCAAACGGTTTCAAGAGATAGTGAGAACAAAGAGGGGAAAACCTTCTTATCGATACCCTTAATGTTCATTATAGTTTCGAAAGCTCTTAGATGAAAATAAGGATTATTTGTTGCCTTGAATTTAGGGATGTCAGTGGCGTTGAACTTATGTGGAAGAAGTTCCTTGTCCAGCGAGACCCCTTGTGAACTCATGCCCTGAAATTTATAGTCATTAGATAGCTTCCTCAAACTTTCTTGCATGAGGTTCATTTGTTGTTGCTTCACGGGATCATCAACCTTGAGGGTGAGAAGCTTCAATGTCTCAGTCACGGTAACCATTTGGTTCCTAAGCTCATTGACTTCTTCTTGACTTGCCATTATCTTTTTTAGCTTTCCTCTTTTGACGAATTGATTTATCAAAAAGTGAGACTTGAACAAAGAGGTTGTCCTTGATTAATCGCCCTTCTCTCCTCGACCAAGTACTGTGGAAAAGGAATTTGGGGATATTCATTGTTAATTATTTGACTCAAACTTTATTCAACATGCAATGGATGGAGGAAGTGAAGAAAGATGGTATAGAATGTGGAGGAAAAATGATGTAGACGGAGGGATATGAATAATTAAGAATAGAATGTACCCCCCAACTCAAATGACGGAAAGACCGACTCATGCATGGACCTAAGACATGGTCATGGTGACATACACTCAAAGTGTGTGCTAAGACTAGTGAGTGTAGATGGTACGTTAAGACTCGTGTCATGACCATGTGGCTAGACTATGTGACTAGACTCAAGCAAAGACTAAGTTAAGACTTCACGTATATGCATTAAACTGGACAGACTGTGGTATTTTAGTCATAACGTTTGATCTGTGACTTTGATTTGGATGAAACCAACGCCAAATTGAAGATAAAACTCGGGGCTACAGATCCATATATTGTACGACTCGTAGGTCTTTCTAGAACTCCGGATATGACCAAAACAAGTTGACGTTTGTGCAGTATACGTACGGGAATAAAAATCCGTGTTGACTTAAAGGAACTATGACTCGATTTTATATTTATTTATTAGCTCAAGTTAATTAATTAATTAATTAATTAAACACAGTTCTTTAGTCATTAATTTATTTAATCTCAACACAAGTCAACAAACGGTTAAGAGAAACATAGAATATATGCACAACAAATAATGCACAATTAGTCAAGTAGGCACAATATGATGCAATGAGTTTGCAACCTAACCATGGCTCTAGTTCTCTAAAGTTCGGGATATGGTTTAGTCAATAGAGGGGTCCATGGTTAATTGTCCGGATGCACCACGCGGAAGCCTAACCGTGAAGGGTTGGCGCGAGTGGATGGGACACCGCGAGTTTTAGAATAACTCGCTTCCATGGTTTGGTGAATTCAACATCTCGGATGTACCCTTTGTTGCACGGAGCGTTCAATCAGGTAAATGGAGCATGAATCCCTAGAGGGTTATGTTCATATGTAGAACACATATGGATTTCAGAAAAGTGAGAAAAAATTCAATCAGGAAGTAGGATCGAGCAAACAATACGAAAAACCGGTCGAAATTAGAACGCATATTACTGGCTCGGTATTGGGGGAAATTGGCGCAAGAAAACAGAGAATGGAGCCAGCTTTTAACTGTAGCGCTTGGCGCCAATGTTGGCGTCTGGCGCTATAACTAAAATTCTGGCGCCAAGCTCTGGCCCCTGACGCTACTTACCACATGCCCCATTCAGCTTTCTATGCTCGATAAAATTTTCCAGTTTCGCGCGGTGTTATTTCAGTCCTAGTTGTGAAAGACATTCCTCAAATTTCCTACGTGTAAAATCCTATGTTTTTAACTCATTACGGATGGTCTTTCCAATGAGATCTTTTTTATGCATATGACAATAATGTTAATTAAAATTACGCACATGAAATACTTAGAACTTTTCGAGTCTCATCCACTCATTCTAGATCATTGCCGAAACAAATTCAGGAATTAAAATAGAAATCCTCCCTAGTGGAGTCGCCAAAAACTGTAGGGAATAAATTCAAGCCTTAAAATCCCACTAGCTTGAACCCCACTGTGATCATACACTAAAGTACGGTGGCGTCCAAAAGGGAAGAAGATAGAGAAAAAGAGTCGCCAACAAGTTTTTTAAGGAACTTGTAAACCGTTCACGAGGTGAAGGTTACACCCCTTAACGATCCAAGAGATCGTCAACTCGATAAGGTCCAAAACCAAATAAGGGTTCGGGGATGAAGGTACAAATCCAACCTAAAAGAGATTGAACCTGCCCTACTAATAGGCCTCTACTTTATTCTGATTGTATTCATGTGCGCTTTTTAATTAACATGCAATCAATAGGATTACCCCTAAACTTGTTTATCTATGTTGGTTGAATATAATGCACAAATAAACTATTATTGACGATCACTTGAATTTATAATCGAATTAACCCTAACAAGATTATTAAATATCTTATTAAGCGTGAGTACAAGTATTAAATTCCCTTTAAAAATGCATAAAAGGTTTGATCAAGCAATAAAGAATAAATATCAAGCAACACAATAATAAATATCATGAATAATAATTATAATAATCATCATAAATAAAATAATCATCATAATAACAATTATAATCATAATCATGTTCATGTTAATATTAAAGAATAATAAAAATAGCAAGATCCTAGGCATGATACTAACAAGATTAATAACAAACCCTAGCATGTCACTAAGCAATAAATCAAACAGTTAAATTAAATAATTGAAATAGACATTTGGGACCAAACCTTCAGAAATTAAACCTTTCACGTCTAGGGCGAAGGCAACTTCGAATATGGCTAGGTGTTTCTAGATCTAATGAATGCGGAATTTTGTATGAAAAGCAAAGTAAGAATTAAGAAAGAAAGAATTGAAAGATTAAAGAATGCTAATTAAAACTGATTGTAGATTAGAACTCATGAATGATGAGAATTGGTGAATGATTAGAGAGAATAGGTGATGAATGAATGAAGATGAGAATTGATGATGAATCGTTAATGAAAACGGAGTTTTTAATACGATATTTATAGAGAAAATCAGCCAAAAAGATAAATTAAACAAAATAGAGTCTGACGCTCAGAAAACAGAGCTGGCGCCAACCCTGGCTAGCTAGCGCCAGACACCAACACTAGCGCCAGGCCTGGTTTTAGGCGCCAAGGCCTAGGGTTAGGTGCCAAGCCTGATTTTAACGCGTTTTCGAAAATCCGATAAGTTTACTGTACTGGAGGATAAAATCATATAATTTCCTCGAAAATGCTATTTGATTTTGATTAAAACTCTGAAAAGTCAACAAAAGTCAATTTATCAATGCTAATTGAATTAGGAATGAAAAGAACCTTTTAGAGGAATGTAGAAGACTAAAACCATTCCTAATTGCATTAGGAATGATAAATCATATTAGGCCCTCCCCTAGATCATTGGGCCGTACATAAAGCTCAAACCGGGCCCAGTTTGGTAAATTGGCCATAACTTCCACAATATTCATCGGAATTGGGCTTATAATATATCGTTCGAAAGGTCTTTGCAAGCCCCATCCAACTACACTATTATTGGACCCATATTATGGACCAACCAAACTGGATTGGCTTTTTTCTTAAAATAAGTTTTCAAAAACAGAAAGAAGAGAAAAGAAAATAAAAACTTTCCGCAACACTAGACTTTCCACACTTTCGTTTCATTCGATTATGATTCGACGTGAAAGGTACTCATTACTGGGTTTGGTTTTGGGGAGACACAAATGGGTGTCTACATTGGTTAATATGCAGAAGCACATTGAGAGTAGAGATGCGACAATTGATTTAATTCTAGTGCACAATAAAATTGTAGATAATCAAATTGCGCAACTTTCCGCTACTCTACAAACCCGCCAATAGGGAGCTCTGCCGGCACAACCGACCAGGCCTACGGATCAAGCCTATGCAATGACTCTAAGGAGTGGTTCAAACTATGAAGGGCCCCCTACGCCCAGAGTTAATGAACCTATTTTATTAAATAATGCTAATCTTGATTCCGTTAAACCAAACAATGTAGTTAATAGCCCTGCAGGGCTAAAGGATAGTACTAACAAACCTAATCTACATTGCAGGGTACGACTTCAGAGAAGGTGACTACTTCAGACAATAGCAACAATGCTCAAAAGACAATTAACAAACTTCCATTCCCCAATCGTCACTTGAAGACAAATTTGGATAAGCAGTTTGATAAGTTCTTGGAGATGGTAAAAGATTTGAAGGTAACAGTTCCCTTCACTGAATTAATCACACAAATTCCTTCATATGCAAAATTTATGTTGACAAGGAAAAGGTCTATTAGTGAGGTAGAGACAGTAGCTTTCACTTCAGAGTGTAATGCCGTACTTCAGAATAAATCTCCACCTAAATTAAAAGATCCGGGTAGTTTTTCTATCCCTTGTCATATAGGCAATCTAATGATTGATAATGCATTGTGTGATTTGGGTGCTAGCGTTAGTGTCATGCCATTATCAGTGTGTTCCAAGTTGAATATGGGTAAATTAAAAGCTACCAATATAACTCTACAAATGGCCGACCGTTCTTTCAAATACCCCTTAGGTGTTTTAAAGGATGTCCTCGTTAGAGTAGGTAAATTTTATATACCTGTTGATTTTGTTGTTCTTGATATGGATGAGGATATGCAAACCCCAATTATTTTGGGTAGACCATTCCTTAACACTGCAGGAGCAATCATAGATGTGAGAAGTGGTAAGTTAACACTATCAGTAGGGGATGATAAAATTGTTTTTAATCTTAATAATACCCCTAAAAGTCCCATGACCGAGGAGAAATGTTTTAGTGTTAATGTGGTTGAGAATTATTCTAACAAGCCCCAAGCTCTTGAAAAAGATCCCTTGGAGGCGATATCTTGTGTTGCATCCTTTTCAAATGAGATAGACAAATGGCAGAAGGAAGTCGATTCCTCTACACCGTTGGTCTTGGTTTTGAGGACGAAAAGGTGGAATTAATCAAGCAAGTTGTGCGATTTGAGCCTACGGTAAGTATTCCGCCACATTGAGTTGCAAGTGTTGAATGCAATGACAATTTGAAGCAACCCTCGATGAAAGAAGGATCTTTAGTGCGTAGCATTGAAGACCTCCCAATCCAAGTCAAGGAGGATCCACCAGATAAGGTGAATTGGCGCCCCACAGGGCATGTCAGGAAGCCGCGTCGCAGCCTAAACACCGCTAGACTGGGTGAGAAGCCGCCCGGTCAAGCGTTAGGCCAAGGGTCCTAGTTGTTATACTTGGTAAGAAGGTCGTGCGGGACCTAGATAAACCAACGCTTTGCGGGAGGCAACCCGTATTTTTAATGCTTTTTAGACTAGTTTTTCTTTCTGTTTTTTCTTATGAGAGGAGAGATGAGGGAATTTAACGAGTTTAATGAGTGTTTGTACAGTTTTGAAGGAAAAGAGTCAGCCAAATTTTGGAGAAAAGATGAAAATAAAAATCCGATAATCTAGCCTCGGGCCCGACCGGGCAAGCCTCCGCTCGACCGGGCGCGAGAGCAAGGCTTCAAAATCAAGGTTTCTCGCCCGACCGGGCAATGGGCGCCCAACCGGGAGCGAAACCCTTTGTATACGGACATATTTGTCTGCCCGATCGGGCGACTCTCGCCCGACCGGGCGCGAGGAGAGGTGAAAATTCGAGCGTTAGATCGCCCGACCGGGCGCGAGAATTGACGCGAATTGGGCATTTAGATCGCCCGATCGGGCGAATGGCGCCCGACCGGGCGCGAGAGCTGAGCAAATTTCACAAATTAGATCGCCCGACCAGGCGAGCCCCCGCCCGACCGGGCGCGACGGAACCGAAGCGTATTCTTATTCTTCCTTCGTCCCTTTTTCTCATTTCACTCTTATTTCTCCGTAACTTTCTCTCTCTAAAACTCAAATTCTCTCTACCTTCTCTCTAAGATTTCTCCTTCATTCCTCAACCAAATTCAAAACTTTTTACATATTTGTAATCCCCTCTTCATCCTCTACATCTCCATATAAAAATTTTCAGATTTTATTCAAATAAATTTTCATACCCATTTCTACCATGGCTTCAAAGAGGGCTAGGTCTATTTTCGGTAGGAGCTCCAGTTCGAGGGAGGAATACGACCCGGATTTGCAACTCCCGTACTAGCCGACGATCCCTATTGGTAGCCGAGAGCAAAAGGAGCGGCTAGAACACTTTATCGGGCGTGAGGTAATTCCTTCTCGGTGGTTACACCGCCCTACCTTAGAATCATTTGGTTTGTATGATTTTGTAAAACGATTTTTAAATGACATTGGCATGAGAAAATTTGTTGATATGCACTATCCTACATTCCGAGAACTTACTTGTGAATTCTTGTGTTCTTTACAAATTGTTAGTAGTAGAAATGGGCCGAATTTAATTTTTAGGTTGAACAATAGGAATATTAGTTTAACTTATGTAGAATTTTGTAAATTATTTGAATTAAATTCTGAATTACCTCACCAATGGCATGCGAACTATAAAATGGGTGATATATATCATGCTTTGACTGGTTTGCCTACTCCTGACCCCCAACATGCTAGTACCAAACCTATTCATCACCCTGTCCCAAAAATCTGGCAAAGATTTGCGGGTTTGTGTTTTTTAGGTAGGAACGAGCCCCATAATGCCCAATCTAACAAACTAGCTATCATAGGACACTTTAAGTATGGGTTCGGGAAATTAAACATAGGTAGGTTTATTATTCACCATCTGAGCAGGCATGCCACGGCCAGCACCACATCTCGCACCCCCATCTGTTTAGGAGGCCTTATCACTCGAATAGTAGTGAAAAAGGCTGGTTTTTTAGTGGATGGACACCACCAACTGACCAACTGTGGACTAGATACCTACATGACTGCTAGGTATTTTGAGGAGTTGGGGTGGGTACGACCGGATAGCGAGCAGACACCCTTTTGGTGTATTAGGACTGGGAGCGAGCAACCTTTGCCTATCTTTCCCCTACCCAGTCCTGACTTGACCGCCTTTCCCCTAGGGCAACCATCCTATACATATGATTCTTTAGTTGCCAACGCTAGGGGGCAAGCATCACCACCACCAGTACCACCACCCCAACCTCAGCCTCAGCCCGAGGTGGCGTTTTCTCCACCTCGCATGTCTCACTCCTCCTTCATGTTGACTCTGACCCAGTTTGAGATCTTCAGAGTATAGGTCAGGCCTTAGGTAGTATCGAGAATTCCCATACTAACCTTAGGAGGATGGTAGGCTCCATAGACCATAGGTTAGGGTACCTAGAGAGGAACTACGGTAGAGCTCTCTACCCTATGTACGATGATTATGCTCGTCGGGGAAACATTCCCGACGACGTTATTCACCCTGACTGGTTTCAGCCTCCACCCCAGGGATACGATAGAGATCCCACTGCCCATGGTATTTACACTGACTATTCTTCCTTCCTTGGGTACGGCCAGGACATTCTTTTCGGGGGACCGGCGGGGGGGGGGGGGGGAGTTTTCATGCTGATTATTTTCGTGGTAGCTCTTTTGGTGCAAGTGGCAGTGGAGGTGTAGGTTTCGGCTCGATGGATGAGGATGATCAGGACTAGCTATGCTGGGCTAGTTCTAGAGCCAATGAGGACATTGTCTGATTCTGGCTTGGGGGAGATTTTGGATTTGGTATATTTCTTTTTCTCTGTTCTTTTATTTTTGGTGTGTTTTCTTAGGGTAGATTTATTTCTTTCTAGGTTAGTTTTATTGCTTTCTTATATTTGAAAAATACAAAAAAAAAACTGAAAAATAATAAAAAAATCCAAAAATACGTTCCAATAAATTGTAAATAATGCTTCCCTCCGCCCCTTACTTGAGAAAATTGTTTTGATTCTTGGTATATGATGTTAAGCATTGTGGATTAGTTGATCATGATTTGATGTTTGATTGGCTTGAAACCTTAACATGAGTCAATTTTGTCCAACTACTTGTGAATATAGTGCTTGACTAGTTAATTTGATTAAGAATGTGTGTTAGTTCCTGGTATGTCAATGAATTTGAGTATTGATTTGCAACTATAAGTAATGTTTATATGATTCATTATTATGCACATTGTGGAGGACGAAGGCATTTGTTCTTTTAGGTGGCCTTCAGATGACTGTAGATACATTTGTTCCCCTCTTGCTACCCATGTTGTTACCTTGACTTTTTGTTGTTTTATTAGCAACATTACAAGCCTATTTTGCCTCATTGGTTACTAGTCCCAAGCTTGACTTGGGGGAGCTATTAGTGAGTGAGGTGAGGGAGTTTGTAGTGTGCTTATTATTTGCACAATCTGGGTGGATTTTTGAGAAGTAGTTTTGTTTTTGATCATGTTTATTTTTGATGAGTTTGAGAGTTATATGTTCTTGAAAAATAAAGCATGATGTTATGAAAAAAAAAGAGAAGTTCAAGAAAAAAAATGTGAAAAAAATAAGTGAACTTCAAAAGAAAAAAAAAACAAAAAGAAAAAAAAAGTGTTCAATTGTTCTAGTTGGAGGTTGATAAAAAAAAAAATATATTAGAGCTTCAATGAAAAATTCAAGTTTGGAAATAAAGTTTGTTTATTCACTCCGCTTCTTCATTATTATGATCTTATGAGTGAAATTGTAAGTGTTGGGATTGTTTATAATGATTGGAGTATGTTTGGTTGATATTAGAGTTGGTTTTGTAGGAGATGTTGATCATTACTTATTTTGATCATGGGTTTTATTAGTATTTTCTCCCTTAAGCATAGCTTTTCTCTCACTTATTCCCAAATTTATCCTACCCTTTACCCTAGCCTTATATTACAAGCTTTAAAGACCTTTCGACCTTTGTGCATAGAATTGTATGAATGTGAAAGTGTTGTTTATCAATGCAAGTTATGATTTGACATATTTCAAGTCGACTAGTAGGTTGAGCGTTCATTGTTTTATACACACGAGAGTGTGAGTTGGGAGGGCATTGTTCACATAAAGGGCTGGTTGGAGAGCGATCGAGTACATCTTTTTCGCCACATAAATGAGAGTTGAGTGTGTGAGCACTAGTCTTGAATTCTATATGCTCTTGTGGTTTGTTCTATTTGACAATTTTTTAGGGAAGATTGGTAGTTAGATGGATTTAATTGGTTGATTTTGAAGCATGTTTATTTGATTTACCCTATATCGCTTGTGCTTGATTTTTACTTTTGGGGTGAAGCATATTTATTGATTCATTGATGAGATCTTTGCTTAGGGACAAGCAAAGGTTTGGCTTGGGGGAGTTTGATGTGTCTATTTTGTATAGTATTTTACCCCCGTCCCTTGGTCATAATTAGTAGTGTTTTTGGCTCTTTAGAGCCACTTTTATTTCTAATTGGTGTTTTCTAGTGTTTTCGTAGATTTGGTTGACTTTTGCAAGGATTCACACTTTTGGAGTATTTTCCCAAGATATTTTAGAGCAATCACGAGCACTGGAGAAGCACGACCAGATTTTATAGCCCAGGGCCGGTTAGAGCCATCGAACCGATGATTAAGGGCTCGGTATAGGTGATACCGGGGCATTTGGAACGAGTATTCAAGACCGAAAGAGGAAACCCAGATTGTCCCGAAGAATTGGAGCCCAATTGTAGTCCAATTAATGGCCCAAGAGAGCCGCCCGGCCAAAGAGGCTGGCGCCCGGAGGCGCGCCTGGCCGGGCAGGAGAAGCTAAGGTCGACGCCTGGTGACGCGCCCGGCCGGGCGTGAGATTGGTACTGACGAGAAAAAAGGCGCGCCCGATAGGGCGGTGCTTTACCCGATCGGGCGCGTGTAATTATTAGGAGACGATTAGCGTCGTTTTAATTTGTTTTAGTTTAGGATTTGTGCGGAGTATAAATACTCCTCCGTAATACGATTTTAGGATCTCTCTCTCTCTCTCTCTCTCTCTTTACTCTTTCTTTACTCTCTTAATTGTTTTCTTAGATTTCTTTCTCTAAAACTTTTGTTCTTAACCCACTCTTAATCCCATATTTATTTTGGGAACAATTTTTCTTCTCTTAATCTTAGTTGTTTATTTTATTCCTTTAATCATGTCTTGCTTTATTGCTTTGATTAGTTTCATTTCTATTATGCGTGAGTAGTTTTCTTTCTAGGGTTTATGGGGATCCATAAATAATATGAAGGGGTAATTTATTGTTGTTAATTATCAATGCTAGATTAATTTCCTATTGATTGATTTAATGCTCTGTGACTAGATTAGTCTTGATCTTTTATGCATGAGTTTGATAATATTGATTCGAGATTCGACAGATAAGAATTAATTTTTATGTCTAGTTTCAATTGGCAGGTTAATTTATAAATGGTTAGGTCGAGATTCGAAAGATGAGATTTAATACCGGTAAATTAATTGTGTGATTATAATACGTAGCAAAAGCCCTTTATAATCTGATTAATATATGCATTGATGAATGATTATTATATTTTACCATGGAATATTATTTATTGGTGAACCTATGCCCTAGATCCTTTCATATATTGTTTTCTCCCTATTCTTAACCTTCGTAGTTTAGTTTCATATTCAACTTATATATTGGTTACCTAATAATCTAGATTATATTAGTTAATTAGGAATAGAGAGATCCGTTTCTCTGTGGATTCGACCCTACTTCCCTATCTACATTAGTTAGAGGATTTAGGAATACTTTTGATTTGGGGATACGACTTTACCCTGTCAAATACCCTTCAACCTGATGATTTAACACTATTAAACTCTACAAAGAGTTAAATTTGTATTTGGTATCAAAAGAAATACTATCAAATTGATATGGATATATTTATCTTTTTTTTTTTAATATACAAATATTGACTTGCATGAAAAATCACGCGTGCATCCTGTGCATAAAAAGTTATTTACTAATTAATTAAAAATTCATTCTAGTTCTTTCCCATATTTTTTTAGTGGTTTGATCAACATTTTTAACGATATTCACGAGTCACTAGTGAGTATCCCGAGCGTTGCCTCGAGTTATTACTTTTGAAGTTGATAAACCATAAATTTTTAAGGATATTTAATTGATTTCTTGTATTTTCAATACCTTTATTAATAGAATAGTATTGATTTGTTTGCGATATGTTGATGTCAAAAAGAGATAAATGAAAGAAAAAGATAAAGATTAACAAATAATAAACCGATATTGCTTCTTTATAATTCTACTTGATAAAAAACTGAAGTACAAAAGAGATTCTATCATTTAAATAGGCTAATAGTAAGCACAACTACTTCCTAATAATAAAGTCTACTAATGACAAACTACCACTGAAATTGGAGAAGCATACTCCACCTACTACCACTAACAATTATTATCCACTAAGTAACAAATTTAATTGATAATTCCTAAGATTAAGCCACTAAATACCTAAGAAAAAGGAAACAATAACCACCAATTATTTTGAAGAAATACACCAACACACCCCTTGCTTCAAAGCCACATGCAACTGCTTAACTACAACAGCCATGTTGCGACGACGGAATTCGACTTGAACTCGACACACTTTAATGATCTCGACACCTAGGTACCTTAACCACTACGTTAACGACACAACCACGACATCACTAGGTGCTCATGTCAATTTGGTTGAATCACTACAATGTAATCTTACCTGCTGAGTGTGGAGGTCGTCAAGGTGTTGACATTAAAGAGAAGCGCTTTCGGGAGGCAACCCAAGTAAAAATAAAAAAAAAAAGGAAAAAAGGAGAGTGAGATATAAAAAAAATATAAGTGAGTGAGACAATGGAGAAGAGAGTAGGTTATTTCTGATTTGGCTAACACTTTGGTTGAATTTATGTTATTGTGGTTTTGATATAGGAATTTGGAGCAGAAAGAGCCAAAGAATCAAAAACAGGAAAGCTGTCATCAGTCAGGAGCGGGCGCTCCACATGCACTGCACGCCCGCTCCTAACTCAAAGGCACAAGTAGAAAGCTTCACAGCAGTTTGGAGCAGGCATTCCTCTTAGCTGCACGCACGATCCATTCTAGGCTCCGCAAACATAACCCAAGAGCCAAAGTAGGAGCGAGCGCTCCAACCATTCAACACGCCCGTTATAACCTAGGCTACAACTAAATTCACCTAAAGGAGGGGGCGCTCCTAATGCCTATACGCTCGCTCCAATTTAGGCTACAAAAATCAGAAGTTAAAACCCATCAAAAGAGCGAGAGGTCCTAGGAAAATGCACGCTCGCTCCTCAAAGTTCAAGTGAATAAGGAACTTCTGAAGAGGTGTGGAGCGGGCGCTCCACATGCAATGCATGCCCGCTCTAAACAAGTACTTATTTTTGAATTTAGAGCTGGTGCTCCTACACATCTGAATGTGTGGGGAATATTTCAAGCCATCCCACACTTGAGCCCCACTGTGATAATTCACTTAAGCACGGTGGCGTTCAAAGGGAAGGAAGATAGAGCAAAAGATTCGCCAACAAGTTTTAGGAACTTGTAAACTGTTCACAGGGTGAAGGTTACACCCCTTAACGATCCAGGAGATCGTTAACTCCAATAGGTTTGGAACCATGACTGGAAGTTTGGGGATGAAGGTAAATCCAACCTAAAAGAGATTGAACTTGCCCTAATAATAGGCCTCTACTTTATTCTTCTCGTATTCATGTGCGCTTTCTGACTAACATACAATCAATAGGTTTACCCTAAACCTGTTTAATCTATGTTGGTTGAATATTAATGCACAAATAAAACTATTATTGGCGATCACTTAAATTATAATCATATTAACCTAAACAAGATTATTAATTATCTTATTAAGCGTGATTACAAGTACAAATTCCCTTTAAACATGCATAAAAGGCGTGATCTAGCTATAACAATAACAAAAATCCAGCAACATAATAATCATAACAATAATTATAATCATAAATCATAAAAATAATCATAATAACAACCATAATCATGTTAAAGCATAATATTAATAGCAAGATCTTAGGCATGACACTAACAAGATTAATAACAAAACCTAGCATGTCACTAAACAATAAAAATCAAAGATGAAAGCTTTAGCCCTAACATGATACTAACATGATATTAGGAACCAAAATAATAATCTAAACATGATTTCTATATCAAAAGATCAATAAAAAAATTAAAATACTTACGTCGATGCCTCGTATCTCTTTCTAATAACAAAATACACGCATTAGTAACTTCAAGGAAAATATTAAATCAAAACAATTAAATCAAATAATTGAAATAGAGATTTAGGACCAAACCATCAGAAATATAAAACCTTTCACGTCTAGGGCAAAGGAAACTTCGAACCTGGCTAGGTATTTCTAAAGCTAATGTATGAGGTATTTTGAGAGAGGGAAGGTTTAGAAAAAGAAAAGATAGAGAAAGATTCTAGGTTCTAGAAAGAGAAAGAGAGAGATGATTGATGATCTGGAAACAGGGAGATACGACCCCTATTTATAATAAAAACAACATGGGATCAAGGAAAATCATATTTGGAATAAAACTAATCCCGTCACAAACGACAAGAGCCAGCGCCAGACGACGAGGCCAACGCCTGGCGACGACTTCGTCTTCTCGCACTGGTCCAAAAATCAATGCGCTTTTCCACGCATAATTAATTTTAACACCGGTAATATTTTATGAAATCAGATCTAATATTTTTTATTCTAAAGAAAAAACTTTTAAAATAATAATTAATAGTCCCTCCTCTAGATCATCGGGCCACCTTTGAAAATCATTAGGCCTAATCTAATTTAATCCATAACTTCCGCATAAGTCATCGGAATTGGGCTTATAATATATCATTGGAAAGCTTTTTTCGAGCCCAATCCAACTACACTATTATTGGACATTTATTATGGACCAAACCAAATTGGACTTACTATTTTTCATAAATAGGAGTAAACAAAGAAATATTTTAGAAAACAGAAAAAGAAATATTTTAATAAAAACATCCTCATAATTAGACTTTCCACACTTTCTCCTCATTCGATAATCAAATGACGCGAAAGGTATTCATCACAGGGTTTGGTTTTGGTTAGACACATTTGGGTGTCTTCAGAAGCCCCCAATTTGACGGAGTTTGGAGAAACTTATGTTTCAAAAACAAAAGTCAAAGTAACGATAGGGATGGAGAATGATTCAGAACATTCTGCAATCCCAAATCATTCTTATAACGTCGATACTAGCAAACTAGTGTTAGTTAAAATAGATAAAAGAGTAAAGAAACGTGCATCTTGCACCGTTGAGCACACGTCTCTGTGGGTAACCGATTTGTTGTTGTTCTTGTTGTTGTGACAACCTTCCACAAGCTAGGGAACGCCATCTTGCTGCTTTGTTGGTGATATACCCACACGTCTCTGAGAAATGAGCTTCTTTTTTCTTGACGATCTTCCTTAAGCTGTGGATTATCGCCTGAAAACTGCTACGCCCATAACTGTCCCCAATTTCCGTTGTGATAGTCTTCTGCAAGCTAGAGAACACTATCAAAGATTGTTTTGCCTGAAACGATCTTCTACTTGTGACCATCCTGCGCAAGCCAGGGAACATGATCGAAGATTGCTTGCCCGAAACGATCTTCCACTGATGTGTGACCATCTTCCGCAAGCCAGAAAACATGATCTAAGATTTGCTTTGCCCGCTATCATCCTCAGTTGTTGCAATAATATTCCGAAGAAAATTACTGAAGATCAATGCCCGTCAATCCTTAAAGCTCGCCTGAACTTTATTACTGTGATATTTGCTGAATCTTCCGCAGTGCCAGTATGTCGGTGCTTTTGCTGTTTGTGAACCATTATATCAGTGCCTTTTGCTGTTTATGAACCATTATGTCGGTGCCTTTCCGTTGAGCCAATGTTTAGGCACTTTAAGCTAAGTGAGACGATCTTTCATCTGGTCGATCACTTAATGTGATTATAATCGAGCCGATTACTTAATCATTTCAAATTGCTCGTAGGTATAACTAGCGTACCAAGGAACTCGAAATTGTTACATAAGGTCCACATAATCATTTATGAGGTCTACTTGTTCTGTCGCCACACCAGCGCACGCTGGAAAGTATCGTCGCCGCATATTCGCTCCGTCGCCTGGCGACGAAGGCCAACGCCTGGCAATGAAATTGTCGTCTGGTGACGGAGTCGGGTTTTTGCAATAAAACTCCTTTCTTCCCCATTTTCCGTGAACGCTACTGCTGCTATTCGTTTTCGCTCGAAACTTCAAAACGCTCGTTCTCACTCGTTCGTGCACCAAATTCACTCAAAATTGTTGCAAATCAAAGATTGTTTCATCTATTTTCTAGATCCATGTAAGTTTTTCTCAAATTTAACCCAATTTTGGCTGAATTTGGAATTTTTCCTTGCGCGGGTATTGAAAATTTTAAACCCATTTTTGCTTAATTTGTTTTGTTTATCAAATTTTATGCCTTGAAATTGCTAGATTATGTTTGTATATCATGTTTAGAGTGTTTTGAGACTTATTTCACTCAATTTGGTGAAGATACGAGCAATTTTCCACTGTTGACCCTCTTAAGTTTGTGAGAGTAATGTGACCGTTCTTTGTATTTTTGCTTGCCATTTTTATCAAAATTTTAATATTTATCATAATATTGCAAGAAATTGTTTGATTGTTGAAATTGTGCTCTGTTTTAGTACTACCTACTCTATTTTTTCGAACATAGTATCATGCGGCTAGGCGAACTTTAGATACTATAAAACCTTAATTTTCTGGTACTTTGCATAATATAGCATGGCTAGACAACGAGGTTTGGTTTCTTGTTCTCGTTCTAGGAAGACTCGTTGGGAGGACGACCCCGTAGGCACCTCCTCTTCTCTTAGGGAGTTTCGAGAGTGGGATGGGCACACTCTGTATTTCGCGTCGTTGTTCCGCATCTCAGAGCGTGTTCGTCGAGGGATCGTCAGCGGGAGGATCCGTAGCCATGGTTCGGGCAACACGACCATTGGCTCTCTGTACGACACTTAATTTCGTGATGACGTTGGTCTACGTCATTTGTGGGAGTCATGTGGCCTGACTCCTTTGTAGCCACCCAGGCTATGTACTCTTTTGGACATAGCAACCTTGTTGTCCGAGCTTTGGTGGAGTTCTTTTAGGACACCACCAACACTTTTCACTTTTCTTGGGGTGAGCTGACTGTTACTCCTACCGACTTCAGTCTCATTACGGAATTGGAGTTCACTTCTGTCCCTCACCCTTTTGATAGTGATATCACCGTCTTCTCTCCGGAGGTGCTGGAGCTGTTAGGCTCTATTACTATTCAGGCTTGTGCTGAGGCTGACCTGATGCAGCTTAGCACTAGATGCATTCGCTGGAGTACGCTTGCTATTGCTTTTCAGGATCTTGTGACCACCTCAGAGAAGCGGGTGCGCATTTTTGCTCTAATCCTTTTGTCAGGGACTTTTTCTCATGATAGAGTTAGTCGAGTGTTGCTCTACTACCTACCTGCTGTTCGCGACCTTGCTTTAGTCGGGTCGTATGATTGGTCCAGCTTGGCCTATGCTGACTTCCTATTTAGACTACGGCTTTCTAGCCGTCACAACTCCTTCGAGGGAGACATTGCACTTTCCAGATTTTGGAGAGTCGTAGACGTACACTTATTTCCTTCTAAAGTTAGTTCTAGACTTATCTTAGCATCAATTGACAAGTTTTTTTTGCTTTCATAGATCTAGTTCTACGAGTACTTTCCATCTCTTGTGCCGGCGAGACCTTCACCTCACGAGCTCCCTATTGCTGCTAGTTGGGGAGGTCGTCATAGTGCAGAGGTCAACTCTAGGAGCATTTGAGAGTTGATCCTCTCGGTATGTTTTCCTTTTTTAGATGCTTGCTCTTTTATACCTTTAATAGGATTTTATATCATGAGTGTGCATTATATAGGAGCCGGCCGTAGAGTTTCGGCAATGGGCCGAATTTGACATCCATGCGCTTACTGCATAATACACCGCTTAGCGTCGCTATTTTTAGGTGACGTATGAGGCTGCAGTGTATCTTGGCAAGAGAGTGGCTATTCAGCACTCCTCGGAGGCCTTTGTTGTTCCAGCTCGCCCACCTCGGCACATATTTGATAAGATGAGGTTGCGGACTTTGGCGAGTAGGGCGCCAGAGGGCACGTCTTGGCGGACACACGCTTGTCCAAAGCTATGCTATACTGAGGCCTTGCTGTCGCTTTTGGCTCCACCACCTGTTTTTCCAGAGGGAGGAGAGGAGGTATCCTTTATTTTACACATTTGTCTTTTGTGTAGCCCCCAAGTAGATGTTAACTACTCAATTTATCTTGTAGGATGCGCACGCGGAGTTTGTCGCTCCACATGTGTCCATCTATCAGGGGGTGTATAGCCACGTTGAGGATATGATTCCTCTAGCTCCTCCGGATTGGTCGTTTTATCGAGCAGTCGATACCATGACGTTAGACTTGGGTGAGTCATTTACCTTTTTTATCTGCACATATATTGTCAATCGCTACTGACTTGTCTTTTGACAGTTCTCTCGCGAGGTGGTGACGATGATGGCTAAAGGCTTGGACACCTTTCGTCATCAGCTGGTGATATTGAGGGATCGAGTTTCTTATCTTCGTGACGAAACTGCAAAGGTATCTTTCTTAATCTTAGTTTATGATTTGATTTATTCATTTTGCATATGATATGACTTACTTTTCCAGGGACAACCTATTCCTCCTCATACTCGGCCGAGACCTGAGGCTAGGAGAGAGAGGTCTGACTCGAGGCGTCGTTGTACCTCTTTCAAGGGTGAGGGTGGTCGATCGGAGGCGGTTCCTCCTGAGAGACCGGATTGCTTTAGAATATTGGGACCCAGACACACATTGCTTTAGATTAGGCTATGATGAAATTAGTCCTTTACTGGAAGAATTTGGTGCCATTCTTGGCTTCCCCTCCATGGATCTTGCGGTAATTCCTAATGTAGTGAGTATTATTATAAAGATTTTGAGCACTTCTTTAATCTGAAAGACCGAGATCTAACAAATATTGTAGATGGTAGCGTAGTTAATCTAAAAGAATTTTGACGCCACTACTTTAATAGACCGTATTCTGAATCTTTTCATGTTTATAGAAGAAGGGCTTTTCTCTTTTGCATGCTTAGCCAATATCTGCTCACTAGTGGTAATAATCGTGAGGGTCAAACAATTTTAGTGTCTATGATGGAACAAATTGAATCAGGGAGAAATCCCATGCCATTAATTGTTGGAGAAACAATGCTTAGTTTGGATGAGTTAAAGAAAAATCCGAAAGCACCTTTTCGAGGCTCTCCAATTTTATTACAGGTAGAAAAATAATATTTTTAATTACAGAAATAAAAAACATATATTTTTTTTATAGTAATACTAATTATTGCATTGAATTTTTGCACAGATGTGGCTAATGGAGATACTAGAATTAATTAGTCCTCCTAACAACATTGAAAAATATACTCCAAACTGCTTTATGAGGCGAAAGAAGTGCTTTTCCATAAAAATGGGTCGCCGGGAGTGGATTAAAATATTCGCCTCTCGTGATTTTGCTATCAAATGGATTATTCCATGGTGGAAAATTAAGAAGATGGTTGGTGTCAACAAGCAACCCTTTCGCCGTCTTCCAAGCTTAACTAAGATGACTTTTTATTATCCCTACAGGGTAAAAAGATAGTATGGTCTTACTCAAACAATTCCTTCTGGAGATCTTCGTCGTCCTTATGAGTTCCCTGTTTCACAAGAAGTAGAGTGGTTTGACACTTATTGGAGTTCTAGGCCTTTATGAGAAGTTGTTACTCAAAAGGTTTCTCCTTCTTTGCCCAACGATGTGAAGCATTGGCTTCTTAAAAAGCCTAAAAAGGACAAGAAGAAAGATCAAAGTAGAACCAATGTGAAGAACCGTCTAGGTGACAAGATAATTTCTGTTAAGGAATTCTTAGGTGAAAAAGTTGAGTTCAAAACACCTATGATGCCTAAGAAGAAAGACACTACTAAACGCAAAGAGAAAAGGAAAGCCGACTCTACAGAAAAGAAAATTTGGGTAGAAAAGAAACATGGTGTACTAGCTAAAGGAGAAACTATTTACTCCAAAATTGAATGTAGATCCTCGAAATGATGCTTACTAGCTAAAGTAATGGACGATGAAGAAGATGCTGACAAGAATTAGAAGAGAGAAAAAAAGGAGAAGAAAGATTAAAGCATTGCTTAACTTTCAATTTATTAGAAAAATTTAATTTTTGTAAGTCAATTTATTTTATTAAGCTTTTATTTAAATTCCATCAATAATGTAATTTTTACTGTATTTTATTAATGCAATTTTCAGCTTTTTAAATTAAATCAACATTTACATTATACTTTTTATCAAAGCAATGAAAACACTTAATTATTTTTCTAAAAATATTCGAGTACGAAAGTAAAAAATTTCCGAAATACACCAAAATTCGCCCAGTTTTTATGCAAAAAGATTGGCGTCGAAATTGATGTCCATTGCCGGACACTGGTTTCTGTCGTCTGGCGCTGTCCTCATCGCCAGACGCTGGTGCTCATCGCTCGGCGCTGGCTTCGTTGCCAGACGACAACTTTTCTGGGTTGTGCTTGTAAATTTCCACGCTAATTTCTCCGAGTTGATTTGCTGGAATGTGAGGTTCATAAAAATTAAAGTAGTCTCATCCTATAACGGTTACCTATGTATCCTTTCCTGTGTAATCATGCCAAAAATAGCTCTCTTTAGTGTCCTACTCAAGTTATTATGGGTAGTACTTCTTAAGTTGGTCAAGATTTGTCATGTTTGAGAACTCATTGCCATCCATATCAGTTAGTTTTGCAGCTCCTCTAGATAATATAGTTTTAACAATAAATGGCGCAGACCAATTGGGTCTAACATTTTTCCTTAATGCTTTTAGGACCAAGTCTCCAACTTATATATTCCTTGTCTTGACTTTCTTGTTGAGGTACCTAGCTATACGAGTTTGATAGCATTGGGTATGATGTAGAGTTCTAGTCACCTTTCATCAAGTAGAATTAGCTCTTCATGCCCCGCTCTAGTCCATCTTACTTCATCGAGTTTACTTTCTAACGCGATGCGTAGAGAAGGTATTTCAAGCTCTACAGGTTGTAGGACATCCATTCCATAGACTAAGAAAAACAGCATATTCCGTGTTGATGACCGAATTGACGTGTGGTAACCCCACAAGGCAAAGTGGAGCTTGTCAAGCCAATCTTTGTAATTTATGTCATCTTCTCGATGATTGTCTTTAAGTTTTTATTAGATTCCTCAACAACACCATTTGCCTGAGGTCTATAGGGAGTAAAATGATCGTGTTTAATGCCATACTTTTGTAACAATTCTTCACATTCTTCTTGAAAGTGAGTTTCATTGTCACTTATCATTTCACGTGGGACTCCATATCGACAAATGATATTTCTTTTGATAAAGAGTGCCACATTGATGAGTGGCATATATGCCACGATTAAGGTTAATTTTAATGGCTATTTTCCTACATTTGCGGCTTGTTTGCATCATTTTCCTTACACTTAGTTCCCTTCTCTTTTATTTTCCTTTTTCCTAGATTTTGCCTACTCTTTACTTTGATTCCCATGCTTGTTTTTTGTAGGAACCAAGGTCTTCAAAGAAGAGAAGGCTTAAGTCAAATTGGAGCTGAAGAAAGCAAGTTCTAGAGGAGGTGTGCTCGAACTCTTTGAAAGGTTCGGTCGAACCTTGGGTGTGACCGAACCTGCACAAGGTTTGACCAAACTTTTGAAGCAGGAACTTTTATGATTTCAGCATTTTGCAGAAGCGGTCGAACCCCAGAAGTTCGACCAAACCAGGAGCAGGGAGGTTCGACCAAACCTACCCATGGTTTGACAGAACCTACACTGATGTTCGACTGAACCTACCCTATGTTCGGTCGAACCTTTTCCAGACTTCAGCCAGCTGTGTACGGACTATATAAGTCCTGTTTTAGAACGTTTTGATGTAATTAGATTAACTTAGTTCTAATTTCTGAATTTTAGCTTAATCTAGAGAGAGAAAGCACTATTAGTCTTCATTTGGTAAAGAGAGAAGGTGTGGATTTCTTCATTGATGCACTTGGATTTTGAAAAAGGAACTTGTTCAACCTTTGTAGATCTTCAACTTCAATTAATGTGCAATTTCTTACTCTTTCTCTTTACCTTTGCATTTGATTTTTTTTTGTTTATTTTGATTCTCCTTCTTTGCTTGTTAATCATGTTGATGCTTTTTTATTTGATGATTGATATTGTTTTTAACATGATTAGTGAGTAGTTTCCTTACTAGGGGAATTGGTGATGGTGTAGTTGAATCTCAAGTATGCTTTAATATTGAAATTGTTTTGATTGTGATTAAAGTCTTTGTTTTGCATATCATACTAGTTGTTTCTCTTGGGTGGCCAACCATTAGTCATAACTAGGTGGATTGACCTAGGTTGTAGAGATAGCTCGGCTTAGAAATTTCCATTAAACGGTTTTGCTAGATTATTACCTTGATTTGCTCCACCTTAGACGATAGTGTAGGTTGTTGATAAATTAAGAAAGCAATTGACTCCAATAGGATGTTATATTGTGTCTTAAACCGTTGATGTGTCATGCTTAGTTCGCGTTTAATAACAATTTCATGTCTATTCATGCATGAGTGCAAACTTACCTAAGCCTATTCCCTTAGTGTCTTAATTTCATTGCCTTAGCTCACTTAATTTCCATTTTAGCGTTTTAGCTTCTATTTTACTGTCTTTTGATAACTACATTTGACTTTCTGAGATAGCTTAAGTGACTAGTGGTGATTGCATTGTTTAGTTACTCCTTGTGGATCGATCCCTATACTTCCCTTATACTTGTATTAGGTTTGTTTAGGTGTATAAATTGTATTTGATTAGGGATAGACATTTAACGACGCGTTTATTCCTTTGTCAAATTGGCGCCGTTACCGGGGAGACGGCTTCCATTGATATTTCATTGCTTTATTGAGACTATATCACTTTTTAATTGTTAGTGTTTGTTACTTTTTTTACTTGTCGGTGCTTACCTTCTTCTTAGCTTTGTTGTATGATCATAGGATGAACCCGCTCAAGGTATTTGATTCCCATTGATCCAGAGCTAAAGAGGTCTTTATCCATACTACGAAGAAAAGAGAGAGCAAGGAGTAGAAACATTCATACCCCGACAAAAGAAGAAGTAAGAGAAGAAGAATATACTCTCACCTCTTCGCCCTCAAGTGAAGAATTAGGTAGTCTAAACTCATCACCAAGTTCGGAAATCAATTCTTTTTCTACCTTTGACTTTGAGAATTTGAAGCCCCCAAAAATGGGAGAGAATACAACTTTGATTCGTCTTGGGGCTCCCGAAGCCTTTAGAGCACAAAGTGGGATCTTAACTCCTACTACTCAAGCCAACAATTTTGAATTTAGTCCCAATTTGATTGCTTTGATAGAGAGGAAACAATTCTCGGGTGGGAAGTTTGAGAGTCCTTATGAACATTTAAAAGAGTTTGAGAAATATTGTGATACAATAAGGGCCAATGAGTGACTCAAAAATACATTCGATTCAAGATGTTCCCGTTCTCTTTAATTGGGAAAGGTGTATAATGGCTAGAGAAGGAGGTGCCCCTAAACTCTCTAAACCTGGGACCAAGTTACCATGGCATTCTTGAGAAGGTTCTATAATCATAGAAAAACCGCCGAAGCTCGATCTTTGATTCAAGGCTTCCTCCAAAAGAGTGGTGAGTCCCTAAGTGCGGCTTGGGAACGATACAAAGAACTCCGCCAATGTCCACATCAGGGAATACCTAAGTATCACCTCATTCACACTTTCTATGGTGGTCTCTCACCTTAAGGAAGAACTAGCTTAGATGTCGGAGCCGGTGGGCCAATCATGAACAAAGGAGAAGATGAGGTGGAACAAATCATAGAGGAGGAAGCAAGGCATTATGAAGATTGGAATGAAGGAGATAGGAATGCTACATCTAGCAAGGGTGTTTATGCTTTAGAGCAAGCTAACGCAATCAACAACCTCTCCACCCAAATCTCCAAGATGACCAAACAAATGGATGAGCTAATGAAAGAAAAATCCAATCCTCAAAGGAACACCTCCCCTCCAACCAAAGGTTGCAATGGTATTAACGCCCCTTATTCTTCTTCTTCTTATAATTCAATGCCTCATAGATGTGTGTTTTGTGCTAATTATGGAACCTATGATCATGATACCTCTCAATGTGTATATTCTTGTGAAGTTCAACCCCCTTCCCAAGAACATGATAATAATGTGGAAGATGTTAATGCTATGAATTTTGCTCCTCGAATGGGGAATATGGGGAACATGAGGCCAAACTCCAAGCAAATAGGGATTTGGAATCAAAGTGGAAACCGTGTTAGAACCAAAGTGGTGGTGGTTATGATAAACAATATCATGGTGGGGGAGGCCCTTCTAATTTCAATGGAAGAGGCTACTCTAGCCAAAGAGGGTATGGAAATCAAAACCAACAACCTAACTCCTGATACTATGACCATCAAAATCAAAATTTCGGTGATCAAAGTAACATGGGAAACAATCAACAAAGCAATGTTCCTAACCAAGGCACCGGAGGCAATAGGGGTCAATATATCTCTAACTATGCCCAAACTAATAGGTCTCCGGGTTTCCATCAACCCCAAATTCCCCCACCTCAACAACCTCTTCAACTTGAAGCTCCTCCAAATGATCCCGTGATGGCTAAACTAGATGCCTTATTGAAATTGTGTGAGGAGGATCAAAGGAGGCATGAAGAGGAACTAAAACGAACCAATGCTCATATGAAAATGCTTGAAACTCAAATAGCTCAACTTTCTTCTAACTCATCCCCTTCTTATTCCTCTTCCACCATCCCAATTCAAGGAGTAAAACCAAAACCTTTGTATGTCGTAACAACTAGGAGGGAAGGTAGTAGGGAGTGACCCTTTAGTGGAGGAAGAGCCTCAAGAACAAGTGGAATTAGAGAATGCGGGTGAGAGAGACAATGAGCCATTGAGTGTAGAGAAATAAGGGGATGTTGAGGTGCCAAATAAGAAGGAAGCTACCCCCTTGCCCCTAAATCACCAACCTAGAGAGGAAAAGCTACCCTTTCCACAACGATTTGTGAGAGATAAGATTGATGCCAAATTTGTGAAGTTTTTTGATGTGATAAAGAATTTGCATGTTTCTCTTCCTTTTGTTGATGCTATGAAACAAATGCCCCACTATTCTAAATTCTTAAAAGACCTTTTAAGTGGGAGAAGGGATTGTGAAACGGTGAACTTGACCGCCAATTGTAGTGCCATTTGTTCAAATAAGCTTCCTACCAAGTTGAAGGATCCGGGTAGTTTCTCTATCCCTTGTTCCATTAATGGTGTAGAGTTTGACAAGGCATTGTGTGATTTAGGAGCAAGCGTGAGTCTTCTGCCCTATTCCATCTACCAAAAGTTTAGTGTAGGAACCTTTTCACCCATAAATGTTACTCTCCAACTAGCATACCGTTCTACCAAGTTTCCCATGGGTAAAATTGAGGACATTCCCCTAAGGGTTGGAAAGTTCACATTTCCCGTAGACTTTTATGTGCTAGAGATAAATGAGGATGAGAGGATTCCTATAATTTTGGGTAAGCTATTTCTAGCTACTTCTAGAACAATTATCGATGTGAAGGAGGGTAAGATGACCCTAAAAATTGGTAAAGATTCAATTGAATTTGATTTGAATAGTTTCATGCAACAACCTTCCTCAAGTGGTGAATGTTTAGAGTTGATGTTCTTCATAATGTGCTTAATGAATTTTCTCACTCCTCTTTGTATGCTACTAACGATCCTCTTGAAAGTGTAATATTAAATGAATTCAAGATAGGTGCTAACAAGAAGGACATGCAATTTTATGAGGATTTACTTGAGGAAAGCAAGAGGAAGTGCAAAGATGAAAGCATGGAGGAAGAGGCTCCCTTTATTCATAAACTCTTTCAAGTTGAAGAAAGTGAAGAGGGCTTCAATGGTAAGGGAGCACCAAAGGTAGACTTGAAACTTCTACCTTTGGGCTTGAGGTATGTATATCTCGACTCCAATGAGTCTTTCCTTGTGATCATCAATTCTAATCTAACGGAGTAGAAAACCTCCCTCTTGATTGATGTTTTTAGAATACACAAGAAGGCTTTGGGATATACCATTGATGACATCAAAGGTATAAGCCCATCCTTATGCATGCACAAAATCGATCTGGAGGGAGATGCTAGACCTGTTAGACAAAGGCAAAGGAAGCTTAACCCTTCCATGCAAGTGGTTGTGCGGAAGGAAGTGGCTAAGCTTCTTGATGCTGGAATTATATACCCAATTTCTCATAGTGATTCGGTATCTCTTGTACAAGTCGTGCCTAAGAAGGGTGGCATGATGGTAGTGAAAAATGATAATGATCAACTAGTTCCTACTAGGCTTGTTACCGATTGGTGTATGTGCATTGACTATCGCCAACTCAATACAAGCACATGCAAAGATCATTTTCCACTACCGTTCATTGATCAAATGTTTTTTTTTTTTTTTGGTAAATAGAAATTTTTTTACCAAAGAGAAAGATTACAACTTAGAAAACAGCTAAGCTGTAACACCCTAACCACCACATAACCCAACAAGGCTAAAGAAACGCCAAAAGAAAACAGTTTCCAGTTCAAACCTAGCCACCTTCTAGGAAGGGTTCTAGGAAGAACCAGAAACACTAACTAGACTCAAGGATTCAGGCACCTTCTAGGAAAGGTACTAAGCACAAGGACCAGGAAAACACAACTAAACAGAATACAACATATTTCTATCAGAGCTATCACATCTGCAAGCAACAAGAAAAATAATCTCCCTAATCAACTCAGAAGCTGGTTTGCACTTGCCTGTAAACATCAGAGCATTCCTCTGCAGACATATATATAGACAGTCTCACAGAAGCACATCACAATAAGCTTACTTCTGACATCAGTCTTTCTACAATACTTTATGATCCATTGTAGTTCATCAGTAAAACTAAGAACAGACCTAGTGAAACCAATAGCCTGTAACTGCAGTAAAAAAATAAATGGTTCACAGTTTCATTTGCATCAGCACAGAAGAAACAGCAAGGGTCACAATGAATTTGCCAGACCAGAAGTCTGTCCTTAGTAACAAGTCTGCCCAACACAGCAAGCCAGGTGATAAAAATACTTTTTGGAGAAGCTTGGTTATTGCAAATGATTATCTTCCAGGGAACTTTGAGACCCTGAGGCTTAATGATAATGCAGAGCTTCTTAATCTTCATTTTACCATTTACAGTAACATTTGACCATCCACCTATGTTGTTCACAATATCTCTAGAAGCAAGGATCTTTTTCAAAATCCAAGATGCCTTTTTAGGAATAGGAGCAATCTACAAATTCTTACCAGCAAAATAGTATATGTGAACCCATTTTACCCAAAGATTGTCAGATTTACTAGCCAGATCCCAAAGCACTTTAGTGACAGCAGCTTTGTTCCAATCTTCTAAAGAAGTTAAGTTCCAGCCACCACAGGTCTTAGGTAAGCACATAAATCTCCAAGCTACTAAAGCTTTCTTTGTGGGGTTACTTTTCCCAGACCAAAGGAAACATCTGAATCTGGACTCCATTTCTTTGATAAGTTTCTTTGGCAACACAAAGATCTGAGCCCAAAAAGCTTGAATGCCAAAGAGGACACTCTTAACTAATTGCAATATACCAGCATAAGATAAGTGTTTAGTAGCCCAAGTGTCAATTCTACCTGTGACCCTTTCAATTAAAGGCCTGCAATCAGAGATAGTGAGTTTTTTTTAGGAAAGGGGCACACCAAGATACCTAAAGGGAAGAGTACCATTAGCCATCCCAAGGACCTGCTGAAGCTCACATCTCTCTTGATCTAATATACCTCCAAAATAGGCATCACTTTTATCCAGATTTGCAAATAAGCCTGAAGCCATAGAAAATTTCTGAAAAGCCATGAAAAGCAACTTAACAGAATCCAAATCAACTCTAGCAAACAAGAGAAGATCATCTGCAAACATTAAATGAATAATCCCAAGTTTTTCACACCTAGGATGAAAAGTAAAATCTGGATCCTTAGTCATGTCCTGCAGACACCTAGACAGATATTCCATACATAAAGCAAAAAGAAAAGGAGACATAGGATCACCTTGCCTTAATCCTTTTCTTGCTTGAAAAGGAGCAGAAGGGTAACCATTGATCATAACTGAGTAAGAAACAGAGGTGATGCAACCCATAATCCAGTTAATGACCTTGGTAGGAAACCCACGTTCACCAAGCATAGTGTTAAGGAAGCTCCATTCCACAGAGTCATAGGCTTTCCTTAAATCTATTTTCAACATACACCTTGGAGTAACATATTTGTGAGAATAACCCTTAATTAATTCTGTTGCAAGCATTATGTTGTCACCAATGTGTTTCCCAGGGATAAACCCAGCTTGAGCATCATTTACAACTGACCCAACAAATTTTGCTAACCTTGCAGTAATGACCTTAGAAATCAATTTATATACTTAAGTACAGCAAGCTAAAAGTCTGTAATCTTTTGCATAGGAAGGGCTCTAAACTTTTGGGATCAAGGTGAGAGTAGTACAGCTCCAAGACTTCTCTATCACACTAGTGTCAAAGAAATCCAGAATAGCTTTGTAAACATCAGTTTTCACATGATTCCAAGTTTTCTTGAAAAACACAGCATTAAACCCATCTATACCAGGAGCTTTATCATCCCCAATACTAGCCAAAGCATGATCAATATCAGAGTGAGAAATAGGAGTAGAGAGAATAGAAATATCCTCAGAATAAAGCTGTTTCCCAGCCCTAACCACAACAATATCAACAGCTGGAAAAGTGCTAGCAGCAGAACCAAGCAACTTCTTGTAAAAACCAATAATTTCAGCTTGGACCATAGCAGGATCCTTAAGAAGAATATCATCATTATTGTAAATGGAGTCAATTCTATTCCTATTCTATCTTTGCTTAAGAACATAAAAGAAATAATGAGAATTAGAGTCCCCAAGCTTGATCCAATCTACTCTTGATTTCTGCTTTAGAATACTCTCATAAGTATTTATCCAATACTTCACTTCTTCAATTCTACTAGATTCCTGAGTTTGGAGAGAAACATTAGTAATATCCTCTGCTAACTGAGATTGAACCTCAGCTAAAGAGAACCTAGCTTCTTCCAATCTGTCAGTAACTTTAGCATAATGCTTAGTGTTTAGATTCTTAAGACCAGCTTTGACAGATTTTAGTTTCTTTCAAACCTGTAACATAGCATTCCCAGATACAGAAACATCCTCGTGAGAGGACACAACTTCAAGGAAATCATGATGAGAGGCAAGCCAGTTCAGAAATCTAAAAGGCTTTCCTTTTTCAGCAACTGAATGAGCAACATCAACTAGAACAGGACAGTGATCCGAGAGAGAAGGAGGGAGGTAAACTGCTTCAGTTTGACCATAAGCCAACACCCAAGCCTCATTAATCAACCCTCTATCAATTCGAGAAGCAGAACTATTCATACCATGACCCTTATTATTCCAAGAGTAGAAGGAGCCTTTACTCTTGATTTCAACAAGCTCGAAGCCATGTACAAAATCCTTGAAATCCTTAACTTCATAATAAGTAACTGGATTCCCATTAAATCTATCATCAGAAGAGAGGATAGAATTATAGTCTCCAATAAAAATCCAGGGTAATTAAATATTACCCAAGGCCTTGATTCCATCCCACATAGTAGACCTATGCTGAATTGAATGAAGACCATAAACAAAAGTGCAAGCAACCTGATGCTGTAAATCCTTAGTAGTGACAATTGTATGACTGAATTGTTTAGCAAATGTAATAACATCAAGGGACACAACATCTGGCTTCCCGCCAACCCAAATCCTACCCTTGGGAGAGTAGGCATGATTACAAATCCATTCCCAAGCTCTTCCAAATTTACTTTTCATAGCTTCAAACTTATGCACTTTAACTTTAGTTTCAAGAATAGCCATAACATCAATAGAGTGATCATTAAGCAACTGCTTTACAGCAATCACCTTATTAGGGTCATTAAGACCCCTAACATTCAAAGTTGTAATAATCATGAGACTAGAGGGGGATTAACATCACCCCCGTTAGGAATTATTTCAGCAATTTCATCTTCTAGCAAAGCAGAGTAAGCATTATTAGTTCTAGGTATATTCTGATGAATACCAGCAGCATGAGATCTAGCCCTTTTGCTTACCACCCTCCAATAAGCATCAGAATAAGCAGCAAAAGAGGTATGAGCAGGAGTAATAACAGGCTGGAAATCATTAGTTTGGTCATTTTCTTGATCCTGTTCAGTAACCACAGCTGATGCAGAAACTGGAGCAGGTTGTTTCTGGACCAAAACCTTTTCTTGTGGGGGTTTAACTGGCTGAGACACAGTTTGTTTAGGTTTAGGCTTGACCTTAGGAGCAGTACAGTCATGCCCCACTTTATTACACTTCTTACAGAAGGGTGGAGACCATTCAAATTGCACCTTTAACTCAAGCACTTCACCCATAGGGCTTTCAACAGTCACACTAGTAGGCAGAGGTCTAGTTATATCAACCTCTATGAGAACTCTAGCAAAAGAGACTCTAAGTTGCCTAGTTGTACACTCATCAGCAAACAAGGGCACCCCAATTGTACTACCAATTCTGCTTAAAGTTTCTGCACCCCAGCAATTCAGGGGCAAATTTGGAAATCTAACCCATAGAGGCACAGTTCTAAGTATCTCAGCTTGAAAATTAAATTTATCAGTCCATGGCTTAACAATAGCAGGCTTATTATTAAACATATGAGGCCTTGAACTTAGAACAGCATTCTTAAAATCACTTGAACACAAATTGATTATAAAATAACCATCATCATGCCAAAAAATCTCAGGTTTAGCAAAATTACTCCAGTTTTGGGCAATGAAATTATGAACAGCAGCAATTGTGGGATAAAATCCAACAACATAAAATATAACTGCATTACACCACTTAGAGTTACTTGCTGCGATTTCCTCTGCTTGGATTTGGGCCACAGGCCTTCCACTCTTCAAAATAGGCGCCACAAAATTCAGAGTAGCACCCTTAGCAATCAATTTACCACGAAACAAACTCGACCAATTCTCAGAATTCCTGGGTTGATTAGCTGATCCAGGGTGTTCAGGGTGACATGCAGACCTAGAAACAATCGGAATCGCATCATTTGGTTGCACGGCCGTAGATTCAAGCAATGGAACAGTAACCGGGGAAACCCTAGGTACCACTTCACTAGATTTCTGCAACTGAGCAGCAACAAATGAATCCTCAAGAATCTTCAATTCAGCCCTAGTGATCCTACCACCTGATGGATGAACAAGATGAGCTAACAGAGAAACCAACTCAGTTTCATCTTCAACCTCCGGGATGGTGTTCACATTCAAGTTCTTCAATCGATTAAGATCAGCAGGAGTGAGAGATCCAAAAGCAGGAGATCGAGGGAGTGGAGTAGCTTGTTTCTTCTTTTTAGCCATGATAATCAAAGCTGAGTGAGAAAACCAACTACAGATCAAACCACCATGAAAACCGTCACAGAACCAAAGCTTCTCTCATTGATCAAAGTTGGAGAGGCTTATAAAGCATTCTTTCTATTGTTTCCGTGACGGTTACTCGGGATTTTTCCAAATCCCGATTGACCCCAAGGATCAAGAGAAAACGACCTTTACATGTCCCTACGGTACTTACGTGTACCGTAGAATTCCTTTTGGACATTGTAACGCCCCCGCAACATTTCAACGTTTCATGATGTCAATTTTCAGTGACATGATTGAAGATGAGATAGAAGTCTTCATGGATGACTTCTCCGTTGGAGGAGCCACCTATGAAGATTGTCTATCCAATCTATCTCGTTGCCTAGAGGGATGTGAGAAGGCAAACCTTGTGTTAAATTGGGAGAAATACCATTTTATGGTAGAAAGCGGAATTGTTCTTGGGCATAAGATCTCCCATGCCGGCATTGAGGTAGATAGAGCCAAGATAGAGGTTATTGAGAAACTTCCTCCCCCACCAATGTGAGGGAAGTGAGATCCTTTCTTGGCCATGCTGGGTTATATCGACGTTTTATAAAAGATTTTTCATTGATTGCTAAGCCTCTCACATCCCTCTTGCAACAAGATAAAGAGTTTATGTTTGATGATGTTTGCCAAGAGTCTTTTTGTAGGTTGAAAGAGGCACTTTGCATCGCCCCCATCGTCCAAGGACCGGACTGGTCTTTACCATTTGAACTCATGTGCGATGCAAGCGATGAGGCTATTGGATCGGTTCTCGGGAAACACAAGGGAGGAAAACTTCATGTCATTCACTAGTTGTCTAAAACTCTCAATGATGCCCAACGAAATTACACTACTACGTACCGAGAAGGAATTCTTGGCAGTTGTCCATTCTTTTAAGAAGTTTAGAACCTATCTCATCGGTTCTAGGACTATAATGTACACCGACCACTCGGCTCTCAAATATTTGATATGCAAGAAGGAAGCTAAGCCAAGATTGTTGAGATGGGTTTTAGTCCTTCAAGATTTTGACTATGAAATGAGAGATAAGAAGTGGGCCGAAAATGTGGTGGCGGATCACCTTTCAAGGCTAGTTGGTGAAAGGTTTTAAGATGATGGTTTTCCAATAGAGGATTCCTTAAGGGATGATGTGCTATATGCCATTGAGGTGAAGTCAGAGCCATGGTATGCGGATATAGTGAATTATTAGTCTTGTAGCGCCATACCTCCGGATTTCACTTCACAACAACGTCGAATACTCAAGCATGAGGCCAAGAGGTACATTTGGAATGATCCTATTTTTTAAAGAGAAGAGTCGATGGTTTGTTGAGGAGATGCGTCCCCAACGACGAAGTTCAAAGTGTTCTCCATATGTGCCACTCTTCTCCTTGTGGTGGGAATATGAGTGCTCAAAATACCGCCTCCAAGGTTCTTCAATCTATGCTCTTTTGGCCTTCTCTATTCAAGGATGCTTGGATGTTTGTCTAGACTTGTGATAAATGTCAACGGATGGGAAATATTTCTAGGAAGGATGAAATGCCGCAAAACCCCATCCTTGAGCTTGAAGTTTTTGATGTGTGGGATATAGATTTCATGGGCCCTTTCATTTCTTCACCTGGGAACAAGTATATCTTGGTTGCCGTTGACTATGTCTCTAAGTGGGCGGAGGTCGTGGCTTCCCCTACAAACGATTCTAAGGTGGTGGTTACTCTTTTCAAGAAGGTGATTTTCCCGAGATTAGGTGTTCCAAGGGCCATAATTAGTGATGGGGGGTCACATTTCAAGCACCACACCTTCGTTAGACTTCTTGATAGGTATAGAGTATCCCATAAGCGAGGGCTCGCTTACCATCCTCAAACGAGTGGTCAAGCAGTGATTACCAATAGGGTGCTCAAAGAAATCTTGGAGAAGACGGTGGCAAGGATAAGGAAAGATTGGTCATCTAAGCTCAATGACTCTTTATGGGTGTATAGGGCCGCTTTCAAGACTCCGATAGGGACTACTCCCAACAAGCTTGTTTATGGGAAGAATTGTCACTTGCCCGTAGAGATGGAGCATCAAACTCGTTGGGATATCCAGCAAATAAACTTTGACCTCCATAGCGCAGGTGAGCAAAGACTTCTAGATCTACATGAGTAGAGAATGAACCCAAATGATAATGCAAGCATGTACAAGGCAAAGACCAAAGCTTGGAACGACGCTCAAATCGTCAACAAGGAATTTGTTGAAGGCAAAAAGGTTCTCCTCTACAACTCTCGTTTGAAGCTCTTCCCAGGCAACCTTAGATCGAGACGGAGCGGTACATTTATTATCACAAGAGTGTTTCCCTATGGTTCTTTCGAGATCGCTAATGATGAGCATTCCCTTTTAAAAGTCAATGGTCACCGTCTCAAGCCATATTATGAAGGGAATTCCATTGAAAAGCCGGTCATGTATCCACTCTTTGATGTGCATCATCAATTTGATCCTCCTTGATTAGTTCAAGGAATGTCGAGCTAACGACGTAAACCAAAAGCGCTTCCGAAAGGCAACCCGAGTTTCTAACCCTTTTCTACTCTTCTCTTTTCTTGATGCTTTAATTTTTCTATCTACAAATTTTGATTGATGGATTTATGTGTTTTAGGTTTTGATGTGTTGGAATCGTTGGTATTCCTTGCCTTTGGCATGATTGTATGGTATTTTAGTATGTTTTAAAGAGAAGTTTTTGTGCATGTTTTGAAGCTTTTCTTTTTGAGGGAAGTCCGAGCGAGCTCCATTGCGGTTCAAATACTCTCAATCTAGAAGCAAAACTACTGCAAAATGAGAATTTTTGAAAAATTGGGTGGATCGATCGACCAAACCTTGTAAAAAGTTAGACCGAACTTTCTTGAGTTCGGCCGCTCCTACTCTGGAAGAGTATTCGAAAAACTTTCTGCCAGAATTTCAGAAATTAAAGATTCAGAGTAGGTTCGACCGAACCCAGGGGTGGTTCAACTTAACCTTGGTGTGACCGAACTATCTGAAGTTTGGCCGCTCCTATTTTGGAACTAAAATCTAAAAACTTTCTGCCCAATTTTTGAATTTAAAGTTTGAGAGTAGGTTCCACCAAACCTTGAGGTAGTTCGACCGAACTCTGTGTAAAGTTCGACCGAACCTACCCAAGGTTTGACTGAACCTTTGTCGTGCAATTTTTTTTAAAGGCAAAAAAAAGTCGCACAGCTCTTCTTCTCCATTCACCCTCATTCGTCTCTCTCTCTCTTCTCTTCTCATTCTCACTCTAAAACTCCATTGTCACACCTTATTTCAACCTCAAATCTCCATCAAAATCACTCCAATCTTCTCTATTTCTCATTTATTTTTCATCTTTTACTCAATTTCTATAATCTACCTCAGAAAACTCCACCTTTTTAAAGTTTCCCCAATTTCAAGGGTTTGAGTTAATTGCTGTTTTTGAGTTTCTACTTGCTTCCAACCAATTGTGGTTTAGTTTTTCTATCTTTTTCAAGTTCATTTTGTTAATTTCTCTAAGTTTTACCATGTTTTACATGTTAAAGTATGAATTGTGGTAATATTGAGATTGTTAGTAATGGCTTGTTTGATGTTTCTAGTTCTTTGGATTTCCTTGTTGCAATTGATTGATTGTTGATAGTAGAACTTGCTTTATGATGATTATGCATGTATACCTTGATTTTTTTTTGGTTTCAATGTATTTTCTTGAATATGTTGATTTCACATTAGGTTGTTTTTGTTGCTACTTTTTGATTGAGAAATTCATGAGTTGGATAGATGTAGTTTTGAGATTTTTATTCATTGTTCTGGGTTTGATGTTGATGGTTTGTGAGTGATTGTCATGAATTTAGGGGACATCATGCCGAATTTCACCGAGACTTTCTTAGGATTTGCATATGAATTCCAATTGACGAGGGAAAAACTAGGTCGTTATCTAATCTTCCCTCGGTCAAACTAAATTTATAAACACTTAACAAACCTAAATACGAGTATAGAGGCAAGTCAAGGATCGAACCCAAAGGAACGGTAATGTTCAAGCACTTTCAATTATGCACCTAAGCTAGGTCGAAGACGAAGGTAAAACAGAATACTAACAACTAACAAAACAAGTAACCAAGGAAATAAAACACTAGGAACGGGGATCAACAAGTAATTATATCAATTGCAACAACTTGGGAAGAGCATGCCAATCAAAGGTTGTGAGGACTAATGATAAGAGCAATCAATAGGAATCAAAGAGCTATCTCCTAATTGTTAAGCTAGGGTTCACTATGAATAACAAACTAAGAGAATCAATATCAAAACCAATCGATAATTGCAATTCCTAAATCAATTGTTCATGTCATTAGCAATTACAGTGCAATCTAGCATAATTCTCAAGGCCTAATTGAATTACACACATGCAAACCTTCACTAATCACTTTAATCTCAACAATTAATCAACACAATTCCAAAATTAATCACAATTAATCAATCATACAAGTTTCACCCAATTCCTAGCCAAACAACTATTCAAGAATCATCATCTATCAACTAACAACTATGGAAATCAAGAATCAACAAAATACCAAGAACAATTACACTAATCAAGCATCAAACAACAAAATTAAACAAAACAAACATGAAATTAAACAAAGCAATAAGGTGAGATAGAGTTAAGAATGCTCATTGATAATAGAGAAGATCTGGAACACAATTGTCACCCTTGTATCTTCAATCTCTCAATCACCATTGAAATCCTTCACTTTCTCTCTCTAAAACTACTCCTAATCTAGCCTAATCTAGAGAGAGAAGCTCTCAACCTAAGAGAGAGAAAACTATTCTAAAACTAAAGAATTACATGAATAAAGAGTAAAGGAAACCAAAAACTATATAAACAAAAGGAGAAAAGAAGCTTAAAATCGTAAAAGACCCAGAAACCCGCGCCCGCGGAGAAATCGGCCGCGCCAGTGGAGGGCAACGGACACCCCGATAGCCGCGTCTGCGGGGCCAATTCCCGCGCCCTCGGGGAGCCCTCGGGACAACCGCGGGTGCTTACTGCCCAAATACGGCAGTTTTGGAGCTGCAGCAACCCCGCGCCCGCGGGTACTATAGCCCGCGCCTGCGGCAGTTTTCCAGGGCCAACTTTTGAAGGCTGTAACTTCCGATCTAAGAATTGTATGAAGCCGTGCAACCTATCATTGGAAAGCTCTTCAAGTCTAGTGTCCAACCTAACTTGAATCACCCTAATCCGATATGTAGAACTTGAGATATGACTAAAACAATGCACAAAGGTCCTATTTGATACTTTGCAATCCTTCGTTTTCCTTTGTTTCAAACTCAAATTCAATTCCGAAAAGTACATATTTATCCTAGTGGGTGCTATTTTCAATTCCCATGCATATAGCCCGCGACGTACCTTCAAAACAAGACAAAGAAACGGAGAAGCAAGAGAAATAGCCGAGAAATGAATAAAATGATAAGAAAGCCATTAAAAGCATGCATTTCTCTAAACTAACACAAAAACACGCGAATCGAGCATTATTCTCTAAAAACACAACATAAACGACTACAAAGGAGCATAGAAATGTAAAGAAAACATAGCCTAAAGGTGCCATAAATGGCACGGATCAAATTCCCCCAAGCTAAACTTTTGCTCGTCCTCGAGCAAAACAAAATCCAACCCAAGGGAAAAATGATGACATTATTCAAGCAAAGAAAGAAACGAGAAAACTAGAGAAGATGGGAATATACACTAACTCATTTTCGTAGGAATCACGGTCAATTTTAGCAACTAAAGACAAGTCATTTAAACCCCTAGATCGCCCTAGAGGACGAGTGATGCTCTCGTAAGGGTATCCTAAGAGTTTACCCATAACTCTCATAATAATACAAACAAGGCAAAGCATGAAAAAGAAAACAAAATACAAGAAAAGTAAACAAATGTTCATGAAAGGACTTTTGCAAATGTACAAGCACAATGAATGCAAATCTTTCTAAACAAGTAAGGGAGTGCACGCTATAAGATACCTAAGGTTGATTGAAACATAAAAATGCTAAGCATAGGAACTAGTTATCACACTCCACTTTCATCCCAAACGGTCTTACCGCGTTCCCCCTACTAATCTCATATCTCCCCATAGTGAGCATCTCATAGATTCCGCAAAGGAACCGGAAAAAGATCAAATTTTTAGGCTACTCGACATCTTGACTTCGCATCCCCTTTCCTTAGGCAATGACCCATGATTCCCTCCCCCGAATAGTGACTCAACTTTCTAGGTCGAAAGGTCTTTCCCCAAGGTTGTAACATAAGGCATAAAGGGTGAAGGTAGGCTAAAATTTAAAATTTGGAGGTTTTCCTAAAAAGTGAAGCAAAAGGGTGACCAATCCTTAACAACACGATCAAGAAATCACCAAGCAAAAGCAACACCCTCAAGCTTATTTGAAGCTATACTCACAAGAAATATATACAAAAAGCGTAAACGCTTCTCCCCCAAGCTTAAATGAAGCATTGTCCTTAATGCTTAGAAGGAGAAAAGAATAGATCAAAATATTTTTGAATTTTCACTTTTTCAATTTTTTTTTTTTTTTTTACTTAAACTTGCAATATCCTCGCCTTTTGCTAAAGTCGGACGGCTTTTTCTATAGTGCAATTTATTAGTCCATGCCTTTTATGATTAAGGACGGCTTTTACTCAAACACTTGCCATTATTCACAAAGAATACTTAATCACAAACTAGCACTCATAAAAACCAAATTTCCAACTTATCCACCACAAACTCCATCATACGTGATCAATTTGCTTCACAAAAAACCAAGAATAGAAAGAAAATGAAACAAAAGGCCAAAGAACTAAAGATGTGGCTTGAAAAGAAGGTATAAGGCTCAAATTGTTGCAAGAAGGCAAATGGAAACCCAAAAACAAATATGAATCAAACTAACCTAAAAATGAAAAATACCACCCCGAAAAAGGTGCCTTTGTCCTCCCAAGATAGCTCGGTCTCAGGTTTAAGAATCATACATCAAGCTTTATAGATAAGGCTTGCAAAGTCAAGGACCCCATGCCGCTCATGCAAGAATATGATGAAAGCTTGAACAAATATAAATCTCACATGGTTGTAGCAAAAACTAACTAAGGTTGTCAAATCGAAGATAGGGAGCAACTACCAAACATGCACAAACAAGTAGAATCCGGCTTCATGATCCCCCTAGTTCTAGACAACTACCTTAGCATGCTTTATCCTAGAATCAACCAAACGTAATCTCAAACCGTGCACACCACTACCATTTAGGAAGAAAAGCATTCAATTATACAAGTCCAAATGTTATTATGTCCAAAGCAAGAACAAAACAAAACACATTGCAAATTTGCCTTGATAGAAACAAAAATCTTTTTGGAGTTTTTCAAAATATAAGAACATGGAAAAGCATATACAAAGGTGCATAGCATACATGAATCAACATCCCACCAAACATGATAGAATACCCTCCCCCAAGCTTGAATGAGACATTACACTCAAACATAAATCATATAATCCATGGGAGGGGAAAACAAGGAGATCAATCCAACAAACCAACATATGTCCAACAAGTCATCATCCACTAGAGAAAGAGCAAGGAAGGATATTACCGGATATTAGGTGGGTGTAAATACCCGCAAATGACCCAATTTAACCTTTCAAAGCTAATTTCTCAAGAATTAAACCTTGTTTTCCATATCTAGCAAAAATAGGAGTCGAACTTCCTTGATTCTTGATCCAAATCGAAGCACCGAAGTATATCAACTCATGTACCTAGCAAAAGGCACACAAAAATTTCCATGAGAGAAAATCTATTCTAAAAACAAAAGAAAATCTATTCTAAAACACGGGTTACTTCCCGAGAAAGGCTTGCTTAAGGTCCAAGCTTGACCGCTCTAGTAAAATAATATTACAACGATCACAAGAGCTTGTCAAATGCACTACTACACATTTCATATGATAGAAGGTAGGCAAATGACGGAAGAAAAACGTGCAACAAGATCATTGCACGCAAGTGAGAAGGGAGGTGCCAAAAGAAAGAAGAAGAAGGATCAAAAGGAAAAACAAGAAAATAAGAAGAAGAAGAAAAAGAAGGGGGAATAAAAGAATGGAAAGAAAAAGGCAAATCCTCCTCACTAAAATATTTTTGGGTGGCAACATCACCCTTTTCCTCAACAATAGACGAATGAGGGAAATTAAGATCATCATAGACAAGGGAGTCCCCAATAGGCTTATCAACAAAGGAAGGGAGAAAAATAGGGCAATAGGGGATGTGGTCAAACCTTTGAGAAAAAGGGGTATGAGAAATAGGCAAAGGGTTCGTGACTCCCTCAACACAAGGTCTCACATCGCCACTGAGGGCATGAAAATCAATCATAGAGTCCTCAAATGAAGTTCTCTCACAATCGACATCTCCCTCAAGCTCAAAAGCTCCAAAGGAATCAACCTCATCCTTCTTTGCACCACAATAAACAACCTTTCCTTCCACAAACTCAAAACCTAAGTCCTCAAAACCGTGCATGAATGGATGCAAATATAACTCAAAATCATCTCTCTCCCATGAAGCATCATCAATGAACTCACTTAGAAAGGCTATGGGTTTTCATTTGACTCTAAATAAACACATTGGACATAACCTCAAACAAGTCCAAACACTCATGGATAGAAGAGTCACATTCATACACTTGAGACTCATCATAATCAACCAAGGAAGAGGAGTTTAGATTCACAAAATCATCATAATCATCATCACTCTCAACTCCCTTTCCTTCACTCCTTTGCTCAACAATAGGATCCTCACACACTCTTGGTTGTTCAAAATGACCATCATCATCATCCTCAACACACACATCAAATTGAGATTTTTCACAAACAAGCATCAAGGATGACAATTGGCTTTCTAACTCATCTTTTCTTCTCTTTCCCTCCTCAAGACGCTCCTCATTCTTTTTCATTATGTCTAATTGACCTCTCATAGAATTAAGAATCATCTCCTTACTAGGCCCAAACTCATTATCAAGCTCAATGCGCCTAATTTGAGACTCAAATGTATCAACAAGAGATTCAAAAGATGTAAAAGGTTGAGGCTCAACAAGAGAAGAAGAAGTACAACCAATATTGGAAGAATCAACATTAAGATCATGAGCATATACATCACATTGGGGAGTGGGGGCACAATTTATAACATGAGATTCATCATTAAGGGAATGAAGCACATCACAAGAAGGCATGGTAAATAATGAAGAATATTGAAACACACCATTAGCATCAACTTGAGCTTGCACTTCATTATCATGAACAAAAGGAGAAACAAAGTTGAAATCATGTGTTCTAGGTTCACTTAAGGGGTCATGTGACAAATCATGGGAATTCATGCTAATATTAGAAGAATCAAGACATTGCATATCAATATTAGACTCATGATTACCCCTATCATAAACATCCCTAGCAAACCAAACATAAAAATCCCAAGCATCATCAATTGACAATGCTCTAAATTCACCATTATGCATACATTCAACTTCATCCCTAGTTTTCTCATTCAAACCAAAATAACAAATCTCACAAGCCTCCCAAATATTACAACAATTATAGTCCAGAAATCCCTCAAGTCTAATGAAATATTCACAAAAAGGCTCATTGCTATACTGAGGAAATGATAGACATGCCATTTTTTTTTTCACAAAACAAAAAAAAAATCAAATAAAAGTAAAAATTAAACACAAAGACCTAGACTCAAGCATTAAAAAACACTCAAACAAAGACATCGTTCCCCGGCAACGGCACCATTTTGACGAGGGAAAAACTAGGTCGTTATCTAATCTTCCCTCGGTCAAACTAAATTTATAAACACTTAACAAACCTAAATACGAGTATAGAGGCAAGTCAAGGATCGAACCCAAAGGAACGGTAATGTTCAAGCACTTTCAATTATGCACCTAAGCTAGGTCGAAGACGAAGGTAAAACAGAATACTAACAACTAACAAAACAAGTAACCAAGGAAATAAAACACTAGGAACGGGGATCAACAAGTAATTATATCAATTGCAACAACTTGGGAAGAGCATGCCAATCAAAGGTTGTGAGGACTAATGATAAGAGCAATCAATAGGAATCAAAGAGCTATCTCCTAATTGTTAAGCTAGGGTTCACTATGAATAACAAACTAAGAGAATCAATATCAAAACCAATCGATAATTGCAATTCCTAAATCAATTGTTCATGTCATTAGCAATTACAGTGCAATCTAGCATAATTCTCAAGGCCTAATTGAATTACACACATGCAAACCTTCACTAATCACTTTAATCTCAACAATTAATCAACACAATTCCAAAATTAATCACAATTAATCAATCATACAAGTTTCACCCAATTCCTAGCCAAACAACTATTCAAGAATCATCATCTATCAACTAACAACTATGGAAATCAAGAATCAACAAAATACCAAGAACAATTACACTAATCAAGCATCAAACAACAAAATTAAACAAAACAAACATGAAATTAAACAAAGCAATAAGGTGAGATAGAGTTAAGAATGCTCATTGATAATAGAGAAGATCTGGAACACAATTGTCACCCTTGTATCTTCAATCTCTCAATCACCATTGAAATCCTTCACTTTCTCTCTCTAAAACTACTCCTAATCTAGCCTAATCTAGAGAGAGAAGCTCTCAACCTAAGAGAGAGAAAACTATTCTAAAACTAAAGAATTACATGAATAAAGAGTAAAGGAAACCAAAAACTATATAAACAAAAGGAGAAAAGAAGCTTAAAATCGTAAAAGACCCAGAAACCCGCGCCCGCGGAGAAATCGGCCGCGCTCGCGGAGGGGAACGGACACCCCGATAGCCGCGTCCGCGGCCCAAGCCCACTCCCGCGGGGCCAAGGCCCGCGCCCTCGGGGAGCCCTCGGGACAACCGCGGGTGCTTACTGCCCAAATACGGCAGTTTTGGAGCTGCAGCAACCCCGCGCCCGCGGCAGTTTTCCAGGGCCAACTTTTAAAGGCTGTAACTTCTGATCTAAGAATTGTATGAAGGCGTGCAACCTATAATTGGAAAGCTCTTCAAGTCTAGTGTCCAACCTAACTTGAATCACCCTAATCTGATCTGTAGAACTTGAGATATGACTAAAACAATGCACAAAGGTCCTATTTGATACTTTGCAATCCTTCGTTTTCCTTTGTTTCGAACTCAAATTCAATTCCTAAAAGTACATATTTATCCTAGTGGGTGCTATTTTCAATTCCCATGCATATAGTCCGCGACGTACCTACAAAACAAGACAAAGAAACGGAGAAGCAAGAGAAATAGCCGAGAAATGAATAAAATGATAAGAAAGCCATTAAAAGCATGCATTTCTCTAAACTAACACAAAAACACGCGAATTGAGCATTATTCTCTAAAAACACGACATAAACGACTACAAAGGAGCATAGAAATATAAAGAAAACATAGCCTAAAGGTGCCATAAATGGCACGGATCACCAATGAACTTTCGTTCTTGCCTTGGTTCATAAGTGTTTATTAATGCCTTGAATTGTATTGTTGTTATCCTCTACATCTATTTCATAATTCATGGATATTACTTTCATGCATACACTTTTTATCTTGGCAAGCTTTTTATGACACCTCTTGGCTTACGTCTTCCTAATGATATTCTTGGTTATTTTGTAGAGTCATAATATTTGGCAAAAGTAAAAGCAAGTCCAAGAGGAAGAGGGCGGACGAGCCTTCAACACCCTGTTTCCCACCTCCGTCGGGCATTAACGATCACGACGTCATTGCTCCCAATAAGCATTTCTAGAATGTATACCAATCACTTATCTCTCGTCCAATTTGATCACGGTTCTTCTGTGCTACAACCTTGAGGAGACTCGGCATCTTGGACGAAGTGGTCCGGCTTGCTTAATACATTGGGTGGGGTGACTTCATCAACCTTTTCAATCACACTTAAGAGCGAGTTTAATTGGAGTTCCTTGCTTCTCTCAGTAAGGAAGTATTATAAGAGGATGACGATGAAAATGAACCTCAACTTGTTATTCACTTCCGCATGTTCAATGAGGATCATTCTCTAACTGAGAGTGATCTAAATGAAATCTTCCATTGGAATGCAACAGGGCATGATCACCCTTCCGAGAGGACCTCAACTCATCACATCCCATACAATGAGCAAGAGTGGTGGAGGAGCATATCCTCTAAGGCCAATTTCCACACTAACACTGCCAAAGTCAACAACATCATCCATATTGCTATGAGATACTTCGCTCGGCTTCTTCAATATGTTGTATTCTTCGAGGAAAATCTCGGCTCTATGGTGAAAGATGATGTGGCTTGCCTCTTTTTGGCTGAAAACCCTCAACGCATAATGTTCCAATGCTCCTCCACTTTTATCCAACGGCTTTTGGACACTCGTGATAACCGTCTAAGTGACGACATTCACATGGGGGGCATGATCACTCTTATTGGCCTTTCCTTGAAGGATGGGGCCTACAAGGACCAAATAGAATTGCTCCCATACGTGCTCCAAAATAGAGAGGAAGCGGCCGAAAGGTGTCCTCCTTATGCTCTTTCCATCATCGCTCTCCGTCAACAGCATTTCATCAACTACACAACCAACAAACGCAAGTTTATCCTCTTAGTGGACAAAGAGGAAGAATGGTGTGTCCTTCCAGACCCCAATCTCACTTCGGTGGACCATTCCGATCCTCTAAAATAGAGGATCACCCGACAGTTCATCCCCGACGACTTGAGGAGGAACCGAACCTGGGATGCTATTCCACATTCTCAACCGGTCCACCACCCAAAGCAACCCGTTCCCCCTCTTAGAGAGGGAGGTGAGTCATCTTCTTCTTCTTCCTTTCCTCATTTCGATACGAATGCCATCCGTAGTATCCTTGAGGATATCCGTCGTGATAACCAAACTTCCATTGAACAATGGGGGTACTATGAAAGGATGAATTATGACAATCTTGTGCAAGCGCGCGTTCAAGCGCCCTTTGTTAACTATCCCTACCACCCTCCTCAAGAGGGTCCGGTTCCTCATTGGGACCCCTATGACCCCCAACAACCCGACCCCCAATGTCTACCCCTATTGGGAAGGTCCCATCGACCTTTCCCAACGTATTGGCACCCCACCTTACGATCCATATCGTCCGGGTGGATATAATCCGCCCTATGACCCGTCTTCTACATCCACCCAAAACCCTTTTGATGGTGGTTGGGGTGACAAAGGGTGGCCCTATGAGCATTTCAACCAACCTTTCCACCCATTTATGGATACTCGCGAGTTTGATTTCAATAACCCCTCTAGGGAGCAAGGAGATAGGAGCCCGAGATGAAGGTTCCCTTACCTCCCCCCAAAAATTTCTCGCTTTTAAGTTTTGCTCGGGACGTGCATAAGGCTAGTGTGGGGGAGGATGTTCCATTTGGTTGGTTGAAGTGTGAATAGGGGGGTAGTGTGTTAGGATAGTATCTTGTGCATGAGGAAGAGCATTGAGGATAATGGTTTTGTTGTAGTTGATGATGATTATAATGATTTGTTGATGATGATGATGATTTTTTTTATATGATGATGATGATGTTTTTATGTTGATTTTTATTGATAATTTGATGAGTTTTTGAGTTTTGTGTAGACAAAGATGCTCCCAAGGAAAAATCCAAATTCCCGACAATCCAAAGTCCCTTAATCCAAACTTTGTAGATAGCTTTTTATTTCTATTTCTTCCTTTTGTTTATAGCTTTAGTCTCCTTCTTTGATTACTAAATTTTTTTTTTCTTGTTTTATCTTAGTAGTTTCTTTTGTTTTGGCTCGCTTTTCAAGTTAGGAAATGGAGACAAAGGAAGTTAATGGGAAACACGAGCTCCCTTGATGAGATTGTATGATTTATCTTGTATTCCATTTCAAGCGGCGTTTCATGAGACCTTTCCTCTCTTCTATTTTCTTTCTCTTTGAGTGCTTAGTTTAGGATTAGTTTAGGAAGAAGTTGATTGGTTCGAGGTTGTTTGAATTTAATTCTAAGGAGCCTGGTATCGTTGATGTTGTTATCAACGATCAATTGTTTGACGATTGGGATTTATTTGGATTTTATGCCTAATTTATGAACCCTTTATATTTCTTCCTCTTCCTCTTCCTCTTCCCTTTTGTTTTTTTTTCCTTTTTGTGTTACAAACATGACCATGACAAAATGAAATGATTTTAATTTGAAATTTTCTCATTATAGACACCCATTTGTGTCTCCCCAAAACCAAACCCGGTGATGAGTACCATTCGCGTCGAATCATAATCGAATGAAGTAAAAGTGTGGAAAGTCTAATGATGCGGATAGTTTTTTATCCTTTTCTTTCTGTTTTAAAAACCTATTTCAAAGAAAACAGAAAATCCAGTTTGGTTTAATCCATAGCAAGGGTCCAATAATGGTGTAGTTGGATGGGGCTTGAAAAGAGCTTTCCAACGATATATTATAAGCCCAATTCCGATGAATAATGAGGAAGTTATGGCCAAATTACCGAACTGGGCCTGGTTTGGTCCTTATATGCGCCCCAATGATCTAGAGGAGGGCCTAATATGGATTTATTATTCCTAATGCAATTAGAATTGATTTTAGTTTTCTAGATTCCTCTAGAAGATTTTTTTCATTCCTAATTCAATTAGCATTGATAAATTGACTTTGGTTGACTTTTTTAGAGTTTTAATAAGAATAAAAGAGTGTTTTTGAGGAAAATACAATTTTGCCCTTCTGTACGGCTAAATTTTATCAAATTAAGAAAACGCGTGAAATTAATGATTAGCGCCTGTTGACAGGGATTAGCGCCTAGCGCTAATGCTTGGCGCCAGGCGATAGCCTTAGCGCCTGACGCTAATGTTCAGCGTCTGGCGCTAACATGTTTTATTCTCGTCGAAACTCTGACTTGTTTTTTCTATCCGTTTGGCTGATTTTCTCTATAAATAGCCTCCTAAAATCTCCGTTTTTTATCGAAGTTGCCTTCGCCCTAGATGTGAAAGGTTTTAATTTTTGAGGGTTTGGTCCCAAATCTCTAATTCAATTATTTAATTTAATTGTTTGATTGTTATTTTCCTTGAAGTTACTAACGTGTGTATTTTGTTATTAGAAAGAGATACGAGGCATCCAAGTAAGTGCTTTAATTGATTTATTAATTTTATGGTTCTTAGAAATCATGTCTAGGTTGTTATTATGATTCCTAGTGTCATTTTAGGGCGTTTTGATCTTCCTAGTATCATGTTTAGGGTAAAGAATAAGTTCCTTAAATCAAGTATGATTGTTATGATGCGTCTTAATTCCTTCCTAATATCATGTTAGTATCATGTTAGGGCTATATATTTGATTTTTATTGTTAAGTGACATGCTAGGATTTGTTATTAATCTTGTTAGTATCATGCCTAGGATCCTATTATTATATATTATGCTTTAACATGATTATGATAATTATGATGATTATTTTTATTATTATGTTGCTTGATATTTATTGTTATTGTTTGATCACACCTTTTATGCATGCTTAAAGGGAATTTGGTACTTGTAATCACGCTTAATAAGGTAATTAATAATCTTGTTTAGGGTTAATATGATTATAATTCAAGTGATCGCCAATAATAGATTTATTTGTGCATTAATATTCAACCAACATAGATAAACAGGTTTAGGGTTAAATCTATGGATTGCATGTTAGTCAGAAAGCGCACATGAATACGATCAGAATAAAGTAGAGGCTTATTATTAAGGTAGGTTCAATCTCTTTTAGGTTGGATTTGTACCTTCATCCCCGAACTACCAGTCATGGTTCCAGACCTATTGGATTTGACGATCTTCTGGATCGTTAAGGGGTGTAACCTTCACCTCGTGAACGGTTTACATGTTCCTAAAACTTGTTGGCGATTCTTTTGCTCCATCTTCTTTCCCTTTGGACGCTACAGTACTTAAGTGTATGATCATAGTGGGGTTAAAGTTTAGGGATGATGCTTGAAATATTCCCTACACTCATGCATTTGGAATTGGTTGTTTTATGATGTGCCAATGAGTAGTTGTCTTACTAATTTACGATGGCTTACACGGTACAAGGGAGCTTATGGTTGAGATAGACAAATTTTAAGCTAAGGTAGTAAGGCTAAGATCTATTGAGGACGTTTGACCCCTTAGTTCATGGGAAAGTTGTAAGATGGTATTTCTCTCTATAGTTGATATGAAGCCCTTTAGTTGGTATTTGCTTACTTCCCATCCCATGTGAAGTTTAAATTGTTCAAGCCTTCATCAATCTTCTTGAGCAGCATTTAAGATCCTTGACTATGCATAGCTTAATCCTTGTGTTGTCCTCTTGATGTGTCTATTTTATATAGTATTTTACCCCCGTCCCTTGGTCATAATTAGTAGTGTTTTAGGCTCTTTAGAGCCACTTTTATTACTAATTGGTGTTTTATAGTGTTTCGTAGATTTGGTTGACTTTTGTAGGGAATTACACTTTTGGAGTATTTTCCTGAGATATTTTGGAGCAATCACAAGCATTGGAGAAACACGACCAAATTTTAAAGCCCAAGGCCGGTTACAGCCATCGAACCAGTGATAAAGGTCTCGGTATGTGTGATACCGGGGCATTTGAACTGAGTATTCAAGACCCAAAGAGGAAATCCAGATTGGCCCGAAGAATTGGAGGCCAATCGTAGTCCAATTAGTGGCCCAAGAGAGGCGCCCAGCCAAAGAGGCTGGCGCCCGGAGGCGCGCCCGACCAAGTGGGAGAAGCGAAGGTCGGCGCCCGGCCGGACGCGAGAGTTTACCTGAAGAGCAAAAAGGCGCGCCCGATCGGGCGGTGCTTCGCCCGATTGGGGGCGTGTAAATATTAGCAGTTAATTTCGTCGTTTAAGTTTTTTTTAGTTTAGGATTTGTACGGAGTATAAATACTCCTCCGTAATACGATTTTAGGGATCTCTCTCTCTCTCTCTCTCTCGATCTCTCTCTCTCTCTTTTTTACTCTTTCTTTACTCTCTTAATTGTTTTCTTAGATTTTCTTTCTCTTAAACCTTTGTTCTTAATCTACTCTTAATTTCAGATTTATTTTGGTAACGATTTCTCTTCTTTACTAATTTTGGTTGTTTAATTCATTCCTTTAATCATGTCTTGCTTTATTGCTTTGATTAGTTTAGTTTGTATTATGTGTGAGTAGTTTTTTTTCTAGGGTTTATGGGGATCCATAAATAATATAAAGGGGTAATTTATTGTTGTTAATTATCAATGCTAGATTAATTTCGTAATGATTGATTTAATGCTCTGTGACTAGATTAGGCCTGATCTTTTATGCATGAGTTTGAAAATATTGATTCGAGATTCGACAAATGAGAATTGATTTTAGGTCTAGTTTCAATAGGCAGGTTAATTTATAAATGGTTAGGTCGAGATTCAAAAGATGAGATTTAATACCGGTAAATTAATTGTGTGATTATAATACGTAGCGAAAGCCCTTTATAATCTGATTAATATATGCATTGATGAATGATTAGTATATTCTACCCTGGAATATTATTTATTGGTGAACCTACGCCCTAGATCCTTTTATATATTATTTTCTCCTTATTCTTGATCTCCGTAGTTTAGTTCATTATTCAAATATAAATATTGGTTACCTCATAATCTAGATCATATTAGTTAATTAGGAATAGAAAGATTTGTTTCTCTGTGGATTCGACCCTACTTCCCTATCTACATTAGTTAGAGGATTTAGGAATTACTTTTGATTTTGGGATACGACTTTACCCTGTCAAAATTTGGCGCCGTTGCCGGGGAAACGGTTTTATTTTTATTTCTGATTATTTTTGTAGTCTAGGTTATTTTCTTTTTTGTCTTAGAGAACGTTAGTTCTTTGAGACAAATCTCACATTTGCTTCTAGTTTTTTATTTATGCCCAGGTGTTCCAGATCAAGGTACATCCCATTCGATCCTGAGATCGAACGTTCCTTCCATAGACAGAAAAATCTCTACAAGTGAATTCTGGGGGATTCTTGTGATAATAATAATAATCACCGAGACTCTCCAACTGGTTCTAGCGATTCAGAGGTATCATCAGATCAAGAATCAGAGATGACGGCTCCAAAGAAGCTTAGTGATTACTCACAACCAAAGCTCAAAGATTTTCAACATCTCACTCCTACTCCGGCTCTTGATGGGGTACAATTTGAAATTAAACCCCAATTTATAACGATGACAGAGAGGAAGCAATTTAGTGGAGCCAAGGGTGAAGACCCAAATCTTCACATTGCCGACTATTGTCAATATTGCAATACCATCAGGCAAGCCGGGGTCACTCAAGACCAAATCAGGGAGATTCTTTATCCCTTTTCTTTAATTGGAAAAGCTAAATTGTGCTTTAACGGATTAAATAGAACTGCACTTGGTATAACTGACTAGAAAACTCTTGTTTTGAATTTTTATAACAAGTATTATCCTGCAGAGAGAACAGCCGTACTACGGAGTGTGATTCAGAACTTTGCCCAAGAAGCCGATGAATGTTTATATGAGGCTTAGGAGAGGTTCAAGGACCTACAAAGAGAATGCCCTCATCATAATTTAGCATAATGACAGTTAATCCAAGCCTTTTACAATGGCATTGGAAATTCTTCTAGAATAATTTTAGATTCTGCAGCTAGTGGGAGATTTATGAATCTTAATGTTGATGATGCAAGTCAGGTTATTGAAGATATGGCGATACATAATTCCCAATATGGGAATCCTAGAGGATTTGCTAACATGGGGAAGCATAGTGTTGACTCTGTATCCTTTTTGCAAACTCAACTGACCTCTATATGCCAAAAATTAGATAATCTTAGCACTGCTAATGTAGCTAATGTTTCTGCGATTAATAATAATTCTAATGAGGCCTTCTGTGAAAATTGTGGTATTTTAGGTCATTGTGAACAAGATTGCAGGAGTTCCGTGGAGCAAGTTAATGCCTTTCATGCTTATAGGCAGAATAACCCATACTCCAACACCTACAATCCTGGGTATCGGAATCATCCGTACCTTTCCTACCGGAGTACTAATGTTCAAAACCCACTACCACAAGAGCCACAGGCGCCACAACAACAAGAGCAGAAATATTACCATCCCAATGCTGGCCAGAAAAAACCAACCACAACAATCCTCCTTATCTTCTGACCCTTGTTTTGTGGAAATTAAAGCGATATAGGTTAATATGCAGAAGCACATGGAGAGTAAAGATGCGAAAATTGATTCAATCCTAGCGCACAATAAAATTGTAGATAATCAAATTGCACAACTTTCCGCTACTCTACAAGCCCGCCAACAGGGAGCTCTGCCGGCACAGCCGACCAGGCCTACGGATCAAGCCTATGCAATTACTCTTAGGAGTGGTTCAAACTACGAAGGGCCCTCTATGCCCAGAGTTAATGAATCTGATTTATTAAATAATGCTAATCTTTATTTCGTTAAACCAAACAATGTAGTTGATAGCCCTGCAGGGCTAAAGGATAGTACTAACTTATCTAATTCTAAATTGCAGGGTACGACTCTAGAGAAGGTGGCTACTCCAGACAAGAGCAACAATGCTCCAAAGCCAATTATCAAACTTCCATTCCCCAATCGTCACTTGAAGACAAATTTGGATAAGCAGTTTGATAAGTTCCTGGAGATGGTAAAAGATTTGAAGGTAACAGTTTCCTTCACTGAATTAATCACACAAATTCCTTCATATGTAAAATTTATGAAAGAAATATTGACTAGGAAAAGGTCTATTAGTGAGGTAGAGATAGTAGCTTTCACTACAGAGTGTAGTGCCGTACTTCAAAACAAGTCTCCACCTAAATCAAAAGATCCGGGTAGTTTTTCTATCCCTTGTCATATAGGCAATCTAATGATTGATAATGCATTGTGTGATTTGGGTGCTAGCGTTAGTGTCATGCCATTATATGCGTGTTCTTAGTTGAATATGGGTAAATTAAAAGTTACCAATATAACTCTATAAATGGCCGACCGTTCTTTCAAATACCCCTTAGGTGTTTTAGAACATGTCCCCATTAGAGTAGGTTGATTTTTTATATACTTGTTGATTTTGCTGTTCTTGATATGGCTGAGGATATGCAAACCCCAATTATTTTGGGTAGACCATTCCTTAACACTACAAGAGCAATCATAGATGTGAGAAGTGGTAAGTTAACACTATCAGTAGGAGATGATAAAGTTATTTTCAATCTTAATAATACCCCTAAAAGCTCCATGACTGAGGAGAAATGCTTTAGTGTTAATGTGGTTGAAAATTATTCTAACAAGCCCCAAGCTCTTAAAAAAGACCCCTTGGAGGCGGTATCTTGTGTTGCATCCCTTTCAGACGAGATAGACAAATGAAAGAAGGAAGTCGATGCAATAGAAAGAGCCTTCTACACTGTTGGTCTTAGTTTTGAGGACGAAAAGGTGGAATCAATCAAGCAGGTTGTGCGATTTGAGCCTACGGTGAGTGTTCCGCCAGATCGAGTTGCAAGTGTTGAATGCAATTACAATTTGAGACAACCCTCGATCATAGAAGGATCTTTACTGCGTAGCATTGAAGAGCCCCCAATCCAAGTCAAGGAGGATCCACCAGATAAGATGAATAGGCGCCCCACAGGGCATGTTAGGAAGCCGCGTCCCAGCATAAACACCGCTAGACCGGGTGAGAAACCGCTCGATCAAGCGTTAGGCCAAGGGTCCTAGTTTTTATACTTGGTAAGAAGGTCGTGCGGGACCTAGATAAACCAGTGCTTCGCGGGAGGCAACCCGTATTTTTAATGCTTTTTAAACTAGTTCTTCTTTTTTCTTATGAGAGGAGAGATGAGGGAATTTAATGAGTTTTATGAGTGCTTATACAGGTTCGAAGGAAAAGAGTCAGCCAAATTTTGAAGAAAAGAAGAAAATAAGTATTTTGAAAATTAGCCTCAGGCCCGACCGGGCGCGAGAGCAAGGTTCAAAAATCGAGTGATTTCGCTCGACCGGGAGCAAAACTCGTCGTATACGGACTTACTCGTCCGCCCGATCCAGCAAGCCTCACCCGACCGGGCGTGAGAAGGGCACGAAAAATATATCATCAAATCGCCCGATCGGGCGAAGGGCGCCCGACCGGGCACGAGAACATATAAAATCGGGTCGTTCAGATCACCCGATCGGGCAAGCCTCGCCTGACCGGGCGTGAGAGTTGATTAAAATCGAGATCGCCCGACCAGGCGACAGACCGCCCGACTGGGCGCGAGACCATGTGGATAAAATGTTCAGATCGCCCGACCGGGCGCGAGGGTCGTCCGCTCCTTCTTCCTCTTTCTTTTCTTCTTTCGTCCTTCATTTCCTCTTACCTTCATAACTTTCTCTCTCTAAAACCCAAATTTCCTCTAACTTCTCTCTAAGTTTTCTCCTTCATTCCTCACCCGAATTCAAAACTTTTTACATATTTGTAATCCCCTCTTCATCCTCTACATTTCCATATAAAAATTTTCAGATTTTATTCAAATAAATTTTCATACCCATTTCTACCATGGCTTCAAAGAGGGCTCGGTCTATTTTCGGTAGGAGCACCAGTTCGAGGGAGGAATACGACCCGGATTTGGAACTCCTGTACTAGCCGACGATCCGTATTGCTAGCCGAGAGCAAAAGGAGCGGCTAGAACACTTAATCGGGCGTGAGGTAATTCCTTCTCTGTGGTTACACCGCCCTAATTTAGAATCATTTGGTTTGTATGATTTTGACATTGGCCTGAGAAAATTTGTGAATATGCACTATCCTACATACCGAGAACTAACTTGTGAATTCTTGTCTTCTTTACAAGTTGTAAGTAGTAGAAATAGGCCGAATTTAATTTTTAGGTTGAACAATAGGAATATTAGTTTAACTTATGTTGAATTTTGTAAATTTTTGAATTAAATTCTGAATTACCTCACCAATGGCATGCGGACTATAAAATGGGTGACATATATCATGCTTTGGCTGGTTTGCCTACTCCTGTCCCCGAACATGCTAGTACCAAATCTATTCATCACCCTGTCCCAAAAATCTGGCAAAGATTTGCGGGTTTGTGTTTTTTAGGTAGGAACGAGCCCCATAATGCCCAAACTAACAAACTAGCTGTCATAGGACACTATTTGTAGGGGTTCGGGATATTGAACATAGTTAGGTTTATTATTCACCATCTGAGCAGGCATGCCAAGGCCAGCACCACATCTCGCACCCCTATCCGTTTAGGAGGCCTTATCACTCGAATAGCAGTGAAAAAGGCCGATTTTGTAGTGGATGGACCCCACCAACTGACCAACTATGGACCAGATACCTATACGACTGCTAGGTATTTTGAGGAGTTAGGGTGGGTACGAACGGATAGCGAGCAGACACCCTTCTGGTGTATTAGGACTGAGAGCGAGCAACCTTTTCCCATCTTTCCCCTACCTAGTCTTGACTTGACCGCCTTTCCCCCAGGGCAACCATCCTATACGTATGATCTTCTAGTTGCCAATGCTAGGGGGTAGGCACCACCACCACTAGTACCAGAACACCAGCCTCAGCCTCAGCCCAAGGTGGCATTCTCTCCACCTCGCATGTCTCACTCCGTCCCTAATGTTGACTCTGACCTACTTTGGGACCTTCAGAGTATAGGTTAGGCCTTAGGACGTATCGAGCATTCCTATACTGACCTTAGGAGGATGGTAAGCACCATAGACCAGAGGTTAGGTACCTAGAGAGGAACCAGGGTAGAGCTCTCTACCCTATGTCTGATGATTATGCTCGTCGGGGCAACATTCCCGACGACGCTATTCACCCTGACTGGTTTCAGCCTCCACCCCAGGGATACGATAGGGATCCCACTGCCCATGGTATTTACACTAACTATTCTTCCTTCCATGGGTACGGCCAGGACATTCCTTTCGGGGGACCGGCGGGGGGGGGGAGTTTTCATGCTGATTATTTCGGTGGTAGCTCTTCTGGCGCAGGAGGTGCAGGTGGCAGTGGAGGTGTAGGTTTCGGCTCCATGGATGAGGATGATCAGGACTAGCTATGCTGGGCTAGTTCCCGAGCCAATGAGGACATTGTCTGATTCTGGCTTGGGGGAGATTTTAAATTTGGTATATTTCTTTTTCTCTCTTTTTTTTTTTGGTGTGTTTTCTTAGGGTAGGTTTATTTCTTTCTAGGTTAGTTTTATTGCTTTCTTATTTATGAAAAATACAAAAAAAATTGAAAAATAAAAAAAAAATCCAAAAATCCGTTCCAATGAATTGTAAATCATTCTTCCCTGTGCCCCTTACTTGAGAAAATTGTTTTGATTCTTGGTATATAATGATAAGCATTGTGGATTAGTTGATCATGATTTGTTGTTTGATTGCCTTGAAATCTTAACATGCGTCAATTTTGTCCAACTACTTATGAATATAGTGCTTGACTAGTTGATTTGATTAGGAATGTGTGTTAGTTCCTGGTATGTCAATGAATTTGAGTATTGGTTTGCAATTATAAGTAATGTTTATATGATTCAATATTATGCACATTGAGGAGGACGAAGACATTTATTTTTGTAGGTAGCCCCCAGATGATTGTAGATACATTTGTTCCCTTCTTGCTACCCATGTTTTTGCCTTGACTTTTTGTTGTTTTATTAGCCACATTATAAGCCTATTTTGCCCCATTGGTTACTAGTCCCAAGCTTGGCTTGGGGAAGCTATTAGTGAGTGAGGTGAGGGAGTTTGTAGTGTGCTTATTATTTGCACAACTCAGGTGGGTTTTTGAGAAGTAGTTTTGTTTTTGATCATGTTTATTTTTGATGAGTTTGGAAGTTATATTTTCTTGAAAAAAATAAAGCATGATGTTATGAAAAAAAAAAGAGAGAAGTTTTAGAAAAATAAGTGAACTTCAATAGAAAAAAAAAGTTCAATGTTCAAATGTTCTAGTTGTAGGTTGATCAAAAGAAAAAAAAGTATGGAAATAAAGTATGTTTAATCACTCAAGTTCTATATTATTATATTTTTTTGAGTGAAATTGTAAGAGTTGGGATTGTTTATATTGTTTGGAGTATATTTGGTGGATTTTTGTTGGAATTGGTTATGTAGGAGATGTTGATCATTATTTATTTTGATCATGGGCTTTATTAGTATTTGCTCCCTTAAGCATAGCTTTTCTCTCACTTGTTCCCAAATGATTCCTTCCCTTTACCCTAGCCTTACATTACATGCTTTAAAGACCTTCTGACCTTTGTGCATAGAATTGTATGAATGTGAAAGTGTTGCTTATCAATGCAAGTTATGATTTGACGTATTCCGAGTCGACTAGTAGGTTGAGCGTTCATTGTTTTATACACACGAGAGTGTGAGTTGGGAGGGCATTGTTCACATAAAGGGTTGGTTGGAGAGCGATCGAGTACATATTTTACTCGCCACATAAATGAGAGTTGAGTGTGTGAGCACCAGTCTTGAATTCTATATGCTCTTGTGGGTTGCTCTATTTGACAATTGTTAGGGAAGATTATTAGTTAGATGGATTTGATTGGTTGATTTTGAAGCATGTTTATTTGATTTACCCTGAATCGTTTGTGCTTGATTTTTTGGTTTTTGGGTGAAGCATATTTATTGATTCATTGATGAGATCTTTGCTTAGGGACAAGCAAAGGGTTGACTTGGGGGAGTTTGATGTGTCTATTTTATATAGTATTTTACCCCCGTCCCTTGGTCATAATTAGTAGTGTTTTTGGCTCTTTAAATCAACTTTTATTACTAATTGGTGTTTTCTAGTATTTTCGTAGATTTGGTTGACTTCTGCAGGGAATTACACTTTTGGAGTATTTTCCCGAGATATTTTGGAGAAATCACGAGCATTGGAGAAGCACGACCAAATTTTATAGCCCAGGGCCGGTTAGAGTCATCGAACAGGTGATTAAAGGCTCGGTATGTGTGATTCTGGGGCATTTGGACCGAGTATTCAAGACTCGAAGAGGAAACCCAGATTGGCCCGAAGAATTGGAGGCCAATCGTAGTCCAATTAGTGGCCCAAGAGAGGCGCCCAGCCAAAGAGGCTGGCGCCCGGAGGCGCGCCCGACCGGGTGGGAGAAGCGAAGGTCGGCGCCCGGCCGGACGCGAGAGTTTACCTGAAGAGCAAAAAGGCGCGCCCGATCGGGCGGTGCTTCGCCCGATCAGGCGCGTGTAAATATTTGGAGTTAATTTCGTCGTTTAAGTTTTTTTTAGTTTAGGATTTGTACGGAGTATAAATACTCCTCCGTAAAACGATTTTAAGGATCTCTCTCTCGATCTCTCTCTCTCTCTCTTTTTTATTCTTTCTTTACTCTGTTAATTGTTTTCTTAGATTTTCTTTCTCTTAAACCTTTGTTCTTAATCTACTCTTAATTCAAGATTTATTTTGGTAACGATTTCTCTTCTCTTAATCTTAGTTGTTTATTTCATTCCTTTAATCATGTCTTGCTTTTTTGCTTTGATTAGTTTAGTTTCTATTACGTGTGAGTAGTTTTCTTTCTAGGGTTTATGGGGATCCATAAATAATATGAAGGGGTAATTTATTGTTGTTAATTATCAATGCTAGATTACTTTCCTATTGATTGATTTAATGCTCTGTGACTAGATCAGGCCTGATCTTTTATGCATGAGTTTGACAATATTGATACGAGATTCGACAGATGAGAATTGATGTTTAGGTCGAGTTTCAATAGGCAGGTTAATTTATAAATGGTTAGGTCGAGATTCGAAAGATGAGATTTAATACCGGTAAATTAATTATGTGATTATAATACGTAGCGAAAGCCCTTTATAATCTGATTAATATATGCATTGATGAATGATTATTATATTCTACCCTAGAATATTATTTATTGGTGAACCTATGCCTTAGATCCTTTTATATGTTATTTTCTCCTTATTCTTGATCTCCGTAGTTTAGTTCATTATTCAAATAAAAATATTGGTTACCTCATAATCTAGATCATATTAGTTAATTAGGAATAGAAAGATCCGTTTCACTGTGGATTTGACCCTACTTCCCTATCAAAATTAGTTAGAGGATTTAGGAATTATTTTTTATTTGGGGATACGACTTTTCCCTGTCACCTCTAGTTCCCAAGACCGTGACCAAGCAACTTTAAAGGAGGAAAATGGCACCCCTCTTTCATTTTTCTTTATTTCTTTTTATTTCCTTACAAATTTGGTTTTCGATTTTGCATCAACCAACTTGCTAACCAATTTGGGCCTTATTTCCCTTTCTTGTATTAACCACACTACAAACCTATCAGACTATATTTTACCAACCCTTTTTGTTAGTGAAGCATTGGCTTGTGAGGTTTGAGATTTGAAATTGTTGATCATAAACAAGAAAACTATGTGAATCGGTCTAAGTAAGGTTTTAGAAGTTGAGCTTGAAAAAAAAAAAAACCAAGTGGAGTTTCACGAAAAATCTGTCCTTAGAAAAAAAGGCAAGGGCGTAGAATAAATGTAAAAAAAAAAAAAGATAATAAAAAAGGGCTTTTATGTTCTTCTCCCTTTAATGGATGTAGTGTGTGTAAGGTTTATATTAAAGGTTGTCAATTTGAGATTAGGTTCAATTCTTAGTTTGTTCTTAAGAGATAGCCACTCTTTTTCTTCACTTAGGAATTGCTACCAAATTTTCAAATTGATTCCCAACCTTTACCCTTAGCCGTAACATTACAACCCTAAAGACCCTTGGACTTTAATGTGGCGAGGTCAAAGACCGGTGGATGGAGATGGTCTTCAACCTTATGGAGAGAGTATGCATAGTCGAGATGTCAGGATGACCATATGGTTCTATACAAATACTTGTTTTTTCGGTTCTTTCGAGGAATCATGAGGAGCTCACTAAGGGGTGACTTGAAGCTAGTGGAGAGAACGTGGACCGTCTTGGATAGGCTAGGGCGGAGAGTGAAATCACTAGTTCTCTATGCTTAGCTTAGGTTTGTCTTTTTAAACCATGAGCATCTTGGAACGTGTTTTCCCTCATTGAATTGAGAAAGGTGAGTATTCTTTGGTGCATATATCTTCGTTTGAGCCCATATGGAGCATTTTCTACCTAATATCTTGAATGGTTTTCTTAAACCTTGTCATGTTATGTTTGTTGTGCTTATCTTTTTGTTTTGATTTTACTTTCTTGAGGAAAATCAAGAGGCAAGTGTGGGGGAAGTTGATGAGTGGCATTTATGCCACTATTAAGGTTCATTTAATGGCTATTTTCCTACATTTGTGCTTCTCTTTTATCTTCCTTTTTCCTAGATTTTTCCTACTCTTTTCTTTGATTCCCATGCTTGCGTTTTTTTTAGGAACTGTGGTCTTCAAAGAGGAGAAGGCTTAAGTCATATTGGAGCTGAAGAAAACAAGTTCTGCAGGAGTTGTGGTCGAACACTCTAAAAGGTTCGGTCGAACCTTAGGTTTGACCGAACCTGCACAAGATTCGACCGATCTTTGGAAGCAGGAACTTTTCAGATTTCAGCATTTTGCAAAAGCGGTCGAACCCCAGATGTTCGACCGAACCAAAAGTAGGGAGGTTTGACCAAACCAACACATGGTTCGACCAAACCTACCCTGATGTTCGACCAAACCTACCCTATGTTCGGTCGAACCTTTTCCCGACTTCAGCCAGCTATGTACAGACTATTTAAGTCCCGGTTTAGAACATTTTGATGCAATTAGATTAACTTAGTTCTATTTTATGAATTTTAGCTTAATCTAGAGAGAGAAAGCACTATTAGTCTTCATTTACTAGAGAGAAAAGGTGTGGATTCCTTCATTGATGAACTTGGATTGTAAAGAAGGAACTTGTTCAACCTTTATAGATCTTCAATGTCAATTAAAAAGAAATTTCTTACTCTTTCTCTTTACCTTTGCATTTGATTTTTTTTTTTTTTGTGTATTTTAATTCTCCTTCTTTGCTTGTTAATAATGTTGATGCTTATTGATTTGATGATTGATATTTTTTTTAACATGATTAGTGAGTAGCTTCCTTACTAGGGGAATTGGTGATGGTGTAGTTGAATCTCAAGAATGCTTTGATATTGAAATTGTTGTGATTGTGATTAAAGTCTTTGTTTTTCATATCATACTAGTTGTTTCTCTTGGGTGGCCAACCATTAGTCATAACTAGGTGGATTAACCTAGGTTGTAGTGATAGCTCGGCTTAGAAATTTCCTTTGCTAGATTGTTACCTTGATTTTCTTGACCTAAGACGATAGTGTAGGTTGTTGATGAATCAAGAAAGCAATTGACTCCGATAGGATGTTAGATTGTGTCTTAAACCATTGATGTGTGATTCTTAGTTCGTGTTTATTAACAATTTCATGTCTATTCATGCTTGAATTCAAACTTACCTAAGCCTATTCCCTTAGTGTCTTAATTTCACTACCTTAGCTTGCTTAATTTCCATTTTAGCGTTTTAGCTTCTATTTTACTGTCTTTAGATAACTACATTTGACTTTCCAAGATAGCTTAAGTGACTAGTGGTGATTGCATTGTTTAGTTTCTCCTTGTGGATCGATCTCTATACTTTCCTTATACTTGTATTAGGTTTTTTTAGGTGTATAAATTGTATTTTATTAGGGATAGACATTTAACGATGCGTTTATTCCTTTGTCTAATTGGCGCCGGCACCGGGGAGACGACTTCCATTGCTATTTCATTGCTTTATTGAGACTATCTAACTTTTTAATTGTTAGTGTTTGTTACTTTTGTTGCTTGTCAGTGCTTACCTTCTTCGTATCTTTGTTATATGATCAGAGGACAAACCCGCTCCAGGTCTTTGATTCCCATTGATCAAGAGCTAGAGAGGTCTTTATCCATACTACTAAGAAAAGCATGAGCAAGGAGTAGAAACTCTCATACCCCGACGAAAGAAGGAGTAAGAGATGAAGAAGATACTTTGCCCTCTTTTCCCTCAAGTGAAGAATTAGGTAGTCCAAACTCATCACCAAGTTCGAAAATCAATCCTTTTTCTACCATTGACTTTGAGAGTTTGAAGCCCCCAAAAATGGGAGAGAATACGCCTTTGATTCGTCTTGGGGATCCCGAAGCCTTTAGAGCGCAAAGTGGGATCTTAACTCCTACTTCTCAAGACAACAATTTCGAAATCAAGCCTAATTTGATTGCTTTGATAGAGAGGAAACAATTATCGAGTGGGAAGTTTGAGAGTCCTCATGAACATTTAAAAGAGTTCGAGAAATATTGTGATACAATAAAGGCCAATGGAGTGACTCAAGAATACATTCGACTCATGATGTTCCCGTTCTTTTTAATTGGAAAAGGTTTAGAGTGGCTAGAGAAGGAGGTGCCCCCAAAATCTTTCTCAACTTGGGACCAAGTTACCATGGCATTCTTTAGAAGGTTCTATAATCATAGAAAAACCGCCGAAGCTCGATATTTGATTCAAGGCTTCCGCCAAAAGAGTGGTGAGTCCTTAAGTGCGGCTTGGGAACGATACAAAGAACTCCAATGTTAATGTCCACATCATGGAATACCTAAGTATCAACTCATTCACACTTTCTATGGTGGTCTCTCACCTCAAGGAGGAACAAGCTTAGATGCCGGAGCCGGTGGACCAATAATGAATAAAGCAGAAAATGAGGTGGAACAAATCATAGAGGAGGCCGCAAGGTATTATGAAGATTGGTATGAAGGAGATAGGGATGCTACATCTAGCAAGGGTGTTTATGCCTTAGAGAAAGCTAACACAATCAACAACCTCTCCATCCAAATCTCCAACATGACCAAACAAATGGATGAGCTAATGAGAGAAAAATCCAATCCTCAAAGGAATACCTCCCCTCCAACCAAGGGGGGCAATGGTATGAACGCCCCTTCTTCTTCTTCTTATAATTCAATGCCTCAAGGATGTGTGTTTTGTGCTAATTGTGGAGCCTATGATAATGATACCTCTCAATGTGTATATTCTTGTGAAGTTTAACCCCCTCTCCAAAAACATGATGATAATGTGGAAGATATTAATGCTATGAATTTTGCTCCTGGAATGGGGAATATGGGGAACAAGAGGCCAAACACCAATCAAATAGGGAATTGGAATCAAAGTGGAACTGTGGTTGGAACCAAAGTGGTGGTGTTTATGATAACCAATATCATGGTGGGAGAGGCCCTTCCAATTTCAATGGTAGAGGCTACTCTAACCAAAGAGAGTATGTTAATCAAAACTAACAACCTAACTCCCGATACTATGACCATTAAAATCAAAATTGTGGTCATCAAAGTAACAAGGGAAACAATCAACAAAGCAATGTTCTTTACCAAGGCACCGGAGGAAATAAGGGTCAATATGTCTCTAACTATGCCCAAATTAATAGGCCTCAGGATTTCCATCAACCCCAACTTCCCCCACGTCAACAACCTCTTCAACTTAAAGCTTCGCCATATGATCCCGTGATGGCTAAAATAGACACCTTATTGAAATTACGTGAGGAGGATCAAAGGAGGCATGAAGAGGAACTAAAACGAACCAATGCTCATATATAAAAATGCTTGAAACTCAAATAGCTCAACTTGCTTCTAACTAATCCCCTTCTTCTTCCTCTTCCACCATCCCAAGTCAAGGAGTCAACCCAAAACCTTTGTATGGCGTGACAACTAAGAGTGCAAAGGTAGTGGGGAGCGACCCGTTAGTGGAGGAAGAGCCTCAAGAACAAGTGGAATTAGAGAATGAGGGTGAGAGAGCCAATGAGCCATTGAGTGTTGAGAAAGAAGAGGATGTTGAGGTGACAATGAAGAAGGAAGATACCCCCTTGCCCCTAAATTGTCAACCTAGAGAGGAAAAGCTACCCTTTCCACAATGATTTGTGAGAGCTAAGCTTGATGCTCAATTTGGGAAGCTTTTGGAGGTGATAAAGAATTTGCATTTTTTCTTCCTTTTGTTGATGCTATGAAACAAATGCCCCACTATTCCAAATTCTTAAAAGACCTTTTGAGTGGGAGAAGGGAGTGTGAAAGGGAGAGCTTGACTGCTAATTGTAGTGCCGTTATTTCCAATAAGCTTCCTACCAAGTTGAAGGATCCGGGTAGTTTCTCTATCCCTTGTTCCATTAATGGTGTCGAGTTTGACAAGGCATTGTGTGATTTAGGAGCAAGCGTGAGTCTTATGCCCTATTCCATCTACCAAAAGCTTAGTGTAGGAACCCTTTCACCCAAAAATGATAATCTCCAACTAGCGGACCGTTTTACCAAGTTTCCCATGGGTAAAATTGAGGACATTCCCCTTAGGGTTGGAAAGTTCACATTTCCTGTGGACTTTTATGTGCTAGAGATGGATGAGAATGAGAGGATTACTATAATTTTGGGTAGGCCATTTCTAGCTACTTGTAGACTAATTATCGATGTGAAGGAGGGTAAGATGACCCTAAAAATTGATAAAGATTTAATTGATTTTGATTTTAATATTGTCATGCAACAACCTTCCTCAAGTAGTGAATGTTATAGAGTTGATGTTCTTGATAATGTTCTTAATGAATTTTCTCACTCTTCTTTGTATGCTACTAACGTTTCTCTTGAAAGTGTATTATTAAATGAATTCAAGATAGGTGCTCACAAGAAGGACATGCAATTTTCTAAGGATTTACTTGAGGAAAGCAAGAGGAAGTTTAAAGATGAAAGCATGGAGGAAGAGGCCCCCTTTATTCATAATCTCTTTCAAGTTGAAGAAAGTGAAGAGGGCTTCAATGGTAAGGGAGCACCAAAGTTAGACTTGAAACCTCTACCTTTGGGATTGGGTATGCGTATCTCGACTCCAATGAGTCTTTCCCTATGATCATCAATTCTAATCTAACGGAGGAGCAAACCTCCCTCTTGATCGATGTTTTGAGAAAATACAAGAAGGCTTTGGGATATACCATTGATGACATCAAAGGTATAAGCCCATCCTTCTACATGCACAAAATCGATCTAGAGGGAGATGCTAGACCCGTTAGACAAAGCTAAAGGAAGCTTAACCCTTTCATGCAAGAGGTTGTGCGGAAGGAAGTGGCTAAGCTCCTTGATGCGGGAATTATATACCCAACTGCTCATAGTGATTGGGTATCTCCTGTACAAGTCGTGCCTAAGAAGGGTGGCATAACGAAAAGTGAAAAATGATAATGATCAACTAGTCCCTAATAGGCTTGTTACTGGTTGGCGTATGTGCATTGACTATCGCCAAATCAATACAAGCACATGCAAAGATAATTTTCCACTACTTTTCATTGATCAAATGTTGCAGAGGCTTACAAAGTATTCTTTCTATTGTTTCCTTGACGGTTATTCGGGATTTTTCCAAATCCCGATTGACCCCAAGGATCAAGAGAAAACGACCTTTACATGTCCCTACATTACTTACGCGTATCGTAGAATGCCTTTTGGACATTGTAACACCCTCGCAACATTAAAAAATTGCATGATGTCAATTTTCAGTGACATGATTGAAGATAAGATAGAAGTCTTCATGGATGACTTCTCTGTTGGAGGAGCCACTTATGAAGATTTTCTATCCAATCTATCTCGTTGCCTAGAGAGATGTGAGAGGGAAAACCTTGTGTTGAATTAGGAGAAATGCCATTTTATGGTAGAAAGCGAAATTGTTCTTGGGCATAAGATCTCCCATGCCGGCATTGAGGTAGATAAAGCCAAGGTAGAGGTTATTGAGAAACTTCCTCCCCCCACCAATGTGAGGGAAGTGAGATCCTTTCTTGGCCATGCCAGGTTCTATCGGTGTTTTATAAAATATTTTTCATTGATTGCTAAGCCTCTCACATCCCTCTTGTAGCAAGATAAATAGTTTATGTTTGATGATGTTTGCCAAGAGTCTTTTTGTAGGTTAAAAGAGGCCCTTTGCATCGCCCCAATCGTCTAAGGACCAGATTGGTCTTTACCATTTGAACTCATGTGCGATGCAAGCGATGAGGCTATTAGATTGGTTCTCGAGCAACGAAAGGGAGGAAAACTTCATGTCATTCACTATTTGTCCAAAACTCTCAACGATGCCCAACGAAATTACACTACTACTTACCGAGAAGGAATTCTTGGCAGTTGTCCATTCTTTTGAGAATTTTAGAACCTATATCATCGGTTCTTGGACTATAGTGTACATCGACCACTCGGCTCTCAAATATTTGATAAGCAAGAAGGAAGCTAAGCCAAGATTGTTTAGATGGGTTTTAGTCCTTCAAGATTTTGACTATGAAATGAGAGAAAAGAAGGGGGCCAAAAATGTGGTGGCGGATCACCTTTCAAGGCTAGGTGGTGCAAGGTTTCAAGATGATGGTTTGCCAATAGAGGATGCCCTAAGGGATAATGTGCTATATTCCCTTGAGGTGAAGTCAGAGCCATGGTATGCGGATATAGTGAATTATTTGGCTTTTGGCGCCATACCTCCGAATTTCACTTCATAACAACGTCGAAGACTCAAGCATGAGGCCAAGAGGTACATTTGAGATGATCCTATTTTGTTGAAGAGAGAAATCGATGGTTTGTTGAGGAGATGCGTCCCCAACGACGAAGTTCAAAGTGTTCTCCATATGTGCCACTCTTCTTCTTTTGGTGGGCATATGAGTGCTCAAAAAACCGCCTCCAAGGTTCTTCAATCCACTACAACAAATCATCACTCCCACGAATTATGCCACGGGAATTCCAAATTCGTGGCATAATTTCGATTAGCCACGGGAAAAAAAACTATGACACAAAACCTGAATAAGAAGAATAATTTATGCCACGGGTATTTATTTTCCCGTGGCAAATATCACACTTGTGCCACGAGTAGCGCTTTTCCCGAAGCAAACTTTATATTTGTGCCACAAACAGCTATCTTCCCGTGGCAAACGTTTTATTAGTACTGCGAGTCGTTTTTTTTTTTTTCGTGGCAAATTTTACACTCGTGTTACATGTAATAATTTTTTCGTCACAAGCATACAATATTTATGCCATGATTTTTGCTAAAAATGTAAAAAATTTTGTAACTAGATCTACTCATGACATGGAAAAGAGGAAATCATAGCATACTATAACTAGTTTATATAAAACAATAATACAAATTAGAGGTCAAATATATTTATATTTCTAATACACACTTATATTTTCTTTATAAATATGCTTGGTTTATTTATTAGTAGAAATTTAAAGTCACCTAAAGAATGCATTAGTTTTATAAAAACCTCAACTCCGATAATCTGTATTATTAGTCATATCAGCAGTCGCGTGATAAAGTCCCTATGAAAAATAATGTTTATTACACCCATCAAACTTAAAAAAAGGGAATTTAGCTTCAATAATCAATACCAATAAAACAATACGTTTTCATAAAATTTCAATAGAGAAAATATACTCTAAGAAATTTTAAAATTTTTTCTCTTCTTATTTTAATCGTCTGCATTCACAAGTAAATTCCCTTATTTCAATTTTTTTTTTTAAACCAAATGACTTCCCTTGAATGTACGAGTAATAAATCTGTAAAAGTTTTAATAACAGGCAACTTGAGTAAATAAAAAACTACCTCAGTTTAACAACCCCCCAAATGATCCGTTCTCTTGCTATATTTCCCCTCCTTTCTCTCTCAGTTTCCATTGAAGCGCACCCATCGTACTCCATTGAAGCGCACTCAAAGTTCTCCATTGAAGCAGTTTCTAAGGTAAAATTTTTATTTCTTTTTTTCATCATCCAGTTTCAATTTCTCAATCTAGGATTTTATGTATCCTAAATTTTATTCACATTACACACAAATTGAGGGTTCCAAACAAAGCTCAATGGCATCCTCCATTCCTCCATTTCTTGGCTTTCGATTCATCATCCTCCACCGTCGTCTACAAGTCCTGGATTCAATTTGTGCGATTTATAAGGTGGAATTCGATGAATTTTCCTCAAGAACTAAAATATCCAGTCTTAATTCGAGAAAATTCGAAAAATTCGACACTAAATTTTGGGCCAATTTAAACGGTTTTTCATTCAATGATTCAAGAAACAGCAAATTCGAATCAATTTCGAATCAAAAATCAGAAATTTGAGGTTAGGGTTTCTGGGTTATTTAGCTTTGCATTATATTTTGGCTTTTTGGTCCAATTATTCACGTTAAATGCTTTAATTTCTTGGGCTTAATTTGATTTGATTTCTTTGTAATGGTTATTTGATATCAAATTAGTTCCACTATTCGCAATTGAACTAACAATTCTTTTTTAAGGGCAAAATTCCCTATTTTTTCTTCTTCAATTGGGTTATTTTATTAGGTTCTTGCTCAATTTGTATCTACTGGATTAATGTATACAATTCTAAGCATTTTTGTCTTTGTTTTTTTTTTTAATTTTTTATCTCTGTAATTTTTTTATTTATTCAAACTATCTAAGTTTCTTGAATTTGATGGATGTTTGTTATGTATACCTGCATATTAAATATAAATTATGGTCATTTGTGATATAAGTGGTTGTTGATGAGTAGTTATTGTTGAAAACTAGAAATCATGCCTTCACATTGTACACTTTATGAGTTTGTGACATTAGTTTGACTGGTAATGTATTCTGAAACAATATGTAAAATGTTAGTTTGATACCTTAGTTTTATTATTATGTATTTGAAACCAAAATAAATTGTGGGTGAAGGGTGAATATTGAGAGTCACCGTGATCCTTGCCAATGCAAGATAAGCTAAGTCACTAGATTGATGATTCGAGCTTTTAGTAAAACCGACTCCTTTTAATGAAATTGTTTGATGATGAACATGTTAATTGAGAGGGGATGTGATCTTATAATTACTAATAAGATAAGGAACTCAAGTTTGTTTAACCGACTCCTTATTATTTGATAATTGTATCAAATTTGGCGTTTAAGATGTTTCAGATCCCTTTAATGTCAAGATCTAGGTTCAAAGTGGGTGCCCCTCCTGCCCTTTTAAAAAGTTGTTTAACTTTCATTAGCCAAGATAATATTAGTGTCAGTATATTAGCCTTTTCAAAGTCATTAGTTGGGTGATAAGGTTTCTAATTTTCAAACCTGAGTTTGTTATTGATTAGTACTTTAATTATTTATACAGGAGGAAGTGGGGTTGTTACTAGTTTATGATGTCAAATTGTACCTTGCTGGTACAACATCTAACTCACAGGATGGTGTCACAATTGTTTTTGGAAAGTGTTTGCTTGTGCTCTAAGACATGGCTGAGCAAAATAGTCCTCTCTTGGTAAGTTAATCCTTTTCAGTTAATCTAACTAAGTTTATAACTTTCTTCCGTTACTGAAATCAACCTGTTTATTAATCATACTCATAAAATATCTATGTTAGTTGGTTATAAGTATCATTTCTTGATACTTGCTTGTGCGCTATTATTGCCTATGAAATTGATATGCGTGCTTCTGGTTCTGCTGCTGGTTTTTCTTCATAATCTGTTCATAAAGCATCACGGTTTGTTGAAGTTGATGTCCTATGTGTGTTTTATTAATATGTATAATAGTTTTAAGCTTATATTAGTTCAGAACACTGGTAGTACCTAAGTCCTATATATGTGATGATATGTGCATTTCTTCAGATGTCAAATTTTTAGACTATAAGCACAAGCAAACTACCACTGTAGCTTTTGTAAACAAGTATATAGCCAGTTAGGCCTCTACTGTATCTTTTCGTTGTGTATTAAAAAAACAGGGATTGTAATAGCCAATATGACTCCACTATACCTTGTTTTGAATATGAACTCTCTCCTTCAATGAGGCTTGCAGCCACTACTGTTTTCTAGTGCTCAAAAGGGAAATCCATAGTAGGTGCTTAAAAATCAGTAATAAATCAAAGTAAAAAAAATCTTCTTTTTTTTAGAAGATATTGTAGATAGGGTGTATAGTATGCTACAACTAATCAAGTGAAGAAAAGCCAGGAAATTTGCTCTATTGTGTCTTTCACGTGAATTTCTGTCATTTTTTCTGTCTCTGTGTGCTCTGATTGTACCTTATGCTTGTACGTGCATGGAAGACACTTCTTTTAATAGTAACTAGTGGGAGTGAAAGATATTTTCTTAGGACTAATAGTGCTCCTCATGAGAGATGGAAAAAAGAATATTCTTATGGATGTGCTGGAATCTTTAATGCGCCTGTTGTTCTATCACTATATGCCAAACTATTTGAAGAGGAATGCATTGCTCTAGGGTGCTCCAAGAAAGCAAGGTGTTTAAGATGCTCCATGGTTTACCGTTGTTGTTGTAGTTGGGTGCTATTACTGCATGCTGCTCTCTGCTGATTGTTGCTACTACCCATGCTGATTGTTGCTGCTCCTATTGTAGTGTATACTGATTTTTTTTTTTTGGATGATGTGTATATAATTTACAAGCAATTAATGAAATTATCATAGTTTTATGTGTATATACTATATATGCTCTATGTATGTTTATCAATTACAAAACCACTACCTTTAAGTTGCTTTGATTCGGTGCCTATCCTAGTGTTGTTAGCCACACGGTAATAATTATATCAATTAAGTTTATTAGCCAAGGTAATATTTGTGGCTAACAAGCTAATTAGCCACGATAATATATGTGGCAAACAAGATAATGTGGCAAGTGAATTTGTTTGCCACATGAGTACCCGTGGCATAAATTTTATAATTTGCCACGACATTTGTTTTCCCGTGGCGAAATCCTAGCCACGGCCTCTTGTGCCACAGGAGTAAATTTCAAAATTCCCGTGGCTAAATTACATAGCCACGGGAATTTTAAACTTGTGCCACGATTTTACACGTGGCACAAAGGTCAATTTGTTGTAGTGATCTATTCTCTTTTGGCCTTCTCTATTCAAGGATGCTTGGATGTTTTTCAAGACTTGTGATAGATGTCAACGGATAGGAAATATTTCTAGGAAGGATGAAATACCGCAAAACCCCATCCTTGAGCTTGAAGTTTTTGATGTGTGGGCTATAGATTTCATGGGCCCTTTCATTTCTTCACATGGGAACAAGTATATCTTGGTTGCCGTTGACTATGTCTCTAAGTGGGCGGAGGACGTGGCTTCCCCTACAAACGATTCTAAGGTGGTGGTTAATCTTTTTAAGAAGGTGATTTTTCCGAGAATTGGTGTTCCAAGGGCCATAATTAGTGATGGGGGGTCACATTTCAAGCACAATACCTTCGTTAGACTTCTTGATAGATATGGAGTATCTCATAAGTGAGGGCTCGCTTACCATCCTCAAAAGAGTGGTCAAGCGGAGATCACTAATAGGGAGCTCAAAGTGATCTTGAGAAGACGGTGGCAAGGATAAGGAAAGATTGGTCATCTAAGTTCATTGACTCTTTATGGGTTTATAGGACCGCTTTCAAGACTTCAATAGGGACTACTCCCTACAAGCTTGTTTAAGGGAAGAATTGTCACTTGCCCGTAGAGATGGAGCATCGAACTCATTGGGCTATCAAGCAAATCAACTTTAACATCCATAGCGCGGGTGTGCAAAGAATTCTTGAGTTACATGAGTTAGAAGAGTTGAGAATGAACGCTTATGATAGTGCAAGCATGTACAAGGCAAGGACCAAAGCTTGGCACGATGCTCAAATCTTAAAAAAGGACTTTGTTGAAGGCCAAAAGGTTCTCCTCTACAATTCTCGTTTGAAGCTCTTCCCGGGCAAGCTTAGATCGAGGTGGAGTGGTCCATTCATTATCACAAGAGTGTTTCCCTATAGTTATTTTGAGATCGCTAATGATGAATATTCCCGGTTCAAAGTTAATGGTCACTGTCTTAAGCCTTATTATGAAGGGAATTCCATTGATAAGCCGGTCATGTATCCACTCTTTGATGTGCATCATAAATTTGATCCTCCTTGATTAGTTCAAGGAACGTTGAGCTTTTCTAACCCTTTTCTACTCTTCTCTTTTCTTGATGCTTTAATTTTTCCATCTACAATTTTGGATTGATGGATTTATGTTTTTCAGGTTTTCATTCTGTTGGAATCGTTGGTATACCTTGCCTTTAGCATGATTGTATGGTATTTTAGTGTGTTTTGAAGAGAAGTTTTTGTGCATATTTTGAAGCTTTTGTTTTTGATGGAAGTCCGAGCGAGCTCCATTGCGGTTCGAATACTCTCAATCTAGAAGCAAAACTGCTGCAAAATGAGAATTTTTGAAAATTTGGGTGGTTCGACCAAACTCCCTGAAGGTTTGGTCGAACCTTGTAAAAAGTTTGACAGAACTTTCTTGAGTTCGCCCGCTCCTACACTGGAAGTGTAATATGAAAACTTTTTACCAGAATTGCAGGAATGAAAGATTCAGAGTAGGTTTGACCGAACCCAGGGGTGGTTCGATTGAACCTTGGTGTGACCGAACTATCTAAAGTTCGGCCACTCCTATTTTGGAACAAAAATCTGAAAACTTTCTGCCTAATCTGAAAACTTTCTGCCTAATTTTTGAATTTAAAGTTTGAGAGTAGGTTCGACCGAACCTTGAGGTAATTCGACCGAATTGTGGGTAAAGTTCGACCAAACCTACCCAAGGTTCGAACGAACCTTTGTCGGACAATTTTTTGTAAGGCAAAGAAAAGCCGCACAACTCTTCTTCTCCATTCCCCTTCATTCAACTTTATTTCTCTTATCTTCTCCTTCTCCTTCTCACTCTAAAACTCTATTGTCACACCCCATTTCAACCTCAAATCTCCAACAAAATCACTCCAATCTTCTCTATTTCTCACTTATTTTTCATCCTTTACTCAATTTCTACAATCTACACCCGAAATTCCTCACAAAACTCCACCTTTTCAAAGTTTCCCCAATTTCTAGGGTTTGAGTGAATTGCTGTTTTTGAGTTTCTACATGCTTCCAATCAATTGTGGTATTGTTTTTCTAGCTTTTGCAAGTTCATTTTGTCCATTTCTCTTATTTTTTCCATGTTTTACATGTTAAAGTATGAATTGTGTTAATACTGAGATTGTTAGTAATGGCTTGTTTGATGTTTGTGGTTATTGGGATTTCCTTGTTGCAATTGATTGGTTGTTGATAGTAGAACTTGCTTTATGATGATTATGCATGTATACCTTGATTTTATTTGGTTTCAATGTATTTGCTTGAATATGTTCATTTCACATTAGGTTGTTTTTGCTACTACTTTTTGATTGAGAAATTTATGAGTTGGATATATGTAGTTTTGAGATTGTTATTCATTGTTCTTGGTTTGATATTGATGGTTTGTGAGTGATTATCATGAATTTAGGGGACATCATGCCGTATTTCACCGAGACTTTCTTAGGATTTGCATATGAATGCCAATGAACTTTTCGTTCTTGCCTTGGTTCATAAGTGTTTATTAATGCCTTGAATTGCATTGTTGTTATCCTCTACATCTATTTCACAATTCATGGCTATTACTTTCATGCACACACTTTTTATCTTGGCAAGCTTTTTATGACACCTCTTGGCTTGCATCTTCCTAATGATATTCTTGGTTATTTTGTAGAGTCATAATGTTCGGTAAAAGTAAAAGCAAATCCAAGAGGAAGAGGGCGGGTGAGCCCTCAACAACCTCTTTCCCACCTCCGTCGGGCATTAACGATCACGACATCATTGCTCCCAATGAGCATTTTTTGAATGTCTACCAATCACTCATCTCTAGTCCAATTCGATCAACAAGGTTCTTCTGTGCTATAACCTTGAGGAGACTCATCATCTTGGACGAAGTGGTCCGGCCTGCTCAAAACTTTTGGTGGGGTGATTTCATCCACCTTTCCGCTCACACTTATGAGCGAGTTACATTGGAGTTCCTTGCTTCTCTCCGCAAGGAAGTATTATAAGAGGATGATGATGGCAATGAACCTCAACTTGTTATTCACTTCCACATGTTCAATGAGGATCATTCTTTAACCGAGAGTGAACTAAATGAAATCTTATTGCCCTTTCTTTGAAGGATGGCCTACATGGACCAAATAGAATTGCTCCCCTACGTGCTACAAAACAGAGAGGAAGCGGAAGAGGGGTTTCCTCCTTATGCTCTCTCTATCATCGCTCTCTGTCAACAGCGTTTCATCAACTACACAACCAACAAACGCAAGTTTATCCTCTTGGTGGACAAAGTGGAAGAATGGTGTGTCCTTCCGGACCCCAATCTCACTTCGATGGACCATTGCGATACTCTAAAATGGAGGATCACCCGACAGTTCATCCTCGACGACTTAAGGAGGAACCGAACCCGGGGCACTATTCCACATTCTTAACCGGTCCACCATCCGGAGCAACCCGTTCCCCCCTTTAGAGGGGGAGGTGAGGCATCTTCTTCTTCTTCTTCCTTTCTTCCTTTCGATATGAATGCCATCCGTAGTACCCTTGAGGATATCCGCCGTGATAACCAAACTTCCATTGAACAATGGGGGTACTACGGAAGGATGAATTATGACAATATTGTGCAAGCGGGCCTTCAAGCGCCCTATGTTAACTATCCGTACCACCCTCCTCAAGAAGGTCCGGTTCCTTATTGGGATCCCTATGACCCCAACAACCCTAACCCCAATGTCTATCCCTATTGGGTAGGTCCCATTGACCCTTCCCAACGTATTGCCACCCCTCCTTACGATCCATATTGTCCGGGTGGATGTAATCCGGCCTTTGACCCGACATCTACATCCACCCAAAACCCTTTTGATGGTGGTTGGGGTGACAAAGGGTGGCCCTATGAGCATTTCAACCAACCTTTCCACCCATTCATGGATACTCCCGGGTTTGATTTCGATAACCCCGCTAGGGAGCAAGGAGATAGGAGCCCGAGATGAGGGTTCCCTTACATCCCCCCAAAAAATTGGTTGTTTGAATTTGGTTCTAAGGAACCTGGGATCGTTGATGTTGTTATCAACGATCAATTGTTTGATGATTGGGATTTATTTGGATTTTATGCCTCATTTGTGAACCCTTTAGATTTCTTCCTCTTCTCTTTTGTTTTATTTTCCTTTTTGTGTTACAAACATGACCATGACAGAATGAAATGATTTTAATTTGAAATTTTCTCATGCATTTGGAATTGGTTGTATTATGATGTGCCAATGAGTACTTGTCTTCCTAATTTACGATGGCTTACACGGCTTGAGAGTGCTTATGGTTGAGATAAACAATGTAATCCCCCATATTTTAAAATATATTATAAATGAAATTATATATTATTATAATATTTACTGGTATTTTTCCGGAATTTAATTTCAAAAGTTTCAAATTATTTTTGGGGTTGATAAGCGATTTTATTACAAAGAACTTTTTATGAACCTTCCTTCTATAATTTATGTCCAACAAACAAACCAAACCCAGTTTACTTCCTTAATTGACCCATTAATTTGATGAGGCCCAATATCCCTACTTACCCTACTATCCTCTCTCCTATAAATACCCCATACATCCCCAAAAATTTCCCCACACAAAGGTTAGTCTTATTTTTTTTCTCCTTTGTTTTATTAATTTGTGTAATTATAATTATTGATTATGGATTTTGATTTTATTATTTGAAATTAATTTAATTAGTATCAAATTGTATTTTGATGATTAAACTTTATAATTTCAGATTTTATAAATGTTATAATTTTCAGATTTTGTAAATTTAATAACCTAGGGTTTTTAATCATTGAAAATCATGATTTTAGGGTTTTTATGAACAATCGATTTAGGGCTTTTATAGTATTGATGTTTTGAAATTTTGGTGATTATACTACTAATTACTTTAACTTAATTCCAGATTATTTTGAACACGTAAATTCGTGTTTTAATGTTTAGATTTTGGTTCGTTAATATTAATCCCGTTTTAATCCCGATCAGGTTCTGAACTCATCCGATTTTGACAAAAAAGTAGTGTTTTCCTTGTGGAAACAATGTTTTAAGAAAGACTCACTACCTTTGGTAATGAGTACCACCTTCTCGTGGCCAAATTCAGCCTCTAAATATTATTTTCGGGCAGTTTTTGATTTTTAACGAAGTTTTTTTTATGCTTAATGTTTATGATTAGTTTTGGGTTTTGATTTTATAGTATAAAGTTTATATTTTTAGTATCAAAATCATGTTTTTATGTTTTAAACTAATAATTTCAGATTATATTGTTGTTATAATTTTCAGATTTTATAAGTTTAAAAACCTAGGGTTTCAATTTATTTAAATTGGGATTTTAGGGTTCTTATGACTAATTAAATTGGGGTTTTGTTCCTATTGTATTTCTAATGCATAATTAACCATAAAAACATGTTTTTAATGAATTTTTAAGGAGTTTTAATCTAAATTATATTGCTGGAAATTTTGTTAAGTATTAATTTATTATTGTTGCTTGTTTTCTAGGAAGTGATTATTTCTTAGGAGACTTGTAAGTGATTAAAAGTGGCACAAAGGATTGTTTATACGAGGTACGTACATGTCTACTTCGTTGTAAGTAGTATCATGTTTAGGTACCAAAGAAAAGAACTTAGTTTCATGATTAGAGAACACTTGGATAAAAATTGTTTGGTTATACATTTAATTAATTCATGTGCTTATCTTTATGAGACAAGTTTTAGTGAATTGATTATGTTTGTATGGAATTATGGATGCAAACATGTTGAATTATATTGGATTATGGAATGTTGATATAGGCATATTTTTATTGGATCGGTTTGTTAACCACATTTGGATCATTAAAGGATTGAAATTGAATGGTTTAAGTGGAGTGAATTTATTAATTATTCCACAAGGTTGTTATTTATTTTATTACTCGAGCATGACTTGTTAGTATGTTGCGTAAAGGTGGATTAAGCCGAAATGGCTAGGTGGGTTGACTATGTTTTAACAATTTTGAATAATTTGGAAGTTTAAAGGAATTAAAGGTCAACTTGTGATGTGATCACCATTGTCCTAAATAAGATTAAAAGTGAATTGATGTATGATTGTTATGTATGGTCTTCTTGAATGAGTTGGCTATTAATTAAAATTGTAATCACGTAAAGTGAAACATGGATGAGCAATAAAACTCTGGAAAGCGTGCACTTCTAGAGTATTGACAATTATGGGTTGGGGTACACGGTGGTAGCCCGTGGCTTTTCGAGGCTTGTTTGATCAACATGTCCTCTTTTCTTTTGGTATTTACATTTTTATTTTATAATGAAAGTTAGATGGGATCCTAGACTAACTTTGTGAGAATGGAGTCGCGCCCATTCTTGCATCGCGCTAAACTTTTATTTTAAATGGTCATTTGGGACCAAAATGATTTGGTGGATTGGACAACCTCGTCTATTGCTTAGTCCAACTAAATGAATTAAATTAAATATAAAGAGTCAAGTGTTTGGAATTGATTAGCAAGTATGTTGAGTCGATTGAATTGTTTAAGTGTGGAGTCTTGATTAATGAATTTATGTTGTATGTTTATTTACTTTAATTAGTTGAGCATGCTAGGCTTGGTACGTTGTAGCTTGTATGTACTCAGCTTTGCTGATTGCGTGCTTTTGTGTGTTTTCTTTTGGTCATGGCCTTCGCCTTTCAATGACCCTGTGATGATCCAATTATTACACTTGTATTATTAGGGAGCAGTATTGCACAGGTTAGCTTGATGATGTGAAGTTCGGGGATTTGACATACGCATTGTCAAGGGATTGGTGTGATTGAGAGTATTCGTTCTTTGTGTTGAACTTATTTGTGTTTTACTATTTTAATTATGTTTTGGGATTTTGGAATATTGGTTTGGTTTTAATAAGGGCCTTTATGGTTCCAATTTGTAAGCTTTGACTTATTGGTTTTCTAAATTATATTATTTTAATATTTAAGTTGGATTTCCGCTGCAATACTTTGATAAAGCCTTAACGTTTTAACACGTGGCGGTAACATGCCAATGGTTCTCCTCTATTTTTATTTAAAGTAAGTGGTTTGGAAAAGGGAGAATTATTGGGGTGTTACAGACAAATTTTAAGCTAAGTTAGTAAGGCTAAGATCTATTGAGGACGTTTGAACCCTTAGTTTACGGGAAAGTAGTAAGATGGTGTTGCTCTCTATAGTGGATATGAAGCCCTTTAGTTGGTATTTGCTTACTTCCCATCCCATGTGAGGTTTAAATTCTTCAAGACTTCATCAATCTTGTTGAGCGGCATTTAGGATCCTTGACCATGAATAGCTTAATCCTTGTGTTGTTCTCTAGTTCCCAAGACCGTGACCAAGCAACTTTAAAGGAGGAAAAGGACACCCCTCTTTCATTTTTATTTATTTTCTTTTTATTTCGTTACAAATTTGGTTTTCGATTTTGCATCAACCTAGTTGCTAACCAATTTGGGCCTTATTTCCCTTTCTTGTCTTAACCACATTACAAACCTATCGGCCTATATTTTACCAACCCTTTTGTTAGTGAAGCATTGCCTTGTGAGGTTTGAGATTTGAAAGTGTTGATAATAAGCAAGAAAACTATGTGAATTAGTCTAAGTAAGGTTTTAGAAGTTGAGCTTGAAAAAAAAAAAAACCAAGTGGATTTTCACGAAAAAGCCGTCCTTAGAAAAAGGCAAGGGCGTAGAATAAATATTAACAAAAAAAAAGTTAATAAAAAAGGGCTTTTATGTTCTTCTCCCTTTCACGGATGTAGTTTGTGTAAGGTTTGTATTAAAGGTTGTAAATTTGAGATTATGTTCAATTCTTAGTTTGTTTTTGAGAGACAGCCACTCTTTTGCTTCACTTAGGAATTGCTACCAAATTTTCAAATTGATTCCCAACCTTTACCCTTAGCCGTAACATTACAACCCTAAAAACCCTTGGAATTTTATGTGGCAAGGTCAAAGACCAGTGGAGGGATATGGACTTCAACCCTATGGAGAGAGTATGCATAGTCAAGATGTCAGAATGACCTTATGGTTCTATACAAATACTTGTTTTTCCGGTTCCTTCGAGGAATCATGAGGAGCTAACTAAGGGGTGACTTGAAGCTAGTGGAGAGAACGTGCACCATCTTGGATAGGCTAGGGCGGAGAGTGAAATTACTAGTTCTCTATGCTTAGCTTAGGTTTGTCTTTTTCAACCATGAGCATCTTGGAACGTGTTTTCCCTTATTGAATTGAGAAAGGTGAGTATTCTTTGGTGCATATATATTCGTTTGAGCCCAAATGGAGCATTTTCTATCTAAGAGCTTGAATGGTTTTCTTAAACCATGTCATGTTATGTTTGTTGTGTTTGTCTTTTTGTTTTGATTTTCCTTGCTTCCTTGCTTGAGGACAAGCAAGAGGCAAGTGTGGGGGGAGTTAATGAGTGGCATTTATGCCACGATTAAGGTTCATTTTAATGGCTATTTTCCTACGTTTGGGACTTGTTTGCATCATTTTCCTTACACTTAGTTCCCTTCTCTTTTATCTTCCTTTTTCCTAGATTTTGCCTACTGTTTACTTTGATTCTCATGCATGTGTTTTGTAGGAATCGGGGACTTCAAAGAGGAGAAGGCTTAAGTCAAATTGGAGCTGAATAAAACAAGTTCTAGAGGAGGTATGGTCGAACTCTCTGAAAGGTTCGGTCGAACCTTGGGTGTGACCGAACTTGCATAAGGTTCGACCAAACGTTGAAAGCAAGAACTTTTCAGATTTCAGCATTTTGCAGAAGCGGTCGAACACCAGAAGTTCGACCAAACCTGGAGCAGGGAGGTTCGACCGATCCTACCCACGGTTCGACCAAACCTACGCTGATGTTCAACTGAACCTACCCTATGTTTGGTCGAACCTTTTCCCGACTTCAGCCAGCTATACACGGACTATATAAGTCCCGTTTTAGAACGTTTTGATGTAATTAGATTAACTTAGTTCTAATTTCTTAATTTTAGCTTAATCTAGAGAGAGAAAGCACTATTAGTCATCATTTGGTAGAGAGAGAAGGTGTAGATTTCTTCATTGATGAACTTGGATTTTGAAGAAGGAACTTGTTTGACCTTTGTAGATCATCCACTTCAATTAATGAGCAAATTCTTACTCTTTCTCTTTAGCTTTGCATTTGATTTTGTTTGTTTATTTTGATTCTCCTTCTTTTCTTGTTAATCATGTTGATGCTTATTGATTTGATGATTGATGTTTTTTTGAACATGATTAGTGAGTAGTTTCCTTACTAGGGGAATTGGTGATGGTGTAGTTGAGCCTCAAGAATGCTTTGATATTTAAATTGTTGTGATTGTGATTAAAGTCTTTGTTTTGCATATCATATTAGTTGTTTCTCTTGGGTGGCCAACCATTAGTCATAACTAGGTGGATTGACCTAGATTGTAGCGATAGCTCGGCTTAGAAATTTCCATTGAACGTTTTTGCAAGATTATTACCTTGATTTGCTCGACCTAAGACGATAGTGTAGGTTGTTGATGAATCAAGAAAGCAATTGACTCCGATAGGATGTTAGATTGTGTCTTAAACCGTTGATGTGTGATGTTTAGTTAGTGTTTAATAACAATTTCATATCTATTCATGCTTCAGTGCAAAATTACCTAATCCGATTCCATTAGTGTCTTAATTTCATTGCCTTAGCTCGCTTAATTTCCATTTTAGCGTTTTTGCTTCTATTTTACTGTCTTTAGATAACTACATTTGACTTTCTGAGATAGCTTAAATGACTAGTGGTGATTGCATTGTTTAGTTGCTCCCTGTGGATCGACCCCTATACTTTCGTTATACTTGTATTAGGTTCGTTTAGGTGTATAAATTGTATTTGATTAGGGATATACATTTAAGGACGCGTTTATTCCTTTGTCACACATGTTTTGTAGTGAGTTTTGCATATGATTTTGCTTCAACCCATTTAGTGAAATAATAAATTACTACTAATATATATTCATGGCCTCCTGTTCCTAGAGGAGTAATTTTTCCGATGATGTCTATTCCCCATGTTGAGTATGGCTATGGTGATGTGTAGGTGTAGAAGAGAGATGGGGGAACATGTTGCAGGTTGGCATATATTTGGCATTTAGGGCATCTTTTAACATATTGATGACACTACCTATTCATGGTAGTCAAATAATATCCTTCGCGCATTATCTTTTAGAGTAGCATTTTGCCATTTACGTGTGTTCCACACACCCCTTCGTGCACTATTCTCATAGCCCTTTGGGCTTCCTTTTTTCCTACACATAAAAGAGCTCGTCCATTAGGTACCCTTTTGTGTAACTCGTCGTTAATAAGCACGTATTGGGAAGCCAAAAGTCTTAAGGCTCGTTTTGCCTTTTTTGTCAGCATGGGGTGGATATTCTCCCTTTGTGACATAGTTGAGGATGTCTGTATACCAAGGTTCTTCTTCGTCTTCTTTTTCCTCTTCAGATACCCCATCATCTTCTATTGCTTGGATGTAAGCTGGTTTGTGCCCTATTTTTAAAGGCATTTGCTCAATTTCCGTAGAAATCCTAACCATCGAGGCTAGTCCTGCCAAGGCATCAGCAAATTGATTTTCCTCTCTAGGTAGATATATGTATTCTACCTTCTCCAATTGGTTTGTGAGATTTTCCAAGCAGGTTTGGTAAGGGCCCAAACTTTCACTCCTTAATTTCCATCTCTTGGAAATTTGATTGATGATCAATGAAGAATCCCTGAAAATTCGAAGTTTCTTTACTCCCAATGCCAATGCTGTTTCAAGGCCTACCACGCATGCTTCATATTCTACAGCGTTATTGGTAACGCCGAAATCTAGCTTTATGGATATTGGAACATGTTACTCTTTTGGTGATACCAATATCACTCCTACACCACATCCCTTTTGGTTTGAGGCTCCGTCAAAGTAGAGAGTCCAAGTATCATCTTCTGTGACCATCAAGTCTTTATATGGAAAATCATTCTCATGTATGGGCGTGGAATCTTCTATCGGAAAATCCACTAAGAAATCGAAAACCACGGATCCCTTAATGGCCTTTTGAGGCATGAACCTTACATCGAATTGGGCTGGGTTAACTATCCATCTTGATATTCGCCCATTTAGTGTAGATTTCTCGAAAAGATACTTGAGTGGATCCATTCGAGATACCGCAAAGACTGTACGAACGAGCATGTAATGTCTTAACTTGGTTGTGGCCCACACCGATGCGAGGCACAATATCTCAAGTGGTGTATAGCGTATTTCATACTCGAGCATCTTCTTACTTAGATAGTAGATGACATTTTTCTTTCCTTCTAATTCTTGTGCGAGCATAGCCCCCATTGTCTCCTTGGTGACTGTTAAGTACAACCTAAGAGGGATTCCTGGGAGTGCTGGTGCTAATACAAGAGGGTTAGCGAGATAGGCTTTGATATTCTCAAAGGCTTTTTGACACTCAATGTCCCATATTACCGGTACATTCATTTTGAGTTTTTTTAATATTTGTTAACATATTGTTGTCAACTTTGATATGAACCTACTTATATATTGCAAACAACCAATTAATCACCGAATTTGCTTCTCGGTTTTGGGCGGTGGCATTGACATGATTGCTTTAATCTTTGTTGGGTCTATCTCTATTCCTCTAGAGCTAATGACTTATCCCAAGAGTTTTTCTGAGGTGACAACAAAGCATATTTGGATGGGTTCAACCTCATGTTGTATTTCCTTAATCTTTCAAAGAATTTTCGTACGGCTGCCAAATGCCCTGGTCAATTCTTTGATTCCACAATCATGTCATCTACATAGAATTCGACTTCCTTGTGCATCATATCATGGAGTAAAGCAGTCGCTGCTCGTTGGTAAGTGGCACCCGCATTTTTTAACCCGAACGACATTACCCATGTAGCAGTAAGCGCCCCAAGGTGTTATGAAAGTTGTCTTCTCCATGTCTTCTTCTTCCATGAGGATCTGATTGTACCCTGGGTAACCATCCATAAATGAGAGAAGCGCATGATTTGTTGCATTATCTACTAAAATATCGATGTGTGGTAAGGGGAAGTCCTTTTTTGGACTTGCCCTATTTAGATCTCGATAGTCGACACACATTCGTACCCTTCCATCCTTCTTCGAAACTGGGACTACATTTGCAACCCATTCCGGGTATTTGGATACCCTAATAAAACCTGCTGTTATTTGTTTTTGTACTTCTTCTTTTATCTTAAGAGCCACGTCGGGATTCATTCGACGTAACTTCTGTTTTACAAGTTTCATTCCTGGAATTAGTGGAATTTTGTGTTGAGCTATTTCTCTATTAATGCCTGGCATATCTTCATATGACCAAGCGAATACATCGATAAATTCTTTTAATAGATTAATAAAATCGGTTCTTTCTTCTTTATTAAGTGTTATTCCGATTTTCACTTGTCTTTTAATGGTTGGATCTTTTGAGATGTCAACCGTTTCAGTATCCTCAATTATCGGTGTTTTATTTTCAAGTGTTTCCATTGCTTTAATTATTTCTTTGTAATTTTCATTGTTAGTTAAGCAATGCTCATCATCTTGAGTTAAAGAATGACACGAGAAGTAAGCAGAAGAGGACATATTATTAAACTCTGAAATCATTACATCAAATAAAGAAATGTCCGTTGGGACTTGATTATTGACTATTCTAGGAGAAGATACGAAAGAATAAGAGCTAAGAGAGGGTGCTATAACTAAGGACTTGGAAGACTCGATAGGGGAAGACTCTAACTCAGAATCGACTCAGACAATTCATCAAACATCGGCCCTTGTCTGTTTTTATAGAGATCTTTCTTCCGCTTTGAGTGGTCACTTCACGGTCTATCAACCAAAATATCGTGTGTGGTAAAGGGAAGTCGTCCTTTGGACTTAACTTATTTAGATCTCGATAGTCGACACACATTCTTACTCTTCCATCCTTCTTCAGAACTGGGACGACGTTGGCCACCCATTCGGGGTATTTGGATACCCTGATAAAACTTGTAGTTATTTGCTTTTGAACTTCTTCTTTTATTTTAAGAGCTACGTCGGGTTTCATTTGACGCAACTTTTGTTTACAGGTTTCATTCCTGGAATTAGTGGTATAGTGTGTTGAGCTATTTCTCTATTAATACCTGGCATATCTTCATATGTCCAAGAAAATACATCGATGAATTGTTTAAGTAGATTAATTAAATCGGTTCTTTCTTGTTCATTAAGTGTTAATTCGATTTTAACCTCTCTTTTAATGGTTGAATCATTTGAGATATCAACCGTCTCAGTTTCCTCAATTATCGGTGTTTTCTTTTCAAGTGTTTCCATTGCTTTAATAATTTCTTTGTCATTTTCATTGTTAGTTGAGCAATGCTCTTCATCTTGGGTTAAAGAAAAGCACGAGGAGTAAGCAGATTAAGACATATTATTGAATTCGCAAATCATTACATCGAAAAGATAAATGTCCTCAGGGACTTGATTGCTAACTACCCTAGGAGAAGAAATAGAAGAAGGAGGGGGTGCTATAACTAAGGACTTGGATGAATCTACAGGAAAAGACTCTGACTCTAACTCTGACTCAAACGACTCTTCGAACATCGGTACTTGCCCTGTCGTTGTGGAGATTTTCCTTCCACTTGGAGTAGTCACCTTGACCGTCTTGCGCCACATTGATCCTTCTGCTGGAGTGATGAGCTTCGAGGGGTCAAAGTTCTCGCTTTGTAGGACCGTTTGAATGAGCAGGGAGTTATCCTCTATGTATCTCGGCTCATCTTTTTCTCGCCCAAATAATAATCCCAAGACATTAAAGTCAAAGCATGCGGGTGCTTTCTCCTTGTGGATAGGAGTTGGGATTTCACCTAGAAAATAGCAACCTAAGAAAATTTCAAATCTTGGTTGCCTTATGCCATTTACAACAAAAGGTTTGGGAAATTCATAGCACAGATAGTCCTAATCCATTGGGATTGCTTTCTTTTGGATGCGAGCGTTCCTATGGGCCTTAGACCTTTCTTGGGCTCGCTTGAGATCTTCCCATGTCGGTTCGAAACCAAGTCCTAATGTATCTAACTTAGGAAGGCTAGGTAATTCCAGCTGTTTTTCTATTCCTTTCTTCTTTCCTAAAGTCATTCTAGGAAAATGCCCTTGATTCTTTAGAATAGCATTTATCGTCATGTTGGAGTGGGGGGTCGTGACAGAGAGGGGTCCTTTCATCCTCCTCTATTAAGGAGACCTCTTCATTAAACCCCCACAAGTCTTCATCGTCTTCATCGTGCTCCACATTAATGATTGGATTTTCTATAGCTTTTATCCTCATGGGTGAAGCATCGATCATGATAGGAATTCCTCCAACTATGGCTTTTACCTGTTGGTGGAGAGATGAATGGATGACCTTTAGGTCATAAAGCCAAGGGCGTCCCAACAATAAGTTGAATGAAGCTTTGATATCTACCACTTGTAATGTACTAGCATATTCTATTGCTCCCACTGTTTTATTCATGGTAATCTTACCAAGAGCTTGACGACGAGTGTTGTCATAAGCTCTTATTCCTTGTGTTGACGGGGTTAAGTCTTCGTCTCTTATGCCTAGCATCCTCGCAGTTCTGTGTGGACATACATTAATTGTCGATCCATTGTCTACAAGAGTCATTGGGACGTTCATTCTCTTGAAAACCACTGTGAGGTTTAGTGCCTTATAATGCTTGTCACCTTCTAGGGGTAAATCTTTGTCAGAAAAGGTTATCAAGTTGATAGGACTAGGGAGATCACTCATAAGGAAGTTAGCCAACCCCTCGGGAGTGGTGTCAGAATCTATCCCTATCTTATCCAAGGCATTCATCACTACCAACCTATGTTCTCAAGATGTTGCTAGAAGCTTCCACACATTCATCTCGACCTTGGTCTTCTTGAATTGCTTGACAATATCATTGTTTTCTATGATAGGTATGGGAACATGCTGCGTAGTCGGCATAGGTTGTGTTGAAATGGGAGGTTGCATTCTCCCTGACCTTGTGAGGAAGTCTATAGATGAATCCTCTTCAACCCAGAAATCATCTATGGAATATGACACTGAAGATGGAGGTCCTTCCATGTCATTTAGGTAGAAATCTTCTTCATCGCTGTCCCAAACCCCATTAATGCTTATGTACTCTTCTTGTGGGATTTGGACTGTCTTTTTATCATCAATCATTTTTTGAATTAAATCTTTAAATTTAAAACAGTTTTCAATAGTGTGTCCCCCTGATTAATGGTATTATTAGTAGAATCTATTTGTCCTCTTTAGCGATTCAAATGGTCTCGGTTCGAGAGGTTTGACCTTACCACTCTCAGAGAGCATTTTGAAAATTTTAGCGTATGAAGTCCCAATTGGAGTATAGAGTTTATTACTCTTCTTGGGTCCGTCAGTTACTTGTACAGAGAAGGGTTTCTTCTTTGCGGGTGGAACCTTATCACCGTTTTTTTGAAGCTCCTCCACTTATTTCTTTGAAAATTCAAGAGCCTCACGTAGCAAATCTGTTCCCTCCCACATGAACCATATAAGCATTCTTACGTCTTCCTTGCTTACTGGTTCAGCGAAGTCATCCATGGCATCGAAAAAGATCTCCTCCTCTTCTTCGATAGCATGAATTTCTTTAATATGTTTGATGAGAGATGACGGATCAACCTCGTTTTCCTCATCAGAGATGGCCAAGGAATGATCAAGAGGTGCATTGTCAATGCTTGGCTTCTTACTGGCAGGAGGCAATGGCAGTTTATTGTTATCAATTAATTCTTGAATAGCTTCCTTAAGCTTCCAACCATTTTCAGTGAGGTGGCCCCTACCTTGGTGATATTTGCAATGTGCATTGGGGTTCCAGTTAGCTGTTCTCTTCTCAACTGGTGGGTCCCCAAATGGTCCAATAGGAGTTATAAGACCTTTTGCATTTAGTCGCTCATATGCGGTGTCATAATTCATACCTATAGGAGTAAAGTTCCTCCTAAATGGTTTCTTTTGTCCTTAGTCGTTCATAGCAAGGACTTCACTCAAATAGAAATTGCTAACATTGTTTGAGTGGGTGGTTTTGGAAGAGGAAGGATTGTCATTCTTCTTGCCTTTCCAGCCACTGTTGGAGTTAATGTTAGTCGCTCAGCTTAGCCAGGTCGTCTTCAATATTAATTTCAATGTCATAGACGGCCTTGAAGGTATGAAGATTATTTTGGTATTTGAGATGCCTGGAGTACTTATCTTTAAGGTTCTTGATGTACAACCTCACAGATTCTTTTTCGCTTGGTACTTCAATCATCCTAACAAAGGTTTCTCTCCATTTGTTGAAGAAAGAAGTGAAACCTTCATTCTCTTTCTGCTTGATTATTTCAAGTTCTCTATGATCAGTTTCAACTTGAATGTTGCACTTGTACCTATCAATGAAAGCGTTCATTATGACTCCCATGTAGAGGTTCTCTCTTTGTCAAGGGAGAAGAACCATTGTTGGCAAACGGTTTCAAGGGATAGAGAAAATATAGAGGGAACACTTTCTAATCTATACCCTTAATACTCATTATTGTTTCAAAAGCTATTAGATGAAAGTAAGGGCTGTCAGTTGCTTTGAATTTCGGGATGTTATTGGAATTGAACTTCTGCGGAAGAAGCTCCTTGTCCACCGAGACCCCTTGTAAACTAATGCCTTGAAACTTGTAGACACTAGAAATCTTGCTTAAGCTTTCTTGCATGAGGTCCATCTGTTATTGCTTCACAGGGTCATCGATTTTGAGGGTTAAAACCTTTAACGCCTCAGTCACAGTAATCAGTTGGTTCATGAGTTCATTAACTTTCTCTTGAGTTGCCATTATCTTCTTAGCTTTCCTTTTTCGAGCGATTGGTTTGTCAAAAAGTTGAACTTGAATGAAAAGGTTGTCTTTGATCAAACACCCTTCCTTTCTTAACCACGCGCTGTAAATTAAACCATTTTTGTTTTAACGACTTGACTCAAATTGACTTTGACTTTACGACTTTATAAAAAAGACAAAAAAGAAAAAATAGGGTGTATATTTTTGGGAATCAAGTACAGGGTTCAAACAAGTGATTTAATTGGAGGATTAATATCCGACTTACCCCCCCTAAAAAATGACGGAAAATACGCGCATACAAGACTCTCTTAGACATGGTTAAAGTGTGCATACATATTAGTGTGTGCTTTATATGGTGAGTGCAAGTGACATGCTTTGATTCTTGTGTAAAACCATGGGACTTAGTGCCAAGACTCGATTAAGGACTTAACAAGGTATTATTATTAATAAAACAAATCGAGTTGATTAGCAAACTCTTCAATTAGACGCAAAGTGATGACTCGAGCAACATACCAAACTGTCTGTCAAACGACAGGACTGGCGTCGCATTTTGCAGTGTAGCGCCAGACGACATAGCTGTCACCAGGCGCTGCACTCCACAATGTGGCGCTGTAGTCCAAATCGTGGCGCCATTACTGGAATGTTGATTTAGGACTGCTTTCGGTATTATTACTCTACAGGGTATGCCTAAAGTCGTACTAAGTCAATTCTGATTAAATTATTAGAGTTTGATTACTTAAATTAATTAATTAACTAATTAGGAAAATTAGTCATTAATCATTTTATTTAGTCTTAACACAAGTCAAACAAATAGTTAGGAAAAACACATAGAGTATGCGCAACAAATAATGCACAATTAGTCAAGTAGGCACAATATGATGCAATGAGTTCGCAACCTAACCATGGCTCTAGTTCTCTAAAGTTCGGGATATGGGTTAGTCAAAGAGGTTACATTGTTAATTATCTGGATGCTCCACGCTGAAGCCTTACCTTTTAAGGGTTGGCACGAGTGGTTGGGACACCGCAAGTTAAAAACTCGCTTCCATTGTTTGGTGAATTCAACATTCTCGGATGTACCCTTTGTTACACAGAGCATTCAATCAGGTAGATGGATCATGCATTCCCAGAGGGTTATGTCCATATGTATAACACATATGGTTTTCAGAAAAGTGAGAAAAACTCAATCAGGAAGTAGGAACGAGCAAACAGTGCTAAAAATGGTCAAAATTAGAACGCATATTTCTTGCTCGGTATTGGAAGAACTTGGCGCCAGCGAATAGAGGTCGGCGCCGCGATTTGGCTTTGGCACCTGGTGATAGGAGCTGTCGCCTGGCGCTATAGTCAAATCATCGGCGCTAGAATCCGTTTTCTAACGCTAGTTCCTACATGCCTCAGCAGCTTTCTGTGCTCGATAAAATTTTCCAGTTTCGTGTAGCACTATTTCGATCCTAGTTGTGAAAAATATTCCTCAAATTTCCTACGTGTAAAAATCCTATGTTTTTAACTCATCACGGATGGTCTTTCCAATGAGATATTTTTTATGCATATGACAATAATGTTAATCAAAATTACGCACATGAAATACTTAGAACTTTTCAAATCTCATCCACACTTTCTAAATCATTGCCAAAATAAATGTTAGGAATTAAAATAGAAATCCTCCCCTACGGAGTCGCCAAAAAGCTGTAGGGAATATTTAAAGCATTACCCCTAACTTGAACCCCACTGTGATCATACACGGTGGCGTCCAAAGGGAAAGATGATAAAGCAAAAGTGTCGCTAACAAGTTTTAGGAACTTGTAAACCGTTCATGAGGTAAAGGTTACACCCCTTAACGATCCAGGAGATCGTTAACTCCAATAGGTCTGGAACCATGACTGGTAGTTCGGGGATGAAGGTACAAATCCAACCTAAATAAGATTGAACATGCTCTAATAATAGGCCTCTACTTTATTCTGATCGTATTCATGTGCGCTTTCTAACTAACATGCAATCATTAGGATTAACCCTAAACCTGTTTATCTATGTTAGTTGAATATTATTGCACAAATAAAACTATTGTTCACTAGTAGAAAAATAGCATTAGGCACCCCCCATATGGCATCGGTTCAGGCCAAACCGGTGCCAAAAATCGGCCCAAATTTGGGCGCCATTTTACACAAATATAAAAGGCACCGATTCAGACCAAACCGGTGCCAAAAAGTAAAAGGGCACCGATTTGAACCGGTGCCAATTGAACCGTTCCTTAATGTTAAAAAAACCGGTTAAAAAAAAACGACCATATTTATACCCCCAAACCCTATTTCCCTTCACTCGCCGCTTCTCCTCTCCTCTTCTTTCCTACTATTTCTCTTTCCTCTTCTCCTCTCCTCTTTCGCTCCACTAACCTCCTTCCCTTTCTCATCTCCTCCTTCCCTTTCTTCGTTCTCCTTCTCCTTGAAACTCACCACGAACACCACCACGAACACATGCAACACCACCACGGAGACCACCACGAACACGTCTTCTCCTCCCTCAATTTATGGGTTTTTGTTTTCTGATTTTGATATTTGATTTTTTATTTTTGTTTTTCGATTTTGATTTTTGTTTTTCTTTTTTATCGATTTTGATTTTTGTGTTTCGATTTTTACTTTTGTTGTCTGATTTTGATTTTTGATTTTTGTTTTTCGATTTTGATTTTTGTTTTTCTTTTTTTTCGATTTTGATTTTTGTGTTTCGATTTTTACTTTCGTTGTCTTATTTTGATTTTGATTTTTGATTTTCGATTTTGATTTTCGTTTTGTTATGGGTTTTTCCGATTTCATTTTTTTTTTGTTTTTGTTTTTATTTTAATTGATTTCTGGGTTTTTTAATTGTTCGATTTTGTTTTTATTTTTATGATTTCAGGGTTTTTTTCATTTTTTTTCTAGGATTTTGTTTTTATTTTTTCGATTTTTTTTTTATTTTTTGATTTCTGGGTTTTTTTCGATTTTGTTTTTAATTTAATCGATTTTAATTCGATTTTTTTTTTATTTTCTGGTTTTTTTTATTTTTTTCGCAGCTTGTTTATTTTAATCAATTTATTTTTGATGTTTTAATTGAAGCAGGTATACATAATCCAAGAATCAAGAATATGGGGATTTTTAGATTGTGATGTTGTAATATTTTTTTTTTTGATTTATATTGTAGTTTTTTTTATTTATATGTTGTAATTTTTTTTTATTTATAAGTAATTTTTTTTATTGATCTATGTTGTAAAATTATATTGATTATATATTAACAGAATCGTTTATAATTGATTGTGATGTTTGATTTATATTTTGTGTTTTTATTTAATTTAGTTTATTTAATTTTTAAGCAAAAAAAAAACAAAAAAAAAATTGATCTAACATGATAATCACAATTAGTGGGCTTTTTTGGCACCGGTTAACCGGTGCCAATTTCGATTTTTGGCACCGGTTTGAGCCGGTGCCTTTTTAAACCCCTATTTGTCACCCCCCAAATTGGCACCAGTTCAAACCGGTGCCAAATTCATTTTTTCACGTACTGATTGGCGATCATTGAATTATAATCAAATTAACCCTAAACAATACTATTAATTGTCTTATTAAGCGTGATTACAAGTGCCAATTCCCTTTAAACATGCATAAAATCACAAATATAATCAAGCAACATAATAATAATCATCATAAATTATAACAATTATAATAATCATAATAATCACAATTAAAATAATCATAATCATGTTAAAGCATAATAATAGCAAGATCCTAGGCATGATACTAACAAGATTTATATATAACAAACCCTAGCGTGTCGCTAAGCAATAAAAATCAAAGCTTAAACCCTAACATGATACTAGCATGAACATTAGGAAAGAAAAATCAGAAGCATCGCAGAAATCATAATAAGCATATTTGATATTAGAAATCATAGTTGTCACCCTAAACATGATACTAGGAAGATCAAAACGCCCTAACATGACACTAGGAATCATAATAACAACCTAGACATCATTTCTGAACCGGTGCCTTTTATATTTGTGTAAAATGGCGCCCAAATTTGGGCCGGTTTAGGGCACCGGTTTGGCCTGAACCGGTGCCTTTATGGGGCTGCCTTATTGTATTTTTCTACTAGTGTAGAAATGATACTCTCATCACGCTTTTTTGTAAGAAACGAGTACGTAGGAGTCGCCAATGAGTTTTAGGAAAACTCATAAACCTCGTTCATGCCTTTCTTCCAGTTCATGGAATAATTAGCACGAACCATAAGTTTACCCATTCCCAAATAGGTCTACATAAACCAAAAATGAGTTCGGGAGCGAGGGTACTATAATAACGTTCCTTTTAGGGAGGAATTGCTATTCTAGCCCTAATACGGCCTCTACTAGCTCTTGCTTTTTTCACAATTTCATTATCAAACAATATATGCAACGTGATACCTAAAGACTAAGTTAGTTGATTTTATTTACAAGAATTAATCACGTAGGAATTACATTGCAAAAGTCGTTATTCTTATTTAATAATATTCGTGAAAGAACAATAAATAAACAATATTTGCCTTCTCTTAAGTGATAAAACAACAATTAATTATTCAAATTCTAGTCTTGATTAACGAAATAGTACTATGTGAATTAATTAATTAATAGTATCTTAAAAGTGATCAAACAATACTATTTATTCAATTAAATTTATTTAAACAATAAAGGAAAAGTGATTTATCTAAGTGCTCAGGAAACTAACCGTTCTTCTTTTATGTTAATTCTTCGTTTAATGTGTTTATGGACTTTCTTTCTTCTTCGTACCTCCAAGGACTTCAATTGAATCAATTAGGGTTTGAAAGTATTTGGGAAGAGAGAAGAAAAAGTAGTATGATAGTAAGAAAAGTTGAGAGATTAGGGTTTTGAGAATACTAGGGATTTTATTCTGAATTTTCCAGTCCCCGTAATGCTGAACGAAGACTGAATTTTGCGGTCTTCCTTATACGAAGACGCGTTTTTAAATCTCTCAATGTCTAATTTCTAATTCCGTTAGAATTAGGTTAAAATATGTTATGGATCAAAAGTTATGGCCGTTGGAGTGAAAGGGTGTTAGTTTTAGGGCCCGGTTTAGTGTTTTGATCATATCTTCTTCGTTTTGGCTCGAAATTGGGCTTATAATATACCGTTGAAAAGCTCTTTGAAAAGCCTATCCATCTGTATAGGCCTTGCATGGGAATTTGATAGTTGTTTCATTTTTGTGGCTCGGTGTTTCTACAATGTAGGTTCCATTGGATCCAATCATTGCATTTGACACATTTGTGTCCGTTATTAATCAAGTTTAAACATGTATGAACATGTTTTAGGCCTAATTAATAATCGAACAAAGCTCTAAGATAACTTGGTCTCAAATATGGGTTTTAACTTACTTCATAATGCTTTTCGTAGTACATAAACATTTCAACTTTGATCTAACATGAAGAACGGATTTTTGTAACATCATCGCACTTCCTTTCGGGACAATAGGCCAAAAGTAGGTGTCTACACTTTGGGTGCATAGATACAGACATCCACTATTCATCAATCACTACACGCATTTACCACCCTTATCTTGAGATCCGAGAAATCCACCTTTACTATTCCGTCCTCTCCATCTAGTACTAACTTGACCTTCAAAGGCAGAACTCCGAAAAACACGAGCTTCCATTTGTTCAGTTACACTGCATCCGACAAGCCTGACTTAGAGTTGTAACTCTACCATACGACACATTAGAAAACCCAAAAACAGTTTTCACATCCCAAAACAACATATTTAATTAAACACAAAATAATGAGATTTTACCATCCACAAATAACCCACTTTCTGAATTACCACCTATAAAAAAAACAGAATGTTTTGCGTAGAACGGACTTACGTGAGTCTAGTTTATAACCTTCAAACACACCACCTCTATTTTCTCTCTCCTCCATTTTTACAATCCTTCATTCATCACCATTTTTTTTTTTACATTTTCTCTCCTCCTCATTTGGATCCTTTCCTCATTGTTGGAGCTTCCTTCTTCTAGTCTTCAATGGCGGACTCTGTTGAACGCAAACCTTGATAACCGCTACCTCTGCCGATGAAGAGGAGGAGAGAACACCGCTCTCAATCTAACGAGCTATCATCGAGAAGGTTGGAGTTGTTGGAACCAGTATATATGTATCTTTAATGCTGTTTGATTTGCTGTAAATTTCAGTAGATTCGTCGTTTCTTCAAGTTTTTTCGATACTTATTATCTAATTTCTTGTTGATTTGTAAACACGTTCCTTCAAATATGGTGAATAAAGTGTTTCGCTAAGATAATATTCGTTTCTTCAGATAATATGGTCAGATACTTCTAGTGAGTAATTCAAGTTTATCAACGTTAAATGACGAATATTTCTTTTCAATTGTTCGTAATGGAAATATCATAAAGCTCCAACAATATATATGCCAGACCAATATTATCTAAAACCTGACCAATATTATCTAAAACCTGACCAATATTATCTAATTTTTGATACTTATTATCTAATATCTGATCAATATTATCTAATTTCTTATACTTATTATTAAACATGGGCACGGGCCGTGCCGGCACGCGGGCGGCACGACTCCGGCACGGCCCGGCACGACACGGTCGCCGGCACGGCACGGCACGGCGGCCCACCTGTGGGCCGTGCCGTGAACAAAATTGTGGGATTTGGCACGGGCACGGCACGTGGCACGCCGGGCGGCACGGTGGCCGTCACGTGGGCCGGCACGCTGGCACGACCCGGCGGCACGACACGTGGCACGGACGGGCACGACACGGCACGGTACGAGCCCGCAAGGCACGGCCCGTGCCATACCGTTGGAAAACTAGCCGTTTATGGCCGTTTTCCAATAGCTATAAACGGCTAGTTTTCCACCCCTTTTCCCACCCAAATTCCCTATAAATACCTCATATTCTTCCTCCAAAATTTTCACAATTCATCAACTCATCTCTTCTCTCTTATTCTCTAATTTTCTTACTCCCAAATTCTCAATTCTCAAATTCCTACAAATCCTACAATCTTGCTCTCTTTTGTGAAAAAAAAAAAAATTCCTACTCTCTTATAAATTTTACATTTTTACTATTATTACCTTTATTAGTCTACTACCTAAAAAAAAATTGTTATATTTACATTCCGGAAATTATAAATTCGGGAAATTATAAGTTCGGGAAATTATAAATTTGGGAAAGCATTGAAGCGTCATTGTAAGATCTAACTCAACTTTATTTTAATTTGTTATTGTTAGTTGTTAATCTTGTTATTGTTGTTATTATTATTATTATTATTATTATTATTATTATTATTATTGTATTCTTGGAAGTTGCAACTACTTAATTATATAAAAACTACTTTCTATTTTAATTGTGGGTTATTTGGATTGTTGAAATCTGTCTAAGGCGGGACTTGGGCTCTGGACAACGTCGCTCCTAACCTCTCCTACCTGGGATCTCATTGATCCAAGTAATCTACTATTATTATAATTAGTTTTAAAAATTTAATTTATATAAAAACTACTTACTAATTCTTATTGTTATTGTTATTATTATTGTTGTGAATTGTTATTATTATTGTTGTGAATTGTTATTATTATTGTTATTGTTACTTTGTTATTGTTATTGTTATTTGTATTATTATTATTATTGTTATTGTTACTTTTATTGTTATTATTATTGTTATTGTTATTGTTATTTGTATTATTATTATTATTGTTATTTTTTACTTTTATTGTTATTTTATTAATTAATCATGGCATCAAACCCGAACGCTTCCTCCTCCTCTAGAAAAGCCAAGTCAAAACGTAGGGAATCACCAAATCCAAACACTTCAATTCCTATGCCCCCCCTAACATGCCCTTTCCCTCCCCTAACATGCCCTTTCCAAACACTTCCACCCCTTTCTTTCATCCCCAAATCACGGGAGGGAAAGAACAAATGGATGATATGGCTCCTTGGACCCAATTTCAACAAAACCAATTTCAACAACATGAATTTCCTTTTCCTCTTCCTTCCCAAGGTAGCCAAACACAAGCCTGCGGGTCGAGTGAACCATCCACCCAAATGCCCAACACCCAAAATCCTAACATATTAGAGTGGTGTACCGAATAGGATTTTCCTCAAACCAAAAGAAAGAGTGAAGTTTGGTAAAATTATCAATTAAGTAAAAATGGACAAAAGGCCAAGTGTCGGACTTGTGGTAAAATTTTCTCGGCCGATACCAAGGGAGGGATGGGACACCTTAATAGACATACAAAAAAATGTGGTGGACCATCTAGTGATCCAACCCAACCCAAAATTTCTCAATTCCATCCACAAGGCTTCATTTACAATTACGAGAGAGATAGGGATGAACTTGGGAGAATGATTGTACATGCGGAACAACCTTTTCTTTTCGCCGAAAATGATGCCTTCAACAACTATGTTAACCGAGCACTACAACCAAAACACAAAAAAATCTCTCGAAAAACCGTTCGATCTGCTGCCATGAAGAGTTATCTAGAGTACAAATTGAAATTAGTAAATGAATTAACTAATCTTCCTAATAGAGTTTCTTTAACCGCCGATGCATGGGATGGTGGTTACGGACTCCACTATTTATGTGTTACTTGTCATTGGTTAGATAATGAGTGAATGTTACAAAAACGCATCATTCATTTCAAAATGCTTGAATACCCTCATACCGGTCTTAACATTTCACATAATTTAATGGAAGCCATTGATACATATAGTCTTAGGGATAAAATCCTGTCAATGACTTTCGATAATGCAAATTCTATGACATATAGTGCGAATTTGGTCAGAAACCAATTGACCGATGTTATATTAGATGGAAATGCACTTCATGTTAGATGTATTTGTCATGTTCTTAACTTGTGTGTGAAGGATGGAACACAAGCAATTGGTCCATTTTATCACAAATTAAGGAATGCTATTATGTCTATTAATAGCTCTAATATGAGATATCAAGAATGGAAAGGTTTTTGCAGGCAACAACGGATAAAAACCATAAAAATAGCACCGGATTGTCCAACTAGGTGGAACTCCACCTATGAAATGTTGAGTTGGGCAATCGAGTACAAGGTTCATTTAACACTTTTTTATAATATGAAATTTCCACAAAATGCTTTACTAGAAGATGATTGGGTTAATTGTGAAAAATATATGCAGTTTTTACAATTACTATATGGTATGACACATTGTTTTTCTTCTGTATATAATCCTTGTTCTCATTCTTTTCTTAGTAATGCATGTTTACTTGCATAAATTTTTGCGGAACACCGATCTCAACATGTTTATCGTGGATATCTTCCATCCATGGAGGAAAAATGGTGTAAATATTACATCGATATTCCTATGATTTATATTTTTGCTTCTATTTTAGATCCTAGGCAAAAATATGATGGCACCTTTTTATTAATTGATATTTATTATAGTAACATGAATTTTGAAGATGATGTTGAAGCTTTTAAAACTAAGGTGACAAATGATTTTTTTTCTCTATACTCTACCTATGAAAGTAAATATGGAACCGTGTCTCGATTTGCCCCATCTCAAACATCCAAAAATGTAAGTAAACGGGCCAAAGGTTTATTTGCACAAGCTACTAACATGATGTCCAAGTTTTCAGGTACGGAATCATCATCAAGTAAGAGAACACAAAGAGATGTTTCGGAGTTGCAAATGTACTTAAGTTACGACTTCATGGAAGGCATGGACGATGAAGAGAAGTTTGGCCTCGACATCCTCGATTGGTGGAAATCACAAACCGTGAAACATCTAATTTTGTCGGCAATGGCTCGTGATATTTTTGCAATCCAAGTCTCCTCCGTTGCCTCCGAAAGAGCTTTTAGTGCGTCGGGACGAGTTTTAGACGTTAGAAGAACAAGACTAAAACCCTAAACACTTGAAATGTGTGTTTGCTTCAAGGATTGGTTGGATGCCGAAACTCGTTCTCAAGATCGTACTTATGCACAAAACGACGACGATGAAGGAACGTCGACTTCTTTTAGTTCTCATACTTCTCAATCAACTCAATTGGCGGATGAACTTGAACCTCTAGAAGACGAAGACGAAGACGAAGATGAAGACGAAGGCGAAGACGACCAATAATAATTACATGATTACATATTTACATTATACACTATTGTATTCTTTTTGTATTATCGAACTTCGTATTCCGTATAATAAATGAAGTTATTCAATATTCATACACTATTGTACGATTTTTAATTATCATTACTTATTCTGTATTATTGAATTATCGTACATTCGTACCGGCTACCGTCATATAATAAAATAAGTTATTCTTCAATTTTTTGTGTTTTCGGATTATCGCACTCGTATTTTTTTTTATTATATGCATTGTTGTTTTTTGCTAAATTAATAAAATTGTTTTGATTTGTTTAAATAAACTTAAACATAATTATTAATTAGATAAATAATTTATATAACCTAAATTAAAATAAAGTTGTTCAAAAAATAAAAACAAAATATATTAACATTAACATTTAACATAAACATAAATTAATCACATATATTAAGTTGTACTAAAAAAAATATATATCGTTTAATTCGTTTTTTTTTTCATTTATTAAAAAAATAATAATAAATAAGCTGGCACGGTTTGGCCCGCGACCCTACTTTATTTGTCCCTAATCGTTGTCCCTAATCGTAATGTCAATTCCCACTTCCTATGAGTGCCAAGCATATTCACACATGCATTAACGTAGGCGCACTTCGAGCGATGCCTACAATTTGGCGACTCCACTGGGGAGGATTCTTGGTTATTTATCGATTTGAGTGATCAGTATTTAATTAAGATGAGTGGATGAGACTTGAAACATTCTTGAATTGTATTCCTGCGATTTAATTGGCATTCTCACATATGCATATGCAATTTTAGGTCACCTATTTTGCCACAATAGTACGTGTTCTACGTATGTGGCTAGCCCGGGGGATTTAAGCTCTATCAACTCAAAAACGCTCATGGCAATAAGGGTTCATCCGAGTTTTTAAATCCACCCAAACCATGGAGTTGAGTTCGATTTCATCACGAACTCGCAGAGCCGCCCGTTGGCATACACCCTCAAGGGAGGCTTCCTTGCTAACGCGTCCAAACTCTTAACCATGGTACCCTTTGACACCCAAAAGCTTGACCATAGTCGATCATAGAACTTGACTTTAGGTTGCGAATTTCATTGCATCATGCGTGACTATATGCTTATGTGTGCATTTTTTTATTGACCTTTTTTTAATTTTTTTTTCTCTTATCAAACCCCTTTTTTTATTATTAGAGTCGAGCCATAGATTTGTTTTTTTTTTTTTTTAATTTTTGAGTCACCAGGATTTTAATTCCCGTATACTGCACAAGAGTCAACTTGTTTTGGTCATATCCGGAGTTCTAGAAAGATTTATGTGTCGTTCCACCTATGGATCTGTAGCCCCGGGTTTTATCTTTCATTTGGCGTTGGTTTCGTTTCAATCAGAGTCACAGATAAAAATTCATTACCGATATACTACAGCCTGTCCGGTTTAGGTGTCTTTTTAGCGTCAACTTTCTTTTGTTTTATTGTTTTAAAAAAAATTTATATATCTTTTCGTGTCAAGTTAGTATTAGCCAAATCCTTTAATCCATGTCAACTCGTATAACATAGGATTATAGATTTTTTTTATACCCATGAATCCTAACTCTTCTAGAATTCTAGTCCTCTTCCTAGTTTCTTGTGATTTTTTGTGCTAACCTTAACATGTGTTCTTTGTCTTTGATTGTGGTTGATCTTATTTATGACTAATGATTGCCAATAGACCGTTTTCACCTAGTAAATAGCATAAACATTAAAATTGGACAAAATTAATCAAGTTAGTTTGTCTTTTAGTCTTCCGTGCTATTTGGTCATTGAGTCCTTTGTTTTTCACAACGTCCTCATGTCTAGTCATGCGATCATACCACGAGTCTTAATAAACTCACCTAATCACACATGTTGAGTGATTGCACACACTTTGTCTCCAAGTCATGCACTATATTGTTTATGATCGTATACTAGGACCATGCATGCATCGTTTTCTGTCGTAGTAAAAATGAGTGGAGATTTTTCTCACTTGTTTTCAAATGTCTATTTTTTCCCTTCCTTTCCTATCTAGAGCAATGAGTCGAAAAATTAAATGAATTATTTTATTTCACAGTACTTGGTCAAGGAGCAGGGATAGATTAATACGGTTCGAGTCATTACCGCAACAATCTCTCAGATCTAATAGACGTTCAAAGAGAACTTTGCCATCTCCACATTACTTATTACCTTTCAATGGCCACTAAAGAAGATATTGAGAACATCAACAAATCCATCGAGGCACTGTCTTCCATGATGCAAACCCTTACCACTAAAGTCACTACCATGGAACAAAACAAGGTCACTGTTTCCACCCTTGACAAATTGAAGGAACAAATGAGTAAGATTTCTGAGGATTTCACTTATGTGAGACATCCTCCTACTGCTTTGGATGTGAAAGACAGGCTCCCCGAAAAGTTCTCTACTGCTGATATTCCAAAGTTCAAGCCTACTGACATTCCAATATTCCATTTGAAGGCGTTCTCTGCAACCATGGCTCTTAAAGGATTGGACGTAACACTCTTCCCTACGGTGTTCCCTCTCTCCTTAGAGCATGCTTGCCAACAATGGTTTTATTCCCTAGATGCCAAGCATATTGCGACTTGGCAAGATGTCACTGACAGTTTCATGAATCGTTACAAGTGTAACATTCGAACTAAAACTTATGAACGTGAAATCTCCATTCTCAAACAGAAAGAGAATGAAGGCTTCACCGCTTATCTGAACAGGTGGAGGGAAACAGCTTCACTCTTGGTAGATACTCCCGAAGAAAGAGAGATGGTTCGCCTCTTTATTCAAAATATGACTCACAAGTATAGGGAACATCTCAAATTTCTTCCACTGAACACTTTCGAAGTTGTATACGACATCGGCATCAATATCGAGGATGAGCTTATAAAGACTGCTGGTAGTAACAATAATAACACTTGGAAAAACAAGAAGAACGACCATCCTTCTTCTTCGTCTTCTAAGCACGAAAATACTACCAACAATATAAGCCAAGTTGATCTCAATGAAGTGTTAGCTCTTGATGCTCCATTGCCCAAGAAGAAAAGAACTTACACTCCCCTTTAGGAATGACTTATGATGCGGCCTTTGATCGCCTCTACGGTCAAGGTTTGATCACACCCATTAGGCCATTTTCAGAGCCAAAACCTGTAGAAAGGAGCGCCAAATGGAATCCCAATGCCCATTGCAAGTACCATCAAGGAAGGGGCCACACTACCGAGCATTGTTGGAATTTGAAGGACGTCATTCAAGACTTGGTGGATGCAAACAAACTTCCTGTCCCTCCAGGCGGCAAGAAGTAATGAACACAAGGCGCACAACAGATCCTTTATGGAAGATTTCATGATTTCTTTTTTGTCATTCATCTCCATTCCCCCATTCATGTCTAGCATAGGTTTTCCATTTCAAATTTTTATACGTCTCATGTATTTCGTTCACCTTTTCCATTAATAAAATGAGCAAATTTCCTTTACATCTCGATCATAGCATTTTTCATTAACTCATTCTAAAAAAAAAAAATCAATTACCGAACTAAACACAAGGTACACCAATGAATTGAGGCACCTTTGCAACCCTGTTATTCCCTGTTAACCGTTCAATCACATTCCATTTCTTCGTCAACCACTTCGAGCCTCGTCTAACGTTTGGCCTTCATTTCTTCAACCCACATTCACTTAACCTTGGGATTGGAAGATGTGTAATTGTATAACATTCAAAAATCAAGTAAAAAATAATAAAAAAAAAGAGCAGCAAAGCAACAATAAAACAATGTCTAAAGGAAAGTGTTCCAATGTCTTTGATACGAACACGTCTCGAATTGCGTCTCTTATCGAGTGATTGGTACCGTGCCTGAGAAACATGAATGCTAAGTGAGTGATGGACCGCATGATCTGAGATTGCCCACATTGATTCAAAAGAATGAAAAAAAAAGAAGAAAAAATGAAAATAAACTTGCAAAATTCAAAACAAAAAAATATATGAAAAAATAAAACTTGCAAAGTCTAATACACAATTGCATATCTTGGGGGCTTCTCTCGGGTCTTGAGCCTTTTACCCCTTTTTTCCTTAAACCTTAAGCTTAACCACCTTACAACCCTTGAAAGACCTCTTTGAGGTGTACACACACTTGTGCAAAGTTTGGCTAGAGCTACGTTGGCCTAATTCCTAACGGATACGTAGGCAACCTCACATCGAGGTGCGGCTACATTCACATTCATATTCACATTTATATTCATACCCATGCTTGATTGAGTCAAAAAAATATCCAATTATTATCCCTATGACCCTATCCATCTAGAGCTAGACTTGGGGGCTTGAACCCACATCATTTAGCCTACCTAGCCTAAAGAGTCATCATCTTTGACTCTTTTCACATATATTTCCATCACCATAGTCATTGCAGCCTCACTTAGTATCACATTCACACACTTCACTCACACATCCATATCCATATAAATCATCCTTCCCTTAAAGAACCCTTTATCATGGAATCTTCAACACTGTGCATGTTTCATCGTCTTTTGGGACAACATTCATTACAAGAAACATTGTAAACTTGCTTAACTTCCTGACCTGAGCAATATTCATTGTTTCACGCATTGCATAATGTGCTGAGCAACATTTATATATCAATGATTTTTAATCATACAAAGAATATTGTGCTTAGCTCCTAATCAACATTCATTTTGCAATACTCACTAATCACTTCATCTGTATACGTGCTTATCTTCCAGACCTAAGTGACGTTCAAGATCGTTTCTTTACACCATATATGATGCTTAGCTCTATGACTTAAGTTCATTCATCTATCGTGTCACATGATGTAATTGTCCTTAGCCTCATGGCCTAAGAACATGCATCATACATACATTATTTTCAGGACAAGCAATTCAATCCATACGAATCATTTCGTCTTCCTCAAGGAGGAAGTTCAAAACTTCTTCTCTTTTTCATTATTTTATTTTAAGGAAGTTCAAAAACTTTTTTAAAATTTTTATCGAGGGAAGTTCGAAAATAAAATTTCATTTTTCACGTCTTTATTTTTCGGGAGAAAGTCGGTACCCCCCACTCATCTCATGAAAAAAATGATGGAAAATTTTTTGCTTTTGCATTTTCGGTTGCTTGTGTATGTACACACTCACACCATACATATACACACACAATCACAAGTCATACACATGTCGTGTCAAGTCAAAGCTTGGTCAAGTCAGTTGGTCAAGTCAATCATAGTCTATACGAGTCCCTTGGCAAATTTTAATTTGCAGGTCTCTATTACAACCCACGTCCGGGGACAAGCGGACCATCTACAGCCCACGTCCGGGGACAAGCGGACCATCTACAGCCCACGTCCGGGGACAAGCGGACCATCTACAGCCCACGTCCGGGGACAAGCGGACCATCTACAACCCACGTTCGGGGACAAGCGGACCATCTACAACCCACGTTCGGGGACAAGCAAACCATTTACAGCCCACGTTCGGGGACAAGCGGACCAACTACAACCCACGTCCGGGGACAAGCGGACCATCTACAACCCACGTTCGGGGACAATCGAACCACCATCATTGCATGACGCAAGGTTCTCGATACACAGAGACTTGCAATCTCATCATCTATCGACTTTCCTCAAGCATGGAAAGTATTATCCGGTGGATTTCTTCAAGCATAGGAAACCGCCAAATTCCTTTGTCGGCTTTCCTCAAGCATGGAAAGCATTATCGGTGGATTTCTTCAAGCATAGAAAAACGCCAAAATCATATGTTGACTTTCCTCAAGCATTGAAAGTATCATCCACTAGGTTTCTTCAGGCTTAAAAAGCTACCAAATTCCTTAGTCGGCTTTCCTCAAGCATGGAAAGCGTTTCAACGAACGTCATCCGGTGGATTCCTTCAAACATAGGAAGCTGCCAAACTCATTTGTCACCGATACACTGATGTCAGATAAGCATTCTATCCCTTTACTCTTTTATCTGTAGAGCTAACATTTTTCTGCAGGTATCGGCGTATACAGAGTGATTTAGGATCGCAGAACGTCTTAAATCATTCTCCGTTCCTATCGACTACTTTGACTATCGTTTTCGAAACTGACGTTTCTAAAAACTCAGTCAAAGTAGGGGCTTCTGTAGACACCTAAAAATGTCTCCCCAAAACCAAACCCGATGATGAACAACATTTCACCGCCATTATTGGTCGGGTTGAGTATTTAATCTTGGAGTGCTTGAATCCATATTTTCATTTCATAAACCAACCCAATTCCTAGCCCATTTCCCCAAACCATAACTTATTTTTCTCTTTTCGTGCCTTTAAACCCAAAATAATTCATTTCGTGTTCTTTTTATAGAAACGTTTATTCCAGTTTATTTTGGTCCATAATATGGGTCTAATGATTAAATAGTTGGATGGGACATTAAAATATCTTTCCAACTATATATTATAAGCCCAAATCCGAGTTATAACGAATAAGTTTATGGCCAAAATATTAAACTAGCCCAAACCGAACCTAAGCCCACCTTACCTACGACCCAATGATCATGTGGAGGGTCCAAATTATTTGATCCAATTCCTAAACCAATTAGGATTAATTAGTTGCTTCTATAAGTTTCTAAAAGATCTTAATTATTCATTTTTGAAAAGATAAGATTAAAGAGTTTGAAATTGAATAAAACTCCTTTTTTTAAAGTCCTAATTCTATCCGAATTGAAAGACGTTAAAAGATAGACAGATATGAACTTCATGCCTCATAGTTTTTATCAAAATTTTATATGGTTGGATAGCCCTTGAAATTATCTTTCCAATGATATATTATAATATCAATTCCGAGCTATAACGGAAAAGATATGAATAAAATGTCAAACTCTATCCAAAACTGACACCGTCTCACTATTTCGGCCATATCTTTTATTCTACAAAATATTTTAATCTGATTCTAATTGTTTTAGAAAGTAGACTTTAAGAGATTTCCAAATATATCTTATTCATCTTATTCCAATTTTTGGATCAAAATATATGATAAAAACAAAAACCGCAAAAACTGCTGCCTATCGCAAGAGTTTTATCCGATTCGAATTCTTATCTTTTCTTGATTCTTCGACCCTCTTTTTTCCTTATAAATAGAGGTCATATCTCCCCTTTTTCAAGGAGGAACAATATTGATCATCAAATAATTCTCTTCTCCATCTTTAGCCTAAACACTAGCCTCCCTATTCTTCCATAATACTTCCCCTAAGCACTCCAAGGAGTCCATACTTTACCCAAAGTTCTATACTTAAACCAAAGCGTGAAAGGTATAATTGACTGAGGGTTTGGACCAAATCAAATCTAATTTTTATTTAATTTAATTGTTTTAATTTGCTTTATATTTTTTATTGAAGTTACTAACAGTTTATTCATGATGTAGCAATTCAAGGAAACGCGGAAAGTGAGTAATTAATCACTTAATTACTCTTATTTTTATTCTTTTTGCTAGTATTATGATTAGGTTATTTTATATTTGATTTGAATAACGTTATTATTGTTGAATTGCTTCCAATATTAATGGTAATTCTATTATTTTTATGATCACCATATTGCATGTTTAAATGGAATATGTAATTGAAAATCACGACTAATAAGATAATTTGGACAACCGGTTTAGGTTCCTTTTTAGTTATTTAACCAAGTGATCACAAATATTTTAGAATTATATGTTGCATTAATATTCAACCAATTTAGCTTAATAATATATTGGAGCAAATTGAATCTTTGTTTGTATGCCTTTGAGATAGCAGGAATGTTTTTCACTATAAGAATCGAGTAGAGGCCAATATATACGGGCGAATGTGACTCCATGACTCACTTCGTACCATCATCCCCGATCCTCCTTTCGTGGTTCCGAACCATATGGAGTTAGTAATCTCATGGATTATGAATGGGGTGTAACCTTCACGGGTCAATCGTTGTTGCCTATCGTTGTCCTTTATTCGTGGTTGCCTTTTATGATCCGTGAACGGTTTACAAGTTCCTTAAAAACTTGTTGGCGGCTCCCTACTTTATTTGTCCCTAATCTTTGTCCCTAATCGTAATGTCAATTCCCACTTCCTATGAGTGCCAAGCATATTCACACATGCATTAACGTAGGAGCACTTCGAGCGACGCCTACAAGAGGATGTCGTTTGGACTTTGCAATGCACCAACAAACTTTCAAAGGTGCATAATGAGTATATTTGGAGACATGCTTGAGGCCGAAATGGAAATGTTCATGGATGATTTTTTCGGTAGGGTGTCTTACATTTGAAGATTGTTTGTCCAATTTGGGAAAATGTTTAGCAAGATGTGAGAAGGTCAACTTGGTCCTAAATTGGGAAAAATGCCACTTCATAGTTGAAGAGGGAATCGTCCTTGGTCACAAGATATCAAGCAAGGGGATTGAGGTCGACAAGGCCAAAGTTAAAGTGATTGAAAAATGTTGCCACCTGAGAGGAGTAAGATCCTTTTTGGGGCATGCCGGGTTCTATATGAGATTTATCAAGGATTTCTCACAAATTGCTAGACCTCTAAATTCTCTTCTTCAAAAGGATGCCATCTTTATTTTTGATGAAAAGCGTCTTCAAGCTTTCAACAAATTAAAGGAGGCTTTGATCTTTACTACAATCGTGCAAAGGCCAATATGGGATTTGCCGTTTGAACTTATGTGTGATGCTAGTGATGTTGCAATTAGAGGGGTGTTGGGACAAAGAATTGAGAAGAAACTTCACATCATTTACTACATGTCCAAGACCTTGAATGGAGCTCAATTGAACTACACCACAACGGAGAAAGAGTTTCTTGTCGTGGTACATGCTTTTGAGAAGTTTTAGAACTACCTCATTGGTTCCAAAACTATTGTTTACACCGAGCATGCAACTATTAGGTACCTTGTGGCAAAGAAAGAGTCCAAACCTCGTATTCTTCGATGGGTCTTATCTCTCCAACAATTTCATGTTGAAATCCGTGACAAGAAAGGGGCCGAGAATGTGGTTCCGGATCATCTTTCCCGGTTAGAGAATGTGAAAGCTAGTGATGATGAAATCCCCATATGTGATGAATTGAGAGATGATGTGCTCTATATCTTGAATGAAAAGGAGCTTCCTTGGTTTTCCGACTTGGTGAACTATTTGGCTTGTGGAGAATTCCCTCCCAATTTCTCCAAAAACCAAAGGAAGAAGCGAAAGAGAGAAGCAAGTCACTATGTATGGGATGACCCCATTCTCTATAAGAGAGGAGTATATGGTTTGCTTCGTAGGTGTGTTCCGGATGAAGAAGTGCAAAATGTGCTCAAGATGTATCATTTCAATCCTTATAGAGGGCATATGGGAGCAAACAAAACAACATTTAAGGTCTTGCATAACGGGTTGTGGTGGCCTAACATCTTTAAGAATAATGCTTGGGGGTTTGTGAAGACTTGTGACCGGTGTCAACGAACCGGCAACATATCCAAGCGTAATGAGATGCATCAACAACCGATTCTTGAGCTAGAGGTATTTGATGTATGGGATACTGACATGGGGCCATTCCCTACTTCTTATGGAAATCAATACATCCTTGTGGCGGTCGATTACGTATCAAAATGGGTTGAAGCCATTACCTCCCCAACTAATGACCACAAGGTAGTTATGAAGATGTTCAAGAAAGTCATATTTCCAAGATTCAGAATTCTTAGAGCTGTGGTAAGTGACAACGGTTCACATTTTGTTCATAGTGCTCAAAAGATGCTAAGGATGCACGGGGTTCACCAAAGGTTCGGCCTTACCTATCATCCACAAACAAGTGGACAAGGGGAAGTGTCTAACCGTCAAATCAAGTTAATTCTTAAGACGACGGTTACTAGAAATAGGAAGAATTGGTCAGAAAAACTTGATGATGCCTTATGGGCATATAGAACGACCTACAAAACCCTAATAGGCACAACTCCATGTCGTCTTGTGTATGGAAAATCTTGTCATCTACCGGTGGAGCTTGAACACCGAACTCAATGGGCAATCAAGAAGATTAACTTTGACTTGGCTAGCGCGGGAGAGCAAAGATGGCTTGATTTACATGAGCTTGAAAAGCTAATATTAGAGGCCTATGAGTGTGCTGCCTTTATCCTTCCAAAATGGTTCGATCGCGATCTCTGGAGATAAGAGTCAAGTTCTAGATAAAGCAAACAATAGTCAAGGATCCAAGATAAAGAAAACAATAGTCAAGGATCCATGTGCCGCTCATGCAAGATGTGTAGAAGGATAGAAAAGAACAAAACCTCACATGGTTGTAGCATTAACTCACTATTAGTTTCAAATTCACCAAAGGGAGCAACACCTTCTTACCACAAACAAGTAGACTCCAACTTCAAGGTCTCAAAAGTTCTAAATGACTACCTTAGCATACTCTATCCTAGAATCAACCAAGCATACTCTCAAACCATGCACATCGTTACCATTTAAGAAGAAAAACATTCATCTACACAAGTCAAGAAGTATTATGTCCAAAGCAAGTATAAAACAAAACACAATACGAATTTGCCTTGAAAGAAACAAAAATCTTTTTGGAATTTTTTCAAAATAGAAGAACACGGAAATGCATATACAAATGTGCATGGCATATAAGAATCAACATCCCACCAAACATGATATAATACCCTCCCCCTAGCTTGAATGAGACAACATGCTCAAACATTAATCAAATAATCCACGGGAGGGGAAAAGAAAGAAATCAATCCAACAAACCAACACATGTCCAACAAGTCATCAACCATTAGAGAAAGAGTAAGGAAAGATATTACCAGATTTAGGAGGGTGTAAATACTCGCAAATGACCCAATTTAATCTTTCAAAGCCAATTTCCTCTAGAATTGAATCTTGTTTTCCATATGCTAGCAAAAATTGGAGTCAATCTTCCTTGATTCCCGATCCAAACAAATGCAAAGTGTATATCAAGTCATGTACCTAGAAAAAGGCACACAAACATCTCCACGAGAGAAAATCTATTCTAAAAAGAAAAGAAAATGAAAGCAATAAAACACGGGTTACTTCCCGAGGAAGGCTTGCTTAAGGTCCAAGCTTCATCGCTCTAGTAAATAATATTACAACGATCGCGAGAGCTTGTCAAATGCACTACTACACATTTCATATGATAACAAGTAGGAAAATGAGGATAAGAGGACGTGCAACAAGGATAGTGCACGCAAATAAGGAGAGGGACGCCAAGAAAAGGGAGAAAATCAAAAGCAAATTCAACAAAATATGAAGAAGAAGATGAATAAGAAGAAAAAGAAGAATAAGGCAAACTCTCCTCAAAATGTTTTTGGGTGGAAAAATCACCCTTTTCCTCAATAGAAGACGAATGAGAGACATGTAAATCATCATAGACAAGGGGGTCCCCAATAGGCTCATGGACAAAAGAAGGGGGGACATAGGAATGTGGGGGATATGGTTAAATTTTCTTAAAAAGGGGACATGAGAATAGGGAATAGGAGCATTGGTCTCACAAATGGACTCTTCCTCACCACCATGCCTCAAATCACCAATAAGAGCATGGAAATCAATCATATAATCCTCAAAAGAAGAACACTCATGATCTCCATCTCCCTCAAAGATCCAACTTCCAAGAGAGACTGCATAATCCCCTCCATCACAGCAATGAACAACAACTCCCTCAACATCCTTAAAGCCCAAAGTCTCAAAACCAAGCATGAATGGATGCAAATTCATTTAAAACCCATCTCTCTCTCATGAAGTATCCTCAATGAACTCAATTAAAATTCTATGGGTTCTCATTTGACACTCAAAGAACACATTGGAGATAACCTCAAACGAGCCCAAATACTCATGGATAGAAGAATCACAATCATGCACTTGAGACTCATCACAATCAACTAAGGAAGGGGAGTTTAGATTCACAAAATCATCATCATCATCATCACTCTCAACTCCCTTTCCTTCACTCCTATGTTGACTCATAGGATCCTCACACACTCTTGGTTGCTCAAAATCATTATCATCAACACACACATTAGATCGGGATTTTTCATAAACGAGGATCAAAGATGACAATTGACCTTCCAACACTTCTTTTCTTTTCAATTCTTCTTTAAAAAGCTCCTCATGCTCTCTAATCATCTCTAATTGGCTCTTCAAAGTTTCCATTTTTCTTTCAAAGGGCCTAAGATTGGGATTCATCTCCAACTCCCTCAAAGATTCATCATTTTGGTTATATATATGGAACTAGAGACTCATCACAAGATTTGGAGAATGAAAAGGTGAAGAGGGTTGAGGATCGATAGTGAAAGAAGAGTCACAATAAAAGGTAGGATCATCAACATTATAAACATAAGAATTTTCATCAAATTGAGGAGAGGAGGAAAAATCAAGCATATAAGATTCATCATTGAGGGAACGAAGCACATCACAAGAAGGCATGCTAAATAATGAAGAATATTATAACACACCATTAGCATCAACTTGAGCATGCACCTCATCATCATGAACAAAAGAGGAAGAAAAATTGAAATAATTCGTTCTATGTTCAAATATGGGATCATATGATAATTCATGGGAATTCATGCTAATATTAGAAGAATCAAGACATTGTACATCAATATTATGATCATGATTACTTTTATTATAGACATCACAAGCAAATCAAACATAAAAATCCCAAGCATCATAGATTGATAATGCTCTAAATTCACCATTATGCATGCATTTAACAATATCCCTAGTTTGTTCATTCAGACCAAAATAACAAATCTCACAAGCCTTCCAAAGATTACAACCATTATAATCCGAAATTCCCTCAAGCCTATTGAAATATATATTCACAAAAAGGCTCATTGTCATATTGATGAAGTGAGAAACATGCCATTTTTATCAAAACAAACAAAAATCAAATAAAAAAAAGTATATACAAAAAGACCTAGAATCAAGCAATAAAAAACACTCAAACATAGACATCCTTCCCCGGCAACGACGCCATTTTGACGTAGGGAAAACTAGGTCGTTATCAAATCTTCCCTAGAGCCAAACAAATTTATAATCACTTAACAAACCTAGATACAAGTATAGAGGTAAGTCAAGGGTCGAACAACTAGGAACGGTTATATTCAAGTGATTTTAATTTGTGCCTAAGCTAGGTCAAAGTCGAAGGTGCAGAGTAGGTAACTAATACTAATAACTACCAAACCAAGTAAACAAACAAATGAAACACTAGGGAATGAGGATCAACATGCATTCATGATGATCAAGCTAATTAGGGAATCAAGCAATGCAAGCAATGTAAAGACAAATAGTAGGAACAATTAGGAGCGTTCAATTAATCATCCTCATACTCTCTAACCTAGATTTCTCTAGTACTAAACAACAAGAAGAAATATAATCAAATACTCAACCATTTATGATCAAATCGATATCAAGTGGTCATGTCAATCAATTCAATCATGCAATCTAGTTTAGCGTCATGGTTAGCTACTCCAATCAAACTAGACAATAATATGCAAACCTCAATTAATCAATTTAATTACAACACAAGAATTACTCAAATTCCCAAATCAATCTCAACAATCAATCATACATGTTTACCCAATCCCTAGCAAAGCAACTACTCAAGAATCATCATCAAATCAAATCAACAAACAAGAAATTAACTAAAGCAATAAAGAGGAGAGAGAGTGAGAAACTCTCATTGATTTATCATGGAGATCTTCAATACAAATGTAACCTTGAATCTTCAATCTCTCAAATAATTATTGAAATCCCTCACTTTCTCTCTCTAAAAATACTCCTAAATTAACTCTAAATCTAAAGAGAGAAGCTCTCAACTAAGATAAGAAAATGTGAACTAAAATTCTAAACTAGTCTAAAGTTGTTCCAAAATTAGAAAGGTCTCAAGTATATATAGCAAGGGAGAAAAGTAGGCTCGACCAACCTATAGTGCGCATACACAAGAGGGTGTGTGCGCGTGTGCACGCACAGGAGGGTGTGTTCTTTATCACTCATGCTCCCTGTTGCGTTCATGCACCATAGCGATGGATGTGCACTCGGCCTCTTGCTTTGGTTCCAGCACTCACAAGCACGTTCCTCATCGACGCTCTCGTATGATGCTCACGAAGGGCGCATCCTTTAATTCTTCATTTTTGCGTGTTCGTGATCAAGACATGCGATGATGCTGATGCACAAGAGTGTTAAGGCCAAGAGTAGAAGCTTGCTTCTTATCTTGAACTCTAGCCAACCAAATGATATGAGGTCTTCTCCCGAGCATCCAAAAGACTTTGAGAACCTTCCAAAGTAGATCTAGTGACCCAAACAAAGCCTACGATAAAAGAAAGTAAAGCAAGTAAAGTAGAAAAGATGAAAACACCCTTATTTAACAAGAAAGCACAAATAAGAGAAACGAAGAAACTAAAACATAAATGAACGAAACTAAGGCATTAATTAAAGAGAAAAGCTATAAAAAAAGGAAAACGTCCTAAAATGTCACCATATGAGTGCCATAAATGACACTCATCGGTTAAATTTCCAATGTTGATGTTGATTTTATTGTTATTATTGATCACTATATTAGATGTTTAAAGGGAATATGTAATTGAAAATCACACTTAACAAGATAATTTGGACGAACGGTTTAGGTTCCTTTTTAATCTTGTTATTTAATCGAAGTTATCACAATATTTTATAATTATGTGTTGCAATATATTCAACCAATTTAGCATAATCATAGTTTAGAGCGAATCGAATATTGTTTGTATGCCTTTGAGATCACAGGAATTACTTTTCTCAATAAGAATCAAGTAAAGGCCAATACGGGCGAATGTAACTCCATGACTCACTTCGTACCATCATCCCCGATCCTCCTTTTGCGGTTTTGAACCATATGGAGTTAGTAATCTCATAGATCATGAATGGAGTGTAAACTTCACGGGTCAATTGTCGTTGTCTATTGTTGTCCCTTATTTGTGGTTGCCTTATAATGATACGTGAACAATTTACAAGTTTCTTAAAAGCTTGTTGGCGGCTCCCCTACTTTACTTGTCCCTAATCCTATAATGTCAATTCCCACTTCCTATGAGTGTGAGGCACATCCACAACATGCTTACGCAGGTGCGCTTCGTATGACGCTTACACTTATACACTCTAAAGAATTTATATACTTATTTTCCCTATTAATTTTACCAACAACTAAAGTTGTGACATTCCCCTGAAAAAAAAATAAAAAAAATTGTGACACAAGGTCAAACCAATTAACTAAAAGCTAGAATTCTTTAACATGGGTAAAAATATGTCGTGCGTATTTGCCACCCTGATACCGTCAAATTTATGAGCCACGCCCCTATATATTATTTCTCCTTTAGGCCTCCAAAATCTCATAAACCACTCTGTTGGTTTGTTGTTAGTTATTAAGTCCTAAATTGATTTTGAGTTTCCAGTATACTTCATACTAAGAAGAGTTTTTTTTTTAGGAAACTTCATACTATGAAGTTTATAATACCGTGTGTGTTGTACTTGTACAATCAAGTAAAATGTTCATTTATTTAAGAAAACTTTTATGTCTTCTAGGTTTCAGTTGTAATATGAGCACGCTATCTATAATCTATAGGAAAAATTGATGGGAATAATCCCACCTTTTGAGCGTCGGATATTAATAATCCCACCTTTGGGATTATTTTTAATAATCCCACCTTTAATATCAATCCGCTGAAAATAGTCCCGAGTGACCAGTACCAGGTTGAAGAGGTAATTTTTTTTTTTTATTAAGTTAATTTTACACGTGTCACAATTTGATTTGTCCAAAATAAAAAAAATAATAAAAAAAGTGAAAAAAAAAAAAAGAAAACCAATACCACCTCAGCCACACCACAACCACCACCATCCCACCACCATCCAAACCCATAATCAGAACCACCACCCTACCACCCAGACCCAAAACCACCGCCACCACTAGCCACACCCAAAACCACTGTCCGCAATCCACCCCAGCCAACCCAACCCCAAAACCACCTTCAAAAAATCAAAAACCCACCAATCCCAAAACCACCTTCAATAATCAAAAGCCCACCAATTCGACTGAATCAAAGCCAAGGAAAAGGGAGGGAAGCCGAGATTAGGACGGAGGAAGGGGACGGAACCCACTAGTGCCAGACCCTCCCCCATCCCTGAACCACTGCGCCGACGACAACCAACCCAACCCCAATGGTGGGATTTTGAAAAATCGAAACCCACCAAACTAGACTTAGAAGAAGAAGGCTGAATCGGGACGGGGAAGGGGCGAGGTGAAGAGGAGGGAGGTGTACGGTGGTTTGGCGCCCAGAATCCGACGGGGAATAAGCGAGGTGAAGAGGAGGGAGGCGTGGTGGTGGTTTAAACGTGCTTGAGTTTCGTGGAATCGTGGGTGGAGGGAGGGGGTTGGTGATTCAGGTGGTTCAAGGGAGGGGGAAGGTCTGGCGCTGCCACCAGCGCTGTCGGCGGCGTCGTGTCTGAGGGCTTGGTTGTCGGAGACGCTTTGCAGGGGATCGGAATCAGGGGCGGGGATAGTGGCTGGAATTGGTGGGTTTGTTTTTAATTATTAATTTTTTTCCAAAAAAAATCTATTTAATTTTCAAAAACATTATTTTATTTTATTTTCATTTTTTTGACCAATCACAGACTACCACGTGTCATGTTACTTGTTATAACAGGTTACATGACCGGTTGGGACTATTTTCAGCAGATTGATATCAAAGGTGGGATTATTAAAAAGAATCCCAAAGGTGGGATTATTAATCTCCGACGCTCAAAAGGTGGGATTATTCCCATCAATTTTTCCTAATCTATAACTATATACTAAAGGAGAATTAGGAATGACACGTGCCATCTCTTGATTAAATATTTTCCCACCTTTTTCCCTTTTTTTTTTGATTTGGTCAAACCTCAATAACTTTAATATTTTTTCTTTCCATATCTATACTTCTACTTAAAAAAGCTTTCCTAAAATCGTTTATAGGACACGTCATTCCCTTCTCATAGAATTGTGCCACATCATCACTTAATGACACGTCATTACCAATTAACAAATCATTCCAACTATTATTAAAAAGCTTTTGATGAGTTTTGAACACTAGACCTCAAAGAAACAAGATCTACTGGCCTTACTGTAGACACTCATTTGTGTCTCCCAAAAACCAAACCCAGTGATAAGTACCTTTCACGTCGAATCATAATCGAATGAAACGAAAGTGTGGAAAGGTCTAGTGTTGCGGATAGTTTTTATTTCTTTTCTCTTCTCCCTGTTTTTGAAAACTTATTTTGAGAAAACATCCAATCCAGTTTGGTTGGTCCATGATATGGGTCCAATAGTAGTGTAGTTGTATGGGGCTTGCAAAGACCTTTCGAACGATATATTATAAGCCCAATTCCGATGAATATTGAGGAAGTTATGGCCAATTTACCAAACTGGGCCCGGTTTGAGCTTTATGTACGGCCCAATGATCTAGGGGAGGGCCTAATATGATTTATCAATCCTAATGCAATTAGGAATGGTTTTAGTCTTCTAGATTATTCTAGAAGGTTCTTTTCATTCCTAATTCAATTAGCATTGATAAATTGACTTTTGTTGACTTTTCAGAGTTTTAATCAAAATCAAATAGCATTTTTGAGGAAATTATATTATTTTATCCTCCAGTACGGTAAACTTATCGGATTTTTGAAAACGCGTTGGTATCAGGCTTGGCGCCTAACCCCAGGCCTTGGCGCTAGCCATTAGCGCCTGGCGCTAGTGGTGGTGCCTGGCGCCAGCTAGCCAGGGTTGGCGCTAGCCCTGTTTCCTGGGCGTCAGACTTTGTTTTGTTAATTTATCGTTTTGGCTGATTTTTTCTATAAATAACGTATTTAAAAACTCCGTTTTGATTCACCAATTATCATCATCTACATCTATCATTCACCAATTCTCACGAACTCTCATCAAGACTTTCTTGATTATTCTCTCTCTCTCTCTCTCTCTCTCTCTCTCTCTCTCTCTCTCGCTCTCTCTCTCTCTCGCTCTCTCTTTCCTTAATTCAAACTTTGTTTTCACATACAAAATTCCGCATTCGCAAGATCTAGAAACACCTAGCCATATTCGAAGTTGCCTTCGCCCTAGACGTGAAAGGTTTAATTTCTGAGGGTTTGGTCCCAAATCTCTATTTCAATTATTTGATTTAATTGTTTGATTATTATTTTCCTTAAAGTTACTAACGTGTGTATTTTGTTATTAGAAAGAGGTACGAAGCATCAAAGTAAGTACTTTAATTGATTAATTGTTATTATGATGTAGAAATTATGTTTAGATTGTTATTATGATATTCCTAGTATCATGTCTAGGTTGTTTTTAATATTAAATATGATTGCTATGATGCCTTTTATTCTCTTCCTAATATTTATGATTGTTAGTATCATGTTAGGGTTAAAGATTTGATTTTTATTGCTTAGTGACATGCTAGGGTTTGTTATTAATCTTGTTAGTATCATGCCTAGGATCTTGCTATTTTTTATTATGCTTTAATATTAACATGAACATGAACATGATTATGATTATAATTGTTATTATTATTATTATTATTATTATTATTATTATTATTATTATTATTATTATTATTATTATTATTATTATTATTATTATTATTATTTTGATGATATTATGATTATGATTATTATAATTATTATTTATGTTATGATTATTATGTTGCTTGATGATTATTTTATTTATTGCTTGATCACATCCTTTATGCATGTTTAAAGGGAATTTGTACTTGTAATCACGCTTAATAAGATAATTAATAATCTTGTTTAGGGTTAATGTGATTATAATTCAAGTGATCGCCAATAATAGTTTATTTGTGCATTAATATTCAACCAACATAGATAAACAGGTTTAGGGTTAATCCTATTAATTGCATGTTAGTCAGAAAGCGCACATGAATACGATCAGAATAAAGTAGAGGCCTATTATTAGGGCAGGTTCAATCTCTTTTAGGTTGGATTTGTACCTTCATCCCTGAACCCTTATTTGGTTCAAGACCTTATGGAGTTGACGATCTCTTGGATCGTTAAGGAGTGTAACCTTCACCTCGTGAATGGTTTACAAGTTCCTAAAAAACTTGTTGGCGACTCTTTTGCTCTATCTTCTTCCTTTTTGGACGCCACCGTACTTTAGTGTATGATCACAGTGGGATTTGAGCTAGTGGGGTTTAAAGGCTTGAAATTATTCCCTACACTTACCATCTTAGGCCCCGTTCTCTTCACCTTAATATTGTTGAACTGAAATTATTTTTACCGAACTGAAATTATTTTTGCTGAACTTAAATTATGTTTACTAAACTTAAATTAATTAGACTGAGCTGAAATTATTTTTGCTAAACTGAAATTATTTTTATTGATTTTCTATTATAATTCTTCTTTAATAAAATTGAATTTTGTTGAACTGAACTTATTTTTTTACCGAACTGTAATTATTTTTATTGAACTAAAATTAATTTTACTGAACTGAACTTATTTTTACCGAACTGAAATTATTTTTACTTAATATTATTTTTGTAAGGTGAAGAGAACATGGCCTTAGCCAATGATAATTGATGTCATCTATACATATAAATCTAACTATAAATGACATGCATCAATTAAAAAGGAAATACGAGATAAGCAGTTTCAAAAACAAATAATAAGAGAAATAAAATCAACATTTCTTAAACAATAGAGTGTTAAAAAATCTCTTTCTATACTCTTTATCAATTAGTAACATAATTTTCAATATTTATGCATAACATACACAATCGATGATAATATATTTCATTTTGTCAAAAAAGATGATAATATATTTCATAAAGAAACCCTTTAATCAAAGTGGTAACCCAGTGCAACGCCCGGACACACACTAGTTTAAAGTATTATATAATGAGAATACTCCAGCTTTATTATTTGGCAATAAAGTCTATTTTTGGCTGACGACTATGTATAATTATTTTTTAACCAATGACTATGATGTATAATTTTTTTTCTCCAACTTTATTATGTTTGGCAATAAATTCTATTATATTTAGAGAAGAAAATATTTTAATAAAGAGTAACATATATTACTTGTCTAAACTTCATAATAATAATAAAATCATGTGTCAATATTTTGTGCAAAAATATTTTCAACTAAAATATTTTATAATAATGTAATACTCCATATGTCCACAATCTTAACTAATCAATAAAAATAAATATAATTTGTAGGAAAATACAATTTTTTTCTTCCCTACTTCAATATAATAATATTTGCAATAACCTATAAAAAAGTAATTAAATAAAAGTTATTATATTAATAAAAATTTTTATATACTACCCATATATTATATTAAAATCCCTAGCAATCCAATAACCCTAAATAAAAAAAGGGTTATTAATTATTTATCACAAAGTAAAATAAAATAATTAAATTTGCATAAAATATTGTGTCTAACAAAGTATGTTAACACATTATGGACGAATGGTACATCCATGTATGTGTGTATCGTATGGGTACTAATATAAAATTTACAGTTTTGTGTAAGGAGTATTGGGGTAGTATAAAACATGATAGTCTATAAATTTATTTCATTTCATCTTATTTGTTAAGTTTTTTGTATCAATAATCTTGACATCTTTGGCATGTTTACTGTTAAATAAAATTTTAACCATTTTGTTATTGTTGCAATATAATTTACTTTAAAATTTAGTAAAATCGTGCATGACACGAGATTTAAGCTAGTTGTTTTATGCACATCTAAATTTTGACAATGTAGTAATATACATTGTTTTATCTGCATCTAACTAAACATACAATCTACCAATTGATTGTTGGTGTAGTGGTGATTGAGAATACACTTGGTAGGGAGTAGGGATGTCAGTGGAGCGGGTCAAGTAGGAGACTCGCCCTATCCCCGCCCTAGTGGGGCGGGGATGGGTCTTGGTTTGGCGGGTGGTGGGGCGGGGATGGGGATGAAAACCATACCCGCCATAGGTGATGGGGCGGGAGTGGATTTTAGGTTATACCCGCCAAATCCCCGCCCCGCCCCATCCGCCCCACTTCGTACCCGTCCTATTCTCACCTTATACCCACATTTATATATCTTTTAAAACAAATTCTATACTTTTATACTATTTTATAAAATATTAATTATAATACTTTGTAATACACTTATATTATAAACAAAAAGATGTGTAATATTTAGAATGATTTTTTTTTAATGTAATCTATATTAATTATGTAGGATTGTGTATTTGAAAGGTGGAGGTTAGGTGGGTCTAGGGTGGGGATTAGGCGGGTCTTTGGCGGGGATTAGGTAGAGGTGGATATCCAAGTGGAGGGTGGGGCAGAGATGGTTTTGAAATTGTACCCGCCGGGGCGGGGATGGGAATGAATTTTAGACCCGCCGCGGGGATGGGGATGAAAATGTTAGGAGGGGATGGGAATGCCAACATCCGCCCCTGCCCTGTCCCGCCCCATTGACATCCCTAGTAGGGAGGACCTGTGTTCGATCCCCCGCAACAACAATCGAGAGGGGACTACAACCTAACCACCCAGAATTGATCTCCGAATCCGGCTTAGCCTAAAGGATAAAACGGGTGGAGCAATTAAAAATAAATAAACATCCAATCTTGTAAACTTGGATAAAAACATTATGTTACGTAAAATTATTGACAATATTATGCGCCTTATCTTATTCCATTCCATTTAAATGGAAAATTCTATACAAAATAGAATGGGTGTCAGGTCGGTGCATCGTCAACGTGTATTATACTTCTGTAAATACGTTAAGCCACTTAGCATAATATGGAATAATCAGTGCATCACCTAATTCAATCAAACAATCTAAGCAAAGTAAGCCCTTCAATTGCGGCATGTTTAACTCAATCAAACAATGTAATGCTGTATCAATGATTTAAGGGAGACAAGGAGATTTAGCCTTCAGACAATTATGTTTTAACATTAGGTGGTCTTACACAAAATGGTGTGTTTTTAATCCATTTGACCGGTTACTAGTGTCACGTGTGTAGTTGTAGTAAATTGTATAATGATCATTTGAAATATGACTACCATAATATTATATGATTATGTAGTTCGTAATTGACTTAATTTTCTCTAAATAATTAATTATATTACTTTATTTTTTGTATAAATATTATCATCAAAACTTTTAATTTATCAAAATTTATGTAATTTTTATTCTTAATTTATAATTTCTCGAACAATATATATTTATGTTGTATTAAAATTTTCAAAAAAACATATTTACATTATTGATATTAGAATACTAATTGTGTCCATTTTATAGTGTGAAAAAAAATAAAAATTGCTCATATTATTTATCATCAAAATAATATGATAGTCATATTTCAAATGACCACTAAAGAAATATCAAGTGTTTTATTGGGCGTTGTTAAAGGGAAAAAAAAATCCACCCCTTTTCACCATCTTCCAGTTATACATCCACCACCACGCCTCCCAACCTAAGCTACCAACCACTTATCATGTTTATAAAGCCCTATTGCAACTGCCACCAACTTGAGCGCGGTTTTGGTCTGATTAGTTTATGATTTTTAAGTGGAAATGGCTAAGGATAGTGATGATAACTTGATAAGGAAGGTAAGTAGTATATAAAGGGCACATCGATGGCTAGGGTGTGGTAGTTGCAGTAGTGGTGGAGAAAGACCTAGAGAGGAGAGATCATTTTTTTGAACGGATCACTAAGAATTCAACACGTGACAACCTTAACCAGTTTACCCGGTCATAAGAGGCTATAGACTATTTTAAAACATAAGGCTTCCGAAGTTGGGATTGTTATAAATTAATCAGTATTCGGGACATTTTAAGGAATAATGTTCATATTTGGGATAGCTAAGGTCAAAATTTCCAATTCATTCTATTTGGAGCGAGAACTAGTTTAGCTTGCTCTAATTGTGTGATGTGTCTCGTCCATTATATTATGTTAAAATTGTTTTGTTTCATCAAAGCACAAATTCTTATATGTAGATAATCAAATAATATGTATGACCACTTCACATATAATATAATTAATTGAGCACTAGGGTTACATGCGGTGATGATCAAATGGTCAAGGGATTTACTCACCATCCCTAATAAATAAGGATTAATCTAATGACAAAATGGGCTTATTCTTATAAACAATTGGTTTATTATTCTTGTAATAGTCAAAACAAGAAAAGGGTGTAGGTTACTCAAATGAATAAATGAGGTTATTTTGTCTTTTATCTAATTAACTAATATTACTCGTATATTGAATTGGAGGTAGTTACCCATGTATCATGTACTTAAAAATAAGGTAGTCTTATGAATAAATGAGGTTTTGCCAGTATGAATAAATAAGTACTACCTACTTACCTTATAAACAATTGTGGCCATACCATGTGACTATATAAAAGTTTTTCCAATGTACCAATCAATCAAGCACAAGTTATATAGACTAAGAACACCATAAAGAAATACAATTAATTAAACATTACACTTTTTATTAATACATAAAAGGTTATACATAAAATGAATTAAGATACAAATAATCAAACAATAATGATAAGTAGAAAAAAAAATACCCTTATTTAGAAAGTGGAGGAAATGAAACAAGGGCTTCCAATCAATTGTAATTAGATAACCCTAAGTTTGATCTTCTTTTTATTTTAGTTTTGTCTCCTACAATTTTTTCTAATTTCTCCACCAGTTCCTGGAAGGTTACCCATTTTAATCATGGAATTTACAAAGCTTTGCCTAAAAAGTTTATTATTGGCGGCAAGGCTTGAAACTATTGAGGCACTTAAAGGGTCAAGTGCTAGCTCTTGGTCAATTTGCAAGATTCCTTTGTTCTTTTTCATTTGGTTGTAGACTTCATTGTCTAACACAACTGTTGTGTTTTGATCAAGGAAAGTAGCTGGATTAAAGGTCAAACTACAAAGATTTTGTAGCTTGGTAAGCAAATTCTTATCCATGGTAGGATCAGGTTTACTAGTTCCTTGGAAGTTAAATACCCTATCTTGAAAGAAATTACAATGGGCTCTTCCAATTGAATGACCGCCACCAACTAAGATTACCATATCATTAAGAGTCATTTTACGGGCGCTAAATGCTTGTTGGATTTGAGAGACGGTGGAGGCTGGGCCGGGGAGATTTACTTCACTTGCCCTAGAAATGGTGCCATCAAGCCTGCCTGTTGGCACACTGTACATAGGCCCTCCGGACAAGGAAACTGCATCTCGCGTAGCAAGGGCTATGATGTCTGCACAAGAAACCTTCTGAGGGCATGCTTGTTCTAGAGCGGTCTTGATTTGGTCTATGAGTGCATACTCTCGTACAGATCCATTTGCACCCGCAGCCTTCTCTGCTTGGTTGGTGGTTGTTGAGTCAATTAATATTGATGCATCACAACCCTATACATAAAAAAAATATTGTATCAATTGATTGTATATTCCATGGTACAGAAACTTAAAGGTTTATGAAATACAACTTTAAAACAAAATTCATATCAACAAGTAAAATAATGTTTTCTTTTTTGTGTAAAAAAAAGTGAAATATAATACTATCTCCGTTCTTGAAAGATTGACTCACTTACTATTAAAGTGATCAAAATAAAATTACTTTGACCACATTTATTGATTTATACAATCAAAATAAATTAACAAGTTTGATCTTATTAGATTCCCCTTAAGAGAATTTTCAATCATCAAATTTCTAAAAATTTTATTTATACATAGCCGGGGTTACTAATGGTCAAAGTTATTTATTAAAGACCATCAAATGCAAAATAAGTCGAACTTTCAGAAATGGAGGAAATATTTTTTATTGGGAATGTGACTCGTAGTTTTGATTTAAAATTCTCATAAATACAAAATACTTTTATGTAGCCGCTCTGTATTTATGTTAAGTCGTGCAATTAACTATCCATTTATTTACCAAACAAACATATTCATCGAATTTCTTGTCTATTTCAACTTCAATCCCTGACCCTTCATATCATTCTAAGGTTGTGAGAGAGTTTTAAACCCATGTGGCGCAACCATTATTGAATTCTAATTTGAAACGTTAATGTACATTATGTCCTTAAAGTATGAATAGCCATGAATATGAGATAAATTATTGATGTATGTGAATAGTGAACAGTGAACATACACATCAAGCAACGAACCTTCTGTACACATGGAGAAGGGATTACTTTATTAGACAAAGCATTATTGTAGCTCTTTTGTCGTAGTTCATAGAAGTTTGAAGTTGTCAAAAGTTCATTAAAATTTACGGCAATTCAACATTCTATCAATCACTTTATTTGGCACAAACATGTAATATAATTATATACTTTGTATTATTAATAAGTTATTTCCCTTTTTATCTAGATGCAAGCAATAATGTGTCATAAGATGTATATCATGCAAGTAGGAGTCTAAAATCTTACCCTGATAAAACAATCATGAAAAAACATACGAAGCAAAGCCGGAGCAACAGATTTATCAGCATTGAAACGTTGTTGCACAACTTGTCGAACAATGTTCTCAGTGTTCGGACAAGACGAACTGTAGAAACCAACTTGAAGGGCCGAAGAAATAGGAAGAGCAAAGAAAAATAACACTAATGAAAACACATTGAGATGCTTAAGAAAACTCTCCATCTTTAATTTGTTGTTATTATACAAGTTATAAGATGCTTGTAGATGTAGTTTATGTTATGTGTTGGGTTTGCAAAATATAAGACGTCAAATTGAGTATTTATAGTAGTAGTAAGGTAAGTTGGCAAAGGGTGGCCAAAATAGAAAGTCAAGAGTGGGGACTACGTGTTGCAATTTTTAAAATGAACTGATTTTAGGGACATGCATCAACACGTTAAATTCAGCCAAAATTATCATAATAAAATAATTTTTGACATTTTATATACGCAAAAAGCATAATAAGTTAAAAGATTTTTGACAAAAAGTTAAAGATTATTATTGTATGTATCTATGCATGGCAGCTTTGAGTGATTATTATACTTATTAAAAAAAAAATTATTCATTATATTATCAGCCACTAATACAAAATTAAGTCCACTAATTATATTTTAAGAATCTCCAGCAGAATAAAATGGAATTTGAAGAAAATAGTACAACCTAGTTGAAAAGATTTATTTTGCCTAATTATAATAAACAATTACAAAGTTGGAAGTATTGATAATAACTATTTAGGTTGCTAATAAAGTAGTATTAACTGTAGATTACAAGATATTAACAACTTTAGTATTTGTCACTATCCAATGATTGAAAATTAGATTATGCAATGTAGAAAGTTAAGTTCATAATCAAAGTAATTCCATTCATAATGAGACATTTCAATGTATACTAATACGGTTTAATCTATTTTTACAGTCTTACTAATGACTCTTTATGGCTAAAATGAATGTTATTTTTATTAAATAAAAGGCAATGAGAAGGAGCATTGTTCAAGCTCGGAAGTTGTTGAAGGAATGGCAGTGAGGTATGCTTTAAGCCTTACGATTTGTATGGGGTACAAGAGTGTTTGGGTGGAATCCGATGCCGTGAATATCATCAGGCACGTGAACTCGAAGGATATAGGACTCTCCCATTTTTGTGATTTTTGATGATATTTATATCGATAGAGCTTGGTTTGATTTTGTAAGTTTTCTTATGTTAAGCGTTCGTGTAATACTGTAGCACACTTAGGTGGGACACGAATGATCATATGAAATACGAGTATGTACGTTTGGAGTCGTTTCCCCAAAGCATCACTACTTTGCGGAAATGGACATTACTTGATATGAATAAAATTTTCTATCAAATCGTTTCCTTAAAATTTTCTATCAAATCGTTTCCTTATATATATAGATAGGAATAAGGGGGGGGGGGGGGGGGGGAAGGGAGGTTGTATTGGACAACTCGGACAAAAATTTTATTTTACAATGTCGAGTACTTCAATTAGATAGGAATAAGGGCTTGTTCACTTTAACTGAATTTTAGTTCAGTTCAGCTTCTAATTTCCTTCTCTCATAAAATATTCATTTTAGCTCTATTCTGTTCAGTTCAGTTTAGTTCAGCTCCAATCATTTCAGTTCTGTTCAGTTCAATAAATGTGAACAGGGCCTAAACGGGATATCTAGTGGAGTCTTGTTAGTTTTGTTATAATGTATATTTAGTACAATAATATTTAATTTTCATACTACCTCGGTTTCGTATTTTTTTGCAACTTTTGCAAAAAATGAATGCCACACATTATTTACAACTAATACTTTATTTCCTTTTTAGGTTGTTATTTCTCTCTATCTTTCTCCTCTTCACATTCGTTCCTATTTCTCTCTCTCTATCTTACACTCACAAACAAATTTTACATAGAATTCAGTGTACCCTTCAAAGTTGCAAAAAATGTGAAATAGGGGTAGTAATTTTTTCATTATGAAATTATAGATATTTAGCAATAAAAAAACCGCATATAAATGATAATTTGAACTAAATTTATTCAGCTCGTCTTGTGTGCGGCCGACCATACCGTGTGACCACTAAAAGTAACCCCTATAACATTGATAAAGTAACCCCTGTAATACCGACGTAGTAACCCCTATAACACTGACTGAGTAACTCTATAACAATGACGAAATAATCCCTTAACACTGACCAAGTAATCCCCATTATACTAGTGAAGTAACCTTTAAAATGGCTGGCCATACGGTGTAGCCAGCCACATATAAGACTTTGTGAAATTCATTTATTTTTGATATGATCTAATCTTAACTTTTGTTTTTAGAAAAATTGGAATAAATAATCCCACCTTTTGTCATTTCTGCTCAAAATAATCCCACCTTTACGTAATCCGGAAATAATCCCACCTTATACCTCCATCTGCTCAAAACGATCCCTTGACCTGTTTGTAAAATTGTTAACTGGTTTTAGAAGGTGACATCCCACGTGTCACCTTCTAATTGGTCTTTTTTTCATTAGTTAAAAAAAACCAAGAATAAAAATAGTAAATACAAAAACAAAAACAAAACAAAGAATAAAAACAGCGCCCTTCATCTTCATCCCCTTCCTCCTTCTCCGACCCCCACCTGAAACAGCCTCCCATGCCTACCCTATTGGGGTTTGGTGAGTCCGACTCACCGCGAAAACAAACCCAAAAACAAGACCGCACTCGCAATAAATAAGACCATAAACATGGGCTCTTACTTGAAAGCTAGCTTTGAAATTACAAAGCCTCCAACGATGATCCACCCGCAACAACGATCACCGACTAGGTCCAATGTCTTGGGGATAGCAAGACTCGACCGATAAACCCGAGTAATTAAGTTCAAAGGCTTTTACAAAATGTGATACCCTTTCCAACTCTTGAGTTCAAAGGTTTTCACTACTAGTGATCCCATTTCCAACTCTTACTCAAGCAAAAAATCCCAAGCCATCCCTTGGCTATTTATAAGGAAAGCTTCCTTGTGAATTCCACTCATCTTTAAATGTGGGATTTTTTTCACAAAAAGATCCTACATGGAAAGATTGATGAATTCAACCCTTAGTTAAATAAACCAAAGAATAAGTAACAAGTGTCACATAGTTAGGTGAGAACCACTTTCTCACTTGGTCCCCAAGGCAACTCACATGCATTGTGAGCTAACCATGTGTCACCCAACCTTGAGCCTCAAGTTGGGTTCGGTTGACCGTGTCCATGACCTGTCACCCGGGTCCACGACCCCTTTCTACATGCGCTGCCACCATGGCGCGCTGCCAATGTGGCACACTACCACATGGCGCGCTGCCACTTGGTGGATGCCACGTGCGCTGCCACATGGCGTGATGCCATGTGTGTTGCCACGTGGCACACTCCTATTTGGCGCGCTTCCTTGTTTTTTGCGTGGCTAGGGTTTTTGCTTCTTACTTGAAGCATTTTCCCGTCTCGCCAATTCCTAAATTTTGGCTCGACATTTGAGATTCTCCGACGCTCGGTTTCGACGCTCCAAGCTCGAATTTCCGACGTCTAAATATAAATTACTCGATCGACTTATTAATTAATTCCGAATTAATTCATCGCTTCGGCTCGTTAGTTGCTTGGGTGTGACCCGAAGGGTTCAGTCAAGATTAAGTTGTAATATTAATTATGCATTAATATTACTGATCGGAAGCGGCCTCCACCCAGGCATTCCGATCATTTGACCATACTGAATATATTAGCTTTCTAAAAATTCTGAACCCACTATCAGAATAATACACTTATTCGAAGGACATTATTCCTTTCATACCCCATCCTACCGGAGTAGCCCACACCCTTCCCTGCCGGTGAAAGTCTAATTCTATCAATTTAATCTTTAATCAAGTTATTAATCACGAGTTCAAGGATTTAAAATCTTAATTACAATGCTGATTCTGATACAAGTATGATTTTTCATTTTGTTAAAGTAACTAATTGTTATTCTGATTTAAATAATTTTTTTTTTTAAAAAAAAAAACTTCATGTTTTGTTACTAGCTTTTGGTTGAGCCGATATCGATAACAAAGATTCCATTGAATTTTCTAAAACAAACCTTCACTATATTGTGGATTTGTGGGTTTAACTAAAAATTAATTAAAATTTCTGATTTTTCAAATGGTTTAATTTGATGTTCGATTAATTTTTTGAATTTCAACTAATCATCCCCAAATTTTTTAATCTTCTTTTAATTCTTTCCATGGGTTAGAAATAGTACTTTGTGTTGAAGATGACCATAGTATTTATTGCCTCAATGCTACACATGGGATTGACCACAGTAACTCTTGAAACATACGGAGTATGATTCTAGGGTGTCGATATATTTCGTGGGTTAAGGGGGTTTCGGGATGGCTGGTTGGCCAATGTTAGGGGGTCAGGTGGGGTCGTACGGTGGTCAAGTGAGGGTTGGTAGTTCAAGGCGAGGTCTTGTGGTGATGGGGTTGGGCTATGGGGGTTTCGGCTAACGCTTTGGTGGTGGTAGTAATGGAGATTTGCCATTGAAGGTGAGAGGCAGGGGATAGATTTCAGAAATTTTAAAAAATAAATAAATAAAACAAAATAAAACAAAATAAAAAATTCACCTGTTAAATAGGTTATAGGTATTAAATATCGTTTTGAGCAAATCAGGGCTAAAGGTGGGATTATTTCCAGATTATTCAAATATAGGGTTGTTTTGAGCAGAAGTGACAAAGACGGGATTATTAGTTATGATTTTCCCTTTATTTTAAGCTAATCTGAAATTATTTTTTGGAAATGAGTAATAATAAGGTGAACTAAACAAGGCCTTAGAGTACGGATAGATGAAAGCATGTGGTAGTTTTTAACATACTTAGCTTCGTTTTTTTAAGTTGATATGTATTCCTTTTAAAAAACTTTTTTATTTAATTGATACATTTTCTATTTGGGTAAGTTTATACTTTGCAATTACTAGTTAGCTACCCCACTCGCTTTATCATTTTCTCTCACTCTTTCTTCTTTCCTTAAGATGTGTCTAAATTGAACGTGTTAACTAAATAGAAACAGAGGAACTATATATATACACATACATATATATACACACGTACATACATACATATACACACATACATACATACATACATACATACATACATACATACATACATACATACATACATACATACATACATACATACATACATACATACATACATACATACATACATACATACATACATACATACATACATACATACATACATACATACATCGACACTTGGCTTTTCAGCTTTTAGCCAAGTGTCGCGCCACAATGAATAGATTTAAATAGGCTTCATAAAATAAAAAAAAGTTAGTTTAGAAATCTATTTGGATAGAATTTTACGATAAAATTGTTAGTTTAGAGTTTTATTTTTGATAAAATACCAATATTTCAGATGTACAAATTGAATTATAATTTAATTCAAAAAGATTATTTGATTATTTCTAAAAAATTATCATGTAAATTTATATTTATAACATATATTTTTTTAGGAACAAATAATGTAGTTCAAAAAGTACAACATTTATTTATAATATATCCTAATCGATTTAAATACAAAACTTCACAATCTAATATGATTTTATTATTGTAATGAACTATCAATCGGGTTGGATCACGGGTCATTTCGAGTCGAGTCATGTCACGAAAAGATTTTCCGTAGTTTCATTAGAGTGTAGAGTTGAGTGTTTATACAAGAGATTATGGCTCAAGAAATAGGCCCGTTAACTATACAATTTAAACACTAAATATAGGCCCTAACACCCCCCTCAAGTTGGAGCATGCAAATCACAAATGCCCAACTTGCCAAGTAAATACATGAATTGACTTTTACTCAAAGCCTTGGTGAATATATCCGCTAATTGATCCGTTGTCTTCACATAAGACGGACTAAATGATACCATGTTGAATCGCATCACGAAGATAATAACAATCCACCTCAATGTGCTTGGTACGCTCATGGAAAACAGGATTCTTCGCAATATACAAAGCAGATTGATTATCACAAAACAAACTCATAGCACGGGGATGCGAAACACCCAAACTCAGAAGAAGGGCCTTTAACCATTTCAACTCATCAGTAGTTTTAGACATTGAGCGGAATTCGGCCTCTGAAGAAGACTTGGCCACAGTGTCCTTGTTTCTTAGTCTTCCAAGATACAGGAGAAGCACCAAGAAACACCAACCAGAGATAAATCGGCGCAACAAGGGACAACCGGCCCAATCTAAATCACGCCAACCTGTAATATGTAAATCACAATCTGAACTCAAAAGGATTCCCTGACCTGGACATCCCTTTAAGTACCGCAATGTACGAAGAGCAGCTTTCCAATGATCCTGTAGCGGGTGTTGCATAAATTGAGACAAAAATATGCACCGCGTATGCCAAATCCGGTCTAGTAAAAGACAAATAAATCAGACGGCCCACAAGCCGTCGATACTGCTCTGGACCTGAAAAGAAAGAGGACTCTGATTTCGCCAGAGTATGATTCTACTCAATAGGAGTACTTGCCGGACGAGCACCTAGCAAACCAAACTCTGCAATAATGTCAAGTGTATATTTCCGTTGACATAAAAATATGCCTTTCGGACTACGAGCAACCTCAACACCAAGAAAATACTTCAAAACACCCAAATCTTTCATATGAAAACAGTCACTCAAGTATGACTTGAATGTTGAAATCGTAGAAAAATCATTACCAGAAATTATCAAATCATCAACATACACCAGAACACTGAGTTGAATAGACCCATATTGTAGAGTAAAGAGAGAGTAATCAGAGTATGATTGCCGAAACCGTACCTTTTTAGAGATGAGGCCAATTTTGAGAACCAACAACGAGGTGCCTGCCGAAGACCATACAACGACTTTAGAAGTTGACACACCATACCAGGTTGAGCGCCATGAAAACTAGGCAGAGGTTTCATATAAACCTCTTCATTAAGATCACCGTGAAGAAATGCATTGTGGACATCCATCTGATGCAATTCCCAATTCTTTGCAGCAGCCACATCAAGAAAAGCACGAACAATTACCATTTTAGCAACAGGAGCAAAAGTCTCATTATAATCGATACCTTCAAACTGATGATCACCAAAAATAATGAGACGAGCCTTCAATCGCTCTAGTGTACCGTCAGAATTAAGCTTGACCTTGTAAACCCATCGACACCCTAGAGCTTTCTTGCCCATAGGTAATGTTTCAAGCACCCATGTGTCATTATTTTCCAATGCATCAATTTCTTTTTGCATTGCCTCTTTCCATCCCTCATCTTGCGTTGCCTCCTTGAAATTACGAGGCTCAACCATCCTATCAATAGCTGCAATAAACACACGGTGTCGCACAGAAAATTTATCACAATTCACAAAATGTGCTAAAGGGTAAGGAGTACCTGAGGAGCTTGGAATGGACGGTGAACTTGGAGAGATGGATGGACCCGGAAGAGTTAAAGTATGTGCGACATAATCCCGATGCCAACCTGGAGGGTGCCTTTCCCTTTAAGCACGCCCTAAGGTAGTAGAGGAGTGACTCGGATCAGCTATAGAGCTGTTGTCCGAGACACTATCCAGAGGGGCAGAGGAGGCCGCGGAGGTGTTGTGGTCAGTGCTGGGCGCCGCGGGTGGGCTGCGGTCCAGCATGCCATTGGCAGCCACCTCCGAGGAAGAAGCTGACGAGTGAGGGGCAACATCAAGAGGCGTGGCAGCAGCGTTTAGAGCAGAAAATTCAGCAGTAGAGGCTACATTATGGGCAGCATTTGGGGCAACAGTAGCAACATTAGGAGTAGCAATAGTACTAGCATCAAAGGCAGCGGCATTAAGGGGTGAATGAGGGGTATCATCATGTGTAAGAGAAGCCTCACCCAACTCCAAAACATGTTCTAAATCATCCAAAAAATCAACATCAACTCCAACATTATCATGAGACACAACATTATCATCAACCTCTCCATTAGTGTCGCCAACTCCATCATCACACACAAAAGGAAATTCATGCTAAAAAAATTTGACATCACGCGAGACAAAAATATCACCCGTTTCCAAGTCATACACCTTCCACCCCTTTTTACCATGAGGATATCCCACAAACACACATTTCCTACTCCAAGGTGCAAATTTGTCGCCTTTAGCTTTTTGATTATGGGCAAAACATAAACACTCAAACACCCTCAAAACATCAAAATCAGGTTCTTTGCCGAAAATAATCTCATATGGGATTTTGTTGGCTAGCAAAGTAGGGAGGAGTACGATTAATCAAATAAATCGCCCCCAAAACACATTCTTTCCAAAAACCTATCGGTAGATTCCCTTGAAACATTAAGGCTCGACTCACATTTAATATATGTTGATGTTTCTGTTCTACCCGACCATTTTGTTGAGGTGTACCAACACAAGAAGTTTGGAATAAAATGCCATTGTCATTGAAATACGGAATTAAGTGTTTGAATTATGTACCATTATCACTTCGTACACATTTGACAGTAACATCAAATTGACATTTAACCATAGAAAAAAAGAGAGAAAAGAAGAACAAACTTCGGTTTTATCATTCAACAAATAAACCCAAACACATCTTCAAAAATCATCAATAATAGTAAAAAAATAGTGAGCGCCACAAGTAGACGACGTCTTATAAGGCCCCCACAAATCACAATGAATTAATTCGAAAATACGGCTAGCCCTATTATTACTATTGGGAAAACTATCCCGAGTTTGTTTTGCTTGTGGACAAATATCACATGCTTTATTTAAAGATTTTCTACTAGAGCTAACATTAACAGCAGGAACTAGTGAGAATCATCAATCAATTTAGAGACCGAAATGTAGAAACTTTTAGATCTGTCACCGCACGTACTTTGGGAAGACGCCGGAAATAGTAGAGTCCATCCAATTGTTCATCGCCTCCAATCAGGCTCCCCGAGAGTTGGTCCTGTATAGCACATAAAGAATTAGTAAATTTGACAAAACAGTGAGAATTATCAATCAATTTAGAGACCGAAATTAAGTTGCAATTTAATTTCGAAACAAATAGAACATGCTCAAGAATAATGTCATCAGCAAGAGCCACTCGACCCTCCTTTGTTGCTAATGCTTGTGCACCGTCCGGAAGACCAACGGGGCAAGGTAAGATCGATTGCTCATCTAGTAAACAAGACTCATCACCGGTGACTTGATGAGAAGCGCCGGTATCAATAATCCAAGACAAGGAATTAAACTTACCACTCAACCGTTCTTGTTGACTATTAGCCATATTTAATAAAATACGAACATGTTCCGGTTGCAAGGCCAAGAGATCGTCTGATGCAGAAGAATCACCACCACTGCTAGGAGTGTTCAAAAATACCCGACCTGTTGACCCGATGACCCGGCTGATTTATCCGGGTATTTTTTGTATTTTTTTTTAAATTCGCGGGTCGGGTACCCGACCCGATAAATTAGCATATTTTCGGGTCGGGTCATGGGCTGACCTGTGAGGGTCGCGGGTACCCGCTGACCCGTGAGTTAATATTTTTTTTTAAAAAAAAAAAAAACAGTTTTTAAGGGTTAAGGGTTTATTCCCAACCACCCACCCACCATATTCTCTCTCCTCTATGGTAGCCGACAAGACATTCATCCTCAATTGTCAATTCCTCATCTCTTTCTCTCTCCCTTTTGTTATTTTAAGTACTATCTTTCAATTCTCCTTCTTCTTGAATTTCAATTCTCCTTCTTCTGAATTTCAATTCACCCATCCACCATACCACCACTCCACTCTCTTCTCATAGTTAGATCTATGAATTTCTCTACATCTTTACTCTAATGCATGCAAGTAACAAGCGACGACAACATCGCAACAATCGGCACCTTACCATTCATTAATTGCAATTTCTTCTCACGGATCAAAGTGTGTTCGATTGAGTTGGAGGTTAATTTTGTGGTGGCTTAATGAGGAATGAAAGTAGCTATTTGTGCTAGTGGAGTTTGATTTTACTTTCATAATTGATTTCTGATTTTATGTTTTAATTCGTAAAATGAATTATTGAGGTCTTTTTTGTGACCTTGCTATGGGATTTGAATTATACAAAACTTTAACTTAGAAATTTGGATTGTTTTGTAAGAATTGGAGCTACTGAATTGCTTTATGAGTATTTTTTTTATGCTTGATTTACCCAAAAAAAGGAAAAAAAAAGTAAAATAAAAAAATAACCGGGTACCCTCTGTCCCGACCCGGGAAATTCGGGTACCCGATATCCGGGTACCCGGTTTTCCCGGGTCGGGACATGGGTCGAGCTTTATACTACCCGAAGATCCGGGTACCCGCTTTTTCGGGTACCCGAAAACCCAGGTACCCAGATCTGAACACCCTTAACCACTGCTGCCCACAGCATTGGCGCGCACAGGTGGTTTGACAGAGGCAGACGCACGAGCAGCAGGTGGATGGACAGCCGGCTTACTGCCAGGTGCAGCCACGGTAGAGGAGCCCGAGGCAGCCCCCCCTTTTTTCCGTATCTTTCGAGCCACCAATCCGGATATCCACAAAGCATAAAGCATCCTGAATTGTCGTGACTCGAGCGTTTACAATGAGAGCGGAATAACTTGGACTTATCAACACGAGCAGAGGACTGAAATTACTTTCAGTCAGCAGTGGGCAAAGCAAATACGTGGGCATCATCCCTGCTCACAGGGGTATTGGTGAGAGCTATGCTTCGAGAGTGTTCTTCTTGGAGAAGAGCTTGATAAGCTCGTTCTAGCGTGGCTGGGGGTTGTTGTGAGAGCAAATTGGTACGAACAACACCATATTTAGCATCATCAATGCCAACCAAAAACTGGTGTAAAATCTCCTCCTCCCTGTCTTTTTCATACTTGGCAGCCACACCACACGAACAAGAACCACACTCGCAGCCGTGAGGTGGCTTAAGGCGCAAGAGATCGTGAAAGTATCCCACCAATTGGCTGTAATAGTCCTCGACAAACATAGCAGGGGATTGCTTGCAATTCGTAATGGCAGCCCTTAATTGTTGCAAGCAAGGTCCACTCGCCTCACAATAGCGCTATTCAAGATAGTCCCAAAGTCGTCTGGCTTCATCAAAATAGGGTATAGAGGCTGCAATTTTTGGATCAACAGCCCTCAAAATCCAAGAAACCAACATAGAGTTAACCGTCTCCCAATCAAGCAATTTCTTCTTTTTAGGAGGTTTAGAGATAGTGCCATCGATGAAACCGTATTTTCGCCGCGATTTCAATGATAGAGTAATAGCCCGAGACCAAGCAAGATGATTGTCACCCTTCAACACGATATGGGTAATCAAATTCCCTGGTTGGTCGCCGAAACCAAGATAAAAGGGAGAAGAAGGATCAAGCTTGCCATCTTCCATGATCAATCGAATAGAGCAGTAGAGTAGAGAGAAAAAACAAATCAAAAATTTAGGGTTTTAGTGATTAGAGTATAGAGGCTCCGATACCATGTCACGAAAAGATTTTTCGTAGTTTCATTAGAGTGTAGAGTAGAGTACTTATACAAGAGATTAGGGTTCAAGAAATAGGCCCGTTAACTATACAATATAAACATTAAATATAGGCCCTAATTAGTCACTTTAGATCAGGGGTCAAACAATGTTCACACTAGCCAAAAATTTCATGTTCGGGTCAACTGAACATGCTTAGATTTTTTTTTTATTTTGCTTTATTTTTGGCTAATTTTTAAAATTTTCTAATGTTTCAAACTTACTTTGCTATTTTTTTTAAATCAAGCATTTTCACCAATATTATTATTAGTCATTATATGTCTATTGCATAATTTAAATCGTCAATGATAAATTATAAACTTGGTATATATAGATAAAATTAAAGTTTATGTTATAAATTTATCAAACAACCCGGGCGTCGCACGGTGCACCAAACTATATATATATATATATATATATATATATATATATATATATATATATGTATATATAAAACCGTGACCTCCTTATCACACTAGCTCTCGATATTGTTTTAGATGAACGAAAGTTTTTGGGTCTAACTGATTAAGGAAACTATAAGAGAGAACTGTCTTGAGTAGGATGATAGTTATTTGTCGGCCACGGGGAGATGCGGCTACGGAATGGAGGGTAAGGCAAGGCTAACAGACTGTACGATAGATTCTGAAAAATATAGAAAAGAAAAATAAAATGTGGAGGTTAACTTTAAATTCTAAGATTATGTCTATTCAAAAAAAAATTCTAAGATTATGTTAATGAATTGGCTCAATCAAAAGATTAGTTTTAACTAATTCTTGTAGGATATTTTACCAAAACGGTTAATTTAATAAAAGTATATACTAAAACAGTTAATATATTATGTTAAATGTTATTGTTCAAATATTGGGATATTTCAAATTATGTCATTAGAATTTCCCAAAAAAAAAAACAAAAATCCAATTTTTTTTTTTAAATAAAAAATTAAAAATAAAAATTAAAAAACCATAATGTGACCCAAACCGATTCAAAGGAATATAAGAAATAGATAAATTCCTTTCAAGTTAATAAATTAGCTAGTTTGAAATTAAAATTTATAATAAGTCGTTATGCTAAATACTTTTGTAAAATTAGCCATTTTGGTAAAAGATCTATTGTACCCATATAATTTTCATAATTTATATAAAGGATAATTTTAATAAGTAATATGCCACGATAGATCTTAATGATTAAGATATAAGTAAGTTTATTCCAATACTTGGTAATTATTATGTAACAAAAAAGGTGGCAAATTAGAATAAAAGAAGATTATGATGATGTGGTTATAATGTTATATGCATAATTGTGTGTACTTTTCCAAACATGGTCGTAGTTCCAACTAGACCTGGTTATTGGACGGGCCGGGTCAGGGTCGGTGCGGGTCGGTTGCGGGTTGGGTTAAAGAGGGTCACATTTTATAGGGTCAATATTGGGGCGGGTCAATGCGGGTCGCGAGTCAATAACGGGTCGATAATGGACAGGCCTACAAAATTTATCTATGTAATTATTTTTACCTTATCTATTTTCTTTATCAATTAAATTAGAAAAATAATTTGGCCCTACATTGACCCTGTCCAATAAGGGCCCTGTCCAATAAGGGCCCTGTCCATTAAAGGCCCTATCCATTGAAAACCCTTTAAACTTGACCCTAACTTTATTATCATTGGGCTACCCTACCCAATAATCACCTCTAGTTCCAGTCTTCAAGAGTTGATCGTTGACGACGGACACACATTTGCATGTACATGCATGAACTTCTTCTGTACAAATAATGATAAGATCAATTCAACTTAACTAATTTACAATTTCATGTAACAACACATTTGTCGTCTATAATTTGTACTTGTGCGGCTGAGGTTATCGGAATCCTACAAGTTGGTTTTTTTTAATCCTTTATCATAACAACCTTGAATTATTCTTTTTAATTTTCATCTTATCTGTCTTAGTTTAACCTCTTTATTCTTGACAACTTGAGAATCAAAATTTGTCGGCAATACAAATAAGAATAATTTATCTACAAATTATACCTTTGACCTTCGGAAATGATCATTTGGGCAAAGCGTAGTCTAAGCCGTCTATAACTCCATACGTACGTTGTGTGGCAAATGGTAATCATACTAATCAAGCAATAATACATTAGGTTATATTCCGAGTAGGGATGTCAGTGGGGCGGGTCAAGTAGGAGACTCGCCCCATCCCCGCCCCATTGGGGCGGGAATGGGATTCGATTTGGCGGGGGTGGGGATAAAACCATACCCGCCATGGGTGATGGGGCGGGGGTGGATTTTAAGTTGTACCCCCCCCCCCCCCGCCCCACTTCGTACCCGCCCCATCCCCACCTCATACCCACATCTATATATCTTTTAAAGCAAAATTACATACTTTTACTCTATTTATAAAATAATTACATGAAATACAATATTAATTATAATACTTTGTACAACATTTATATTATAACACAAAAATGTGTATAGAATGTTTTATTTTATAATTCGTATTAATTATGTAAGATTGTGTATTTGAGATACGGATATTAGGTGGATCTTGAGTGGGGATTAGACAGGTCTTTGGTGGGGATTAGGTGGGGATGGATATCCAAGTGGGGGGTGGGGCGGGGATGGTTTTAGAGTTGTACCCGGTGAGGCGGGGATGAGGATGAAAATGGGACCCGCCGTGGGGATGGGGATGGGGATGGGGATGAAAATATTAGGTGGGGATGGGGATGGGAAGGCCAACATCCGCCGCACCCCGCCCCATTGACATCCCTAATTCCGAGGGGACTTTGTGAATATAACCTAATGTATTATAAATAAGCGGTATAATATTGTATGTCAAAATACTTTACATTATCAAAAGGGGTTATCTAAAGGTTCCCTCTAATACATTAGGTTATAAATAAGCAGTATGATATCGTATGTCTAACTATATTGAATTTGTTTTTACTGGACTAAAATTATATTTGCAGAACTTAAAATAATTTTATTGAACTGGAGTTAACTTTACTGACCTAAAATTATTTTTGCTGAATTGAAATTATTTTTATTGATTCTCGTTAAAATGCTTCTTTAAATACACTGATTTTTACAAAATTGAACTTATTTTTACTGAACTGAACTTATTTTTCTTGGACTGTAATTATTTTTGCTGAACTTCAATTATTTTTACAGAACTAGAATAACTTTTAGTGAATATCATTTTGTTAAGGTGAAGTGACCAGGGTCATGGATAGATTTTCATGATAAAATTGTTGGTTTAGCTTAGATCGAGTTTAATTTTCGGTAAAAAGTCAATCTTTCATATGTATAAATTAAATTATAATTTTATTCAAAAAAATAGTAGATTTTAACTCTAAATAATTGTCATATAAATTTTTTTAGAGTGAAAAAAGTACTTCAAAATGTACAACATTCATTTACAATATATCCTAATTGATTGAAATAATATACTTCACAATCTAATACTTCTTTTATTTTATTTTTTATAGTTGCAACATTTCTCTTTTCACGCTTGCCGATGTAGGTTTTCAATCGTTAATATCATATCTTTTTAGGAAAAATGAAAAAGAAAAATCCAATCTTTGCACTTTTTCCTCCCAAAAATCCAACCTTTATTTTATTCCACAAAAATCCAACTTGTATACCCCACCTTCTCCAACAGATCCATTTGACCTTTAACTTGTTTAACAGGTATTTTTTTTTAATTATACCAATTTCCCTTCTCACTCCTCCTCTTTCTCTCTCCTTTCTCCTCAAAAACGGAAACAACCCCCACCCACCAATTCCTCCATCACATCACAGAAACAACCACAACAACCCACCACATCATAAAACGTAGTCACTGCTCGCCTCCTTGCCACCCCAAGACCCACCCACCTGCCGCCCCGAAACCCCCAGCACCACCCTCCTGCCGCTCTAATATCCAACCCCGACCCAAAAATATACCTTAGTGATTTTCTCTCTCCTCTACGATCTACTGCTTCAAATTCGTGATTTTCTGACGTTCTTCGACGACGATTTTGTGATTTTTCGATTGAATTTGATTAATTGATTCTCGGGTGTCAGCCAAATGAGTTGGAGATGGGTTACGGGTTTCAAGCGGGATAGGGGATGCGAGTTTTAGGCGGTGGTCGAGGTGCAGAAAGAGTTGAGTCGGGGTAGGGGCCAATGGTTGGGCGTGATTGTTGTTCGCTGGGCGGTTTAGAGTTGGTGGCTGGGCGGTTTTTGGGGTTTGGGTTTGGAGTTGTTAGCTGGGCGCGTGTTTATTGGTGGCTGGGCGTGATAATTGTTGGCTGGGTGCTTTGGAGTTGGTGGTGTTTGGGTTTGGTGAGTCCGACTCACCTCGAAAACAAACCCAAAAACAAGACCGCACTCGCAATAAATAAAACCATAAAGATAATTAAATTAATCACAAGATTAATGTAATACACATATATTTTATGATTTAATAAAAGATAAAATTTAAGTTGTACTTTTTATTTGATAAATTTGTCAAACTATAAAATCCTACTTTTTCGTTGGAATCTTTATATGATAAATTAGATTTTTATATATATATATAAATATTTTAATTTAAAAAAAAAGGACTGCCGTTTTATTTTGATTACTATGCGTAAGTTTGAAGGGCAAACCCATCTTTATCCTTATTCATATTTGTGTTATGCTTTGATTCATTTTATTCACCCATATTTTTGGAAAACATTTATTTTGCTAATACTTTCAATTTGGTTCACTAAGTTTGGTTGTGCAATCAAGTACTTTGATCTACAAGGTAATCACACGAAACTTTGAAGATGTTTGTAATTTATTTTGTATTATTATGTGTGATATGATTTATTATTTGTACTCTGTATTATTATTAGTATGTGTAAAATTTATAATTTGTAATTCGTGTGATCAAGTTTGTATATATATATTTGATTGATTATTGGTATTATATGATTTGATTGAATATGAGTATTGTATTTATTTTATTGTTTATGATAGATTATGTTTTATTTTAGGGTTCTATTGTTGTTTCCATAGGGAGTATTGTGTTATCGAGGTTTTAGAGTTGTTAATGCAGAGTATTGTTTTTGGGTTGTGAATTAATTAATTTTGGGAACTAGTTTTATTTCCCTAAGAGTTGAGATGTTTATGAATCGAATTGTCATATAATTTGGGAACATGTGCCATTATTGAGATATTATCTATTAGTTGTGAATGGTTATTTGATCGATGTATGAGATCAAATGGTTGAGAATTATTGTTTTGTTCTTGGGTTGAGGCTCGTCGTTATATAACTTAGTCCTTGGCTTTTTGGTAAGAGGGTAATAATCATGAGTTAAGAATGAGATATAATCTTTATTTATATTTATTTTTCTATGGTCCCCTACAGTGGGAATTGGCCCGTATGTGGTCTGGTTCAAGGTGTTTTCTGGTTATTAGGAGTATTCAAGTTTTTATACTTGTTGGTTTTATTCAAATTACCCATGTCCAAGGCTAGGTATAGAACAATGAGCATGACACACTTATGGGATAGAGAGTTGAGTAAAGGTTTGTATTATTATTCGAGGTTTATTTGACAAATGTTATTTTCAGAGTACAATGTGTAATGTAGTTTCGAACTACATTGTTTAATTGATAGGAAAAATGGAAACTAATAATCCCACCTTTGTCATTTTCGCTCAAAACAATTCTACCTTTTCGAAATCTGGAAACAATCCCACCTTTAACCCCCATCTACTCAAAACAAGCCTTTTACCGGTTTGTGAAATTGGTAACCTGTTTCAAAAGGTGACTCGCCACATGTCACCGTCTGATTGGTATTTTTTTTATTAATTTAAAAAACAAATAAAGAAATTAAAAAAACAATCCCTCTTTCCCCTTTCCTCCCCTGCCACAGCCCTCGTCCCTTCGCCGAACCAGCCACCGCCGGGCCCAACTACCATCACTTAGCGGAGAAAATTAAACCCACTTAAGTGTACTATGTGTTAGTCTCCATTAAAGTGGCAAGTAAGCTTTCTCAATCTTCCACATTTAAATGTCTTAATAAGGTTCGTTTTAGGTTAAAGGTGGGATGTGAGATTGTGGGGGTGAGAGTTCAAGTTGCATGGTGTTTCATAGGATGCTACGTGAAAAAGGGGTTAGCGTTTTGCGTGGGTTGGATGGGATTTGCCGATTTGGTGGCCTGGGTTATGGTTCGGACTTGGAAGGTCGTGGTGGAGGTTAGGCGAGTGAGGTGGGTGGTCGGATTTTTGGGTGGGGGTTCTGGGGATTCGGGGTTGGGTAGGAGGTTGGGTGGGGGGCTGCTGGACCAGGCGGGGTTGGGTGGGGGTTCTTCTAGCGAGTTTGGGTTAGGTAGTGGTGTATGTGGTGGTGTTGATGAGGTGTTAGTTATGGAGGGGGTGGTGATAATGGTGGAGCTTCCATTAAAGAGGTTAGAGAGGAAAGATGAAGGAAAAAACAACCGGTTAAATAGGTTATGGGTAAAAAGGCTTGTTTTGAGCAGATGGAGGTTAAAGGTGAGATTGTTTCCAGATTTCGAAAAGGTGGGACTGTTTTGAGCGAAAATGGCAAAGGTGGGATTATTAGTTTCCATTTTTCCTAATTGATATAGTAATGATAATTATTATATTATACTTTATATTCTAATATGTGGTGATTACTCAGCTTTTTGCTGACGTGTGTGTTGTTTTATTGTGCTATTTGTGTTTGCGGCCATGTCTTTTTCTTATGGTGGCCCTGTGTAGACACCCATTTGTGTTTCCCCAAAACCAAACCCAGTGATGAGTACCTTTCACGTCGAATCATAATCGAATGAAGCGAAAGTGTGGAAAGTCTAGTGTTGCGGATAGTTTTAATTTTTTTTCTCTTCTCTCTGTTTTTGAAAACTTATTTTAAGAAAACAGCCAATCCAGTTTGGTTGGTCCATGATATGAGTCCAATAGTAGTGTAGTTGGATAGGGCTTGACAAGAGCTTTCCAACGATATATTATAAGCCCAATTCCGATGAATATTGAGGAAGTTATGACCAATTTACTAAACTGGGCCCGGTTTGAGCCTTATATGCGGCCCAATGATCTTGTAACACCCTAGAAATTCCTTTCTTTTAAAAAACTTGTTTTGCCCTGTTTAAAAATTTAAATAGGAATATCTAAGATATTACCGCCACTGTGAAAACGGCTAAGGCAACCATCAAAGACACACAGCGGAAGACTAATTTCAAAACCATTCAAAACAAGTCAACTTGAAAAGTCAACCAACGAAAGTAAAGTCAAAACCAAAGTCAAACGAAGTAAAATAAAACCATCCTACAACTTGGAACCATTGTAGGCCCTTATTAAAACTAAACCGACTTTAAAACTTTTGCGTTAGTCATGCGTGATAATAATATCATAAATAATTAAAGCGTTAAACACATCATATACTTATAGAAACTAGCATGATTCGCTCTTCACCCATGCCCATTCATGAATATGCTTCATCACCTGAAAACCTCCTCTCTACTTGTCCCCACTACTCGGCATTAGAAAATGGGTCGTCGTAGGGCCAAAGTAAAGACATGGCCAAACACACAAACGCACGCAATCAGCAAAGCTGAGTACATAAGCGTAATTAAACACACTAACATGCTTTCACCTATCAACACACACTTACCTCATTGTACCTGTTTACAAGCACATACAACAATCAACAAGACACATTAACTAGACACTAAATAATTCATTTAGCGTTGATTACGCATCGAACGAGTTTCCTCCTCCTAACCTCCCCCAAATAAATTGAGGTTAACTGACACAGGAGCTAACCGTGCCAGCGACAAAACCACTCAAAGGTGGCGGAATTCCTGCGCATAATAATAAATAAAAAGGAATGTACAGCGTCCTGTACTCCATTAGAAGTTATGGTTAAATATAAAACCCCGTAACTCCCCCAATTGTTCATACTCAAGGTATATACGTTCCAAGAGTTTTGGTGCGTAATCTCTTTCACTTTACGTTATTTACCTTTTATTGGACTTGGTGATGACTCTCAAAGCATCAGAAAACAATCAACAATAATAATTCAATAAACCAAACATACCAAATTAATTCTTGAATACTTAGTGACCACCTATTATTTAATGTTGAACCCTTTTTAATTCTACCTCAGTGTCAAAGATACCTTAAACGCATAATGTGCCAAAAATCCTATCCCTCGGTGTTAAAAACACCTTAGGTGCACAAAGGCACCAACATATAATTTATTCCTTGTGTACATAGGCACTTATATAGCTCCTTCCTCATGCTTAAAGCATCAATAAAAATCATTTGAACCATAATAAAATTCCTTTTCAATATTCCAAACATAATTAAACATGTAGTTTAATTAATCATGCCTTCTAACATGCCATAAATAAAAATGTGGTTCAAACACAACATGCCCAAAATATAATCTTCCAATCCATAACCATCACAAATAATTCATGCTTCCCAATTCAATCACAAACACCATAAATTCACAATTCCATACATAAACCTTAACATGATACTACTTGTAATTGATTGAAATCAAGCCTAGCATGATTCTACATCATCAAAATATGCTAAGTACGCGAACGTACCTCAAATAAGCTCTTAAAATAACCGAGTACTCTACAACAATTCTCGAACCAAGTCTCCTACATAAAGGGACAATAATACTATATTAATTACCCTTGTATACACAATTTCCAGCAACCTAAACTCACTTTAAATAACTTATAATAATCTGAAAATTATTTAAAAACCCATAATTAAACTTCTTTTTAATGGATAATCACACCCTTTTATTAAAAATCACAATTATACTATTTTAAATAAAATTCCAACATTTTAAACTAATCAAAAATCCTTTAAAACTTCATCAAAATACATCTTTATACTTAAATTATCCATATAAACATTAAATTATCTCTTACCCCTTTTAAACTCAAAGATAAAATTTAAAGCATAAAAAAAAAACTTCGTTAAAAATAAAAAACTGCTCGAAAATCGTATTTAGAGGCTGAATTTGGCCACGAGAGGGTGGTTCTCTTTACCAAAGGTATTGAGTCTTTCTTAAAACGTTGTTTCCACTCGAAAAACACTACTTTTTTTTTTTATCAAAATCAGAGGAGTTTAGAACCTGATCGGGATTAAAACGGGATTAATATTAACGAACGAAAATCTAATAATTAAAACATGAATTTACGTGTTCAAAATAATCTGGAATTAAGTTAAACTAATAAGTAGTTATAATCACCAAAATCTCAAAACATCATTACTATAAAAGCCCTAAATCAATTATTCATTAAAACCCTAAAATCATGATTTTCAATAATTAAAAACCCTAGGTTATAAAATTTACAAAATCTGAAAATTTTAAAGTTTAATCATCAAAATACAATTTGATACTAATTAAATTAATTTCAAACAATAAAATTAAAACCCATAAATCGATAATTATAATTACACAAATTAATAAAACAAAGGAGAGAGAAAATAAGACTAACCTTTTTTTGTGTGGGAAATTTTTGGGGATTCATGGGGTATTTATAAAGTAGAGAGTGTAGGGTTAAATTTGGGCTTATAAAAATGTGGGCTTGATTTATGGGATAGGGCTTAAGTTATGGGTTTTGGAATGGGTTATTCCAATAAGAGTACGTTGGAATAATTTACATTGCCCAATAATTAAAAAACGTTTGGCCCAAAACATATTTTACTTTTATAAAACTTTATATTTAAAATACTTTTTTTTTGCCTTTAAATTATTTAATTAAAATACTTGAGCCCTTGACAATACATTTTATTAATATTTAAATACTTTATAAAATTACATAAAAATACGGGGTATTACAGATCTAGAGGAGGGCCTAATATGATTTATCACTCCTAATGCAATTAGGAATGGTATTAGTCTTCTACATTCTTCTAGAAGGTTCTTTTCATTCCTAATTCAATTAGCATTGATAAATTGACTTTTGTTGACTTTTCAGAGTTTTAATTAAAATCAAAGAACATTTTTGAGGAAAAGATACGATTTTATCCATTTTATCCTCCTGTACGAAAAAATTTATCTGATTTTAAAAAACGCGTCAAAAACAGGGTTAACACCGAACGCCAGGCATTGGCGCCTGGCGCTAGCATTGGCGCCTGGCGCTAATGTTGGCGCCTGGCGCCAATAAGCTAGCGTTGGCGCCAGCTCTGTTTTAGGTGCGCCAGATGCTCTGTTTTGATATTTTATCTTTTTGGCTGATTTCTCTATAAATAACGTATTAAAAACTCTGTTTTAACTCATCAACAACCAGCTTTCAATTATATTGACCTACAACCAGTTTTTATTCTCTTTAATCATTCATCAATTTTCTCATTCTATTTAATCATTCACCATCTTTCCATCTCCATCTCTAAACTTGTTTTTCAAATACAAAATTCCGCATTTATAAAATCTAGAAACAACTAGCCATATTCGAAGTTGCCTTCGCCCTAGACGTGAAAGGTTTAATTTCTGAGGGTTTGGTCCCAAATCTCTATTTCGATTATTTAATTTAATTGTTTGTTTATTATTTTCCTTGAAGTTACTAACATGTGTATTTTGTTATTAGAAAGAGGTACGAGGCATCAAAGTAAGCACTTTAATGGTTTTAATTGATATTATGATGTAGAAATCATGTTTATATTGTTATTATGATATTCCTAGTATCATGTCTAGGGTAGCTTTAATATTAAATATGATTGTTACGATGCCTTTTATTCTCTTCCTAATATTTATGATTGTTAGTATCATGTTAGGGACAAAGAATTTATTTTTATTGCTTAGTGACATGCTAGGGTTTGTTATTAATCTTGTTAGTATCATGCTAGGATCTTGCTATTATTATGCTTTAACATGAGTTATGATTATTTTTGTAATTGTTTTGATTATGATTATAATTTTATTCTTGCTATTATTATGATTAACATGTGTTGGACTGAATGATTTTGATGATGACACAACCTCACTTGCTTAAAAACTAATAAGTGCTTGATTGTTTAGGTGTGTACTCAGTTATAAAGACCAGGAGAATTAAGTATCTTGTAAAAATACCATGAGGAACAAGAAGGCCAGAAGCAGAGCTAGCCATATAGAAGAGTTCCCTCACTGGAATTGGCGCTTCAGAAATGAAGACTGGAGAAGAGAAGGTTCCCTCAGGGAACAGAAGCTTCAGAGAAGAAGCCTCATCAGAGAAGAGAAGTTCCTTCCAAGGAACAGAAGCCTCGGAGTAGAAGGTTCATCAGAGAACATGAAGACTAAATATATTTTTATATTTTAGGATTTATGTAAGTGTAAGATATTAATTTTCACTCGAAAAATCTGTGTGGAATTGGTCTAAAGGATAAAATATGTGCATGCTAGTTTTTAGGAAAGTGGTTAAGTTTTTAAAGCTTATCTTTTTTAACCAAAAAGATTTTATTTTATTTCTGATTTTCGAAAATATCTTTAGAAAATAAAATCTCCCACGTTTTTCTAAAAACTTGCGGCCTACTCCTCCATGATCTTCTTTAAGTCATGGTCTTGCACATTGAGGAGTTCATGTTTCCTTAATTTTAGGAACATGATCTTCTTAGTGGGTTGGAGTAGTGGCGTTGTGGATTTGCTGCACAAAGAAGTTTTTCCTAAACGAATTTTGGTCTATAAATAGCTGTTGATTTCCGTTGGAAAAACTCACCCTTGCTCACATAAGTTTTCAAGTTTCAAATCGAGTCAAGTGTCAATTCCACACAAATTCATTAGAGTGTTCTTAATGTTCTTATATTAGAGTTTGTTTTTCTTTCGAGTTGTATTTGGGAATGAGGAAGTTCGAGTGAACGTTTGTGTATGAGAAAGAGAAGAGAGAGAGAGAAGAGAAAGAGAAGAGAAAGAGAAGAGAAAGAGAAGAGAGAATAGAGAAGTGAGAAGAGAGAAAGAGAAGAGAAGAGTAACAAGTTGGGTGACTTGTTCCTCAGGGTCTCAAGTTCGTAGAGGAACTTGAGTTTGAGTCTTTAGCTTGTAATAGGATCATTTGCCCTATTATAGTGAAGATTCTTTTCCCAAAATCCCAAGTGGTCGTGGTTTTTCTCCTTGTTAGGGCCAAGGAGTTTTCCACGTAAAATCTCTCTTGCATTCTTTAGTTCCTTTAGTTAATCTCTCAGTTCCTTTAGCTAACTTAATTTTAATTCCGCAAAAAGTTTGGCTAAATTCTCATACTACAATTCAACCCCCCCTTCTTGTAGTATTCATTAAAACAACAATTGGTATCAGAGCCTAACTTCTAGGAAAATCAGGAAACCCTGAAGAAGAAAGGTCTTGGAGAAAATGAATACTCATGAGAAGCTCGAGGAAGGATACTCAACACAAAGGCCTGCTATGTTCAACGACAAGTTCTATACCTACTGGAAGAACCGCATGGAGATCTTTATAAAGGCAGAGAACTACCAAGTCTGGAGGGTCATCGAGGTTGGTGATTTCGAAGTCACCAAAACAAATGTTCAGAACGAGGTAATCCCTAAGCCTATGTCTGAATATGAAAAAGAAGACTTTGATAAAATGGAAATAAATACTATGGCTGTGAAATTGCTCCACTGTGGACTTGGACCTCACGAACACAACCGTGTTATGGGGTGCAAGAACGCTAAAGAAATTTGGGATTTGCTGCAGATTACTCATGAAGGAACTAATGAGGTCAAACGCTCAAAAATCGATCTACTTATGTCTAAGTATGAAAGATTTGAAATGCAGCCTAAGGAAACCATTCAAGAGATGCTAACCCGTTTTACTAACATCATAAATGAGTTGGTTTCCTTTGGTAGATAGATTCCTACAGATGAGCAGGTTAGGAAGGTTCTTAGAAGTCTTCCACAAGATGAGAGGTGGAGAGCTAAGGTGACAGCCCTTCAGGAAACGAAGGACTTTACCAAGTTCAATATTGAACAGCTAGCAGGTTCTCTCATGACTCATGAGCTACACCTTGGAGTCAACAATGAACCCATGAGGAACAAGGGTTTGGCTCTTAAGGCTGATGAGGAGGAAGACTCAGAAGTGGACGAGGATGAGGCTGCCCTAATTGTGCGAAGATTTAAAAAAATGTTCAAGAAAGGCCGAACCTCAAGAAACTTCGGGAAAAAGACCTCAAATCCAAAGCCTGACTACAACTGCCACAAGTGTGGATCTCCAGATCACTTTATCAAAGACTGTCCCCTTTGGGAAAATGATAAAGGTAAAGGAAAGGCTAAGGAACAGGGAAGAGAAAAATTCAGCAAAGCAAACAATCAAAAGTCAGACATGAGGAAGGCCATGATAGCAGCCTGGGGAGACTCAGAAAGTGAAGAAGAAGATGATAACCAACCAGAAGAGGAGACAACTAATCTCTGTTTAATGGCCAAATCAGATGATGAAAAGGCTTACCTTGAGGAACTCCAGAAAGAGGTATTTCTTGATCCTAAGCAGCTTAAAACTCTCTCTAAAGATGTCTTGATAGATATATGTCTAGAAGAAGAAGAATTCTTTAGAGATACATGTGTAAAATTGAATAAATGTGAAAAAGCTCTTAAGGTTTGCAAAGAACATGGTGCTTGGTTGGAAACAACCTATGCCAAGTCTCAAAGCAAACTAAGAGAACTTGATTTTAAATACAAACACATAACTGAGATAGCTGATAGAATTAAGAATGAAAGTATTCTTCTGAATGTTGAATTAACTCAGTATAAGCTCATGAATTCTGATATCAGTTCTAGTAGTTCCTCAAGCGATCAATTGCTTAAATTCAATGTTGATTTTGAAAATTTGAAAAATGAGCTTTCTACTTTAAAAACCCTAAAGGATCAACTTGAATCGTAACTGAATGCTAGAAAGGATAGAAGTATTGACCCAAAAGTCATACCTAAGTGGATAGCTGAAGCTCAAGGAAAAAGAACTGAAGGTCTTGGTTATATGACCAAGAAAGGTAAGCAAAAGAAATATGTTGAGCTTCCTAGCATGAAGGTATGCACTTTTTGTGGTAAGACTGGATATCTCTATGGACAGTGTAGGATAAGAGAAGAAGCTGATAAAAGAAATGTAAAACAAGTGTGGGTCAAGAAAACTGATATTGCATCCACGTCTAAGGAACCCAAGGAAACCTGGGTTCCTGATCCTAATGCTTAGTTTTGTTGCAGGTCCTAGTGAGGGGGAACAACTCGTGGTATCTCGACAACGGTTGTTCAAAGCATATGACAGGTGATAAATCAAAATTCCTCTCACTAGAAGACTACCCTGGAGGAACAGTAACCTTTGGGGATAATAAGAAGGGCGAGATCATTGGAATAGGCAAAATTGGTAGATCAAAATCTCATTCCATTGATAATGTGTCCCTGGTCGAGGGCTTAATGCACAATTTGATCAGTATATCACAATTCTGTTATAAAGGAAATTTTGTAAGTTTTACTTCTGACTCTTGCAACATCAACAACAACAAGTCAGGAAAGGTTGTTCTAGAAGGAACTAGAAGAGGGAACACTTATACAGTTGACCTCAACTTAATCCGAAGGAACAACCTTACATGTTTGAGTGTTGTTGAAGATGATCCCCTGCTATGGCATAAACGTTTTGGACATGCTAGCTTTTCATTACTAGACAAGCTAAGGTCAAAGAACTTGGTTGTGGGACTTCCTATTATCAAGTTCCTACAGAACAAAGTTTGTGATGCATGTGTGAAAGGCAAGCATGTTCGCTCATCTTTTAAATTGAAGAAAATGGTGAGCACTACAAAGCCTTTGGAATTAATCCATATGGATTTGTGTGGTCCCATGAGAATTCAAAGCAGGAGTGGCAAGAAATATGTTTTTGTTATTGTTGATGATTATTCTAGATTCACTTGGGTTATTTTTCTTGCTAGTAAAGATGAAACATTTAACGAGTTTATTGCTTTTGCCAAGAAAATACAGAAAATCAGTGGTCACTCCATAGTCTATCTCAGAGCAGATCACGGAACTGAATTTGAGAACTCAAGATTCGATAAGTTTTGCAGGGAAAATGGCATGAATCATAACTTCTCAGCTCCAAGGACTCCCCAACAGAATGGAGTTGTAGAAAGGAAGAATCGAACCCTTGAGGAAATGGCTAGAACGATGCTGATTGCAAGTGGATTGCCATGGAACTTCTGGGCTGAAGCCGTGAATACATCATGTTACATCCTTAACAGGGTAACAATCAGAAGTATCATCAACAAGACTCCCTATGAACTATTAAGGGGAAGAAAGACAAACATATCTCATCTTAGAGCCTTTGGTTGTAAGTGCTTTGTACATAACAATGGTAAGAAAAACCTAGGGAAATTTGATGAAAGAAGTGAAGAGGCCATATTTCTAGGATATGCCTCTGATAGGAAAGCTTATAGAGTTTACAATAAAAGCTCAATGTGTTTTGAGGAAAGCATTCATATAATCTTTGATGAAGTTAACCAGTTTTTGAGTGTACAGGAACAAGAAGATGATAATGATTTTGAAATTGGATTGATAAGAGACAGGGATGAAGAAGAGACCCAAAAGCAAACCAAAGAAAAGTAGCCTGCTCCAGAAGAGGATCATCAAGAAAATGGAGAGGTTCCTCAACCAGATGAACAGGTGAATGAGGAACAAGCAGAAGAAGCAGAAGGAACAGAAACAGAAGCTCCTCAAATTGGAGTTCCAGCAAGGGAATTCCAACCCAGGCCATTCATGTATCGAGGTTCCCATCCAACTGATCTAATTATCAGTGATATAGGAAAAGGAACTCAAACAAGATCACAAATGAGGAACTACTGCGCATTCCATGCATTTATGTCCATTTTAGAACCAAGAAATCATCAAGAAGCCTTGGGAGATGCTGATTGGATAGTGGCCATGCAAGAGGAACTCAATGAGTTCGAAAGGAACAAGGTCTGGCACCTTGAGCCAAAGCCTAAGGGAAAGAAGGTAATTGGGCTCAAATGGGTGTTCAGGAACAAGCTTGATGAACATGGCACCATAGTAAGGAACAAGGCTAGATTGGTTGTGAAGGTCTACAACCAACAGGAAGGTATTGATTTCGATGAAACCTTTGCTCCTGTAGCTAGATTAGAAGCTATTAGAATCCTAGTGGCTTTTGCTTCTTTTATGGGTTTCAAACTCTATCAAATGGATGTGAAATGTTCTTTTCTAAATGGTTTCTTAAATGAGGAGGTGTTTGTTGAACAACCTCCAGGTTTCGAAAATCCTAAATTTCCAAATCATGTTTTTAAGCTTGATAAAGCTCTCTACGGGCTTAAACAAGCTCCAAGAGCCTGGTATGAAAGGCTTTCAAAGTTCCTACTGAAAAATGATTTCAAAAGAGGAAAAGTAGACAAAACTCTTTTTCTTAAATCTCGAGGAACTAATTTGTTAGTTGTGCAGATCTATGTAAATGATATTATATTTGGTGCTACTAACAATGGTTTGTGCAAGTACTTTGCTGAGCTAATGGGTGGTGAATTTGAGATGAGCATGATGGGTGAATTGGATTTTTTTTTGGACTTCAAATAAAGCAAACAACTGAAGGAATAATGATTCACCAACAGAAGTATGTCAAGGAACTTCTGAAGAAGTACAACATGGAAAATGCCAAGACAAATCATACACCTATGGGAACAACAACAAGACTTGATGAGGATCCACAAGGAACATATGTGGATCAAACCACTTACAGAGGTATAATTGGTTCATTGTTATATCTAACAGCCAGTAGGCCTGACATTTCCTTTAGTGTTGGATTGTGTGCTAGATTTCAGTCTAATCCTAAAGAATCACATCTAACGGCTATTAAGAGAATTTTGAGATACCTCAAAGGAACAGATGACCTGTGTTTGTTCTATCCTAGAAGTGATGACTTTATGCTTAGAGGATTCACAGATGCTGACTATGCAGGTGACCTAGTCAATAGGAAAAGCACCTCAGGTATGGTTCAGTTCCTTGGCTCTTGTCTAGTTTCTTAGGGTTCCAATAAACAAAATACTGTTGCATTGTCTACTGCAGAGGCTGAGTATGTAGCAACAGCTGCTTGATGCTCTCAAGTCCTCTGGATAAAACAATAGTTATGTGACTTTGGTATTAAAATTAATTGCATTACAATCTACAGTGATAACACTAGTGCAATTTGCATATCTAAAGATTCTAGTCCATCATTCAAGAGTTAAGCATATTCATATAAGGCATCATTTCCTTAAGGATAATGTTGAAAAGGGTTTGATTAAATTAGATTTATGCCAAACTAACAATCAAATTGCAGATATATTAACAAAACCCTTGAATAGAGAAAGGCATGAGAAGATGAGAATGGAACTTGGGATGATTAAGTTATACTGAGAAAAATGCATCAAGTTCCCTCATGTATGAAGCTCAAACTGACATGCTTAATCTGTTGTATACTGTGCACAAGTGTTATATGTTTAATTACACAGTTAAGACAGGTTGTAAGCAGGAGTAATATTTACTAAGGGCATGTAAATTTGAAAGACATAGAATATGAAAAGTCCAAAATTGGTTGCATGAGCCTTGTTGATTTGTTCCGTGTATCAAGTTGTATTTGCAAGTGTTCTTTACTGATAATATTCAAAAAATAAAATTGTTGTGTTTATCTATTTTTCAAAATTCCAAATTCTTTTTATCTAAACACAAAAATCGGATGAATGCATCTAAATTCATCATTATCTTTTGTTCAAAAAGTAGCCCACTTACACTACTCCCTTGAAACACGGTTTGCGTTTCCCTAAGCAATAAATATGAGTGTCAAATCAACTAAATTCACCTCACCTCCCAAGCGACACCTCACTTCACCTATTTACCTCCACCATAAAAGATGTTAGCCTCACACAAATTTACACCACACAAAAATTACCTTCTCTCTCATCACTCCGATCAAAACTACTCTCCAATTTCTACATCTCCAAAAACCCAAATTGAAGCCGACCTTAACACAAACCCAATTCCAGAAATTACCATGGAAATCCCACCGGAAATTAACCCCATTGATGATCAAGAGCCTCCAAAAGTGGATTCAACCAACGAATCCCAATCTTCTCGAAAAAGGAAGTCTGATGACATGCAAGAAGAAGAAGAAAGCGCTCCGGAACTAGGGGTCAACTACCGAGACAAGCCTGCAGCCATGAAACAGCAAGAGAAGATCAGTGATCACTTTGTGACAGGTTTGGCTATTAATCTTCCTTGGTGCAAGTCTGTTAAATTGTATGAACTGCTTGATTTGATTGAAGCTCAAAATTGGGTGAATTTGTTGAGTAAATGCTTTAATCGGAGTATGTATGTTGATGCTATGAGGGATTTTTGCAAAAGTTTCAAATACTCTAAAGGTGTTATTCGCTGTTGTGTGTATGAAAAAGAAATTGAGTTTGATGCGATGTATTTGGCTGAGTTGTTTGATGTTCCTAATACTGGATATGACTTGTATTTTAAGAGTAATGTGATAAGGAACCCTCTTCCTGATGCAAATATTGATGAGATAGTGGAGTTTCTAGGTGGAGACCCGGAGGAAACCTACATAAATCACAATGCCCTAACCCCTCTTGACAAAATTCTGCTAAAATTTGTTTTCAATGATATTATCCCTCGCACCCAAAAGAGAGACAGTGCCAACAAGCTTGACTCTGTACTCATCTATTGCCTAGCCAAAAATATCCAAATAAACTTTCCCTCTATCATGGTTCAACACCTCTCTCATTGTGTTCCAAAAGGTTGGAAGGTGGGATATGGTAACCTTCTCACCTATGTCTTTGAAAGCTTTGGTATTTCCTTTGTTGATAAAGAACCCCTGCCCCTCAAAAACACCGAGTACATGCAGTCCATTTTCCTTGAAAACCATAAGATGAAGGTTGTAGTTGGATGTTTTAAGGTTGTGCTGGAGGAAAAAGATAAAAGGCCAAAGGAAGTAGGTGCCATAGCTGAGGGGGAAGAAGAGAGATCTGCTGGGATAATAGAGGGAGTGGTGCAGGACATTCAAGAGGAGGAAGAGGAAAAGGTGGTTGAGGAAGTGATTGAGACAGGGGGAAGGAAGAAAAGGAAGAGCTTGAGGCTGCTGAAGAAAAAGGAGCCCTCTGTACCCATTTGCATTGATATGACTGGGGTGCAAGAGGAATTATAGAAAGTCTCAAGCTCTCCTAGTCTGGGAAAGTATGCATCTGCAGGAACAGGTTTCGCAGCTTTCAGTTCCCCATCAAAGGCTCCCAGCGAGGAGGTCAAGGAGATGAAGGATATGCTCCTAAAGGTGCTGAAGGAACAAGAGGATTCAAAGAAAAACATTGCTGAACTGAAGAAGAGCATGCTCATTCTGAGCACTGATGTCAAGAAGCTAGTCTCAAGCTCTGAACAAGGGAGACAGTCCATTGTGAAGGACATAGTGTCTCAAATCAGCAAGAAGCTGGAGGATCTTGTTGTTGATGATGACCAGAGCATTGCATCTTAACCTGTCTTTCCTTGTAGCCTCTTTATGTTGATGAAATTTATGTTTATTTGCTTTTGGGAACAATTTTTATTTTTATTTTTTTTTTTTTTTGGGTCTGTAATATTTTGGGCACTTTTTAATTTCTTTTGGCAAACTTGCGAATTTGGTACATTTGGCCGATGTTTTTAATTGGTTTTGGATGATGAATGTCTATGTTTCTTTTGCCTATATGCTTTGTGAATATTTTCTCTCTATGCATGCTTCTTGTCTTAACACTAAACCACTAGTTGGTGCTGTGTTATGGTATACTATACGTGTGTGTGTTAGTTTTTGATAATGCCAAAAGGGGGAAAAGGATGCAAACTATCAAGGAAACTTAATCATTCTATGGTCTCTGTTCGAAATCTTCACAAGCTGCCAAATCTCTACAAGCAGGTATATTGTATATACAAGTTTTTCAAGTTTTTCCTTAAGTTATTTATTTATGCATTGTTTATTTCCTTAAACATTAGTTTCCATTCTGCATTATATTTTGTTTTTGCATTTCCTTTCTTTAGGAATAAAATGGATTATCTCTGTTTCCTTGTAAGTAAGATTGGTTTGTTTGTCATTATCAAAAAGGGGGAATATTGTTGGACTTAATGATTTGATGATGACAAAACCTCACTTACTTACAAACTAATAAGTGCTTGATTGTTTAAGTGTGTACTCAGTTATAAAGACCAGGACAATTAAGTGTCTTGTAAAAATACCATGAGGAACAAGAAGGCCAGAAGCAGAGCTAGCCATATAGAAGAGTTCCCTCACAGGAACTGGCGCTTCAGAAATGAAGACAGGAGAAGAGAAGGTTCCCTCAGGGAACAGAAGCTTCAGAGAAGAAGCCTCATCAGAGAAGAGAAGTTCCTCCCAAGGAACAGAAGCCTCGGAGTAGAGGCTTCATCACAGAACATGAAGACTAAATATATTTTTATATTTTAGGATTTATGTAAGTATAAGATATTAATTTTCACTCGAAAAATCTGTGTGGAATTGGTCTAAAAGATAAAATATGTGCATGCTAGTTTTTAGGAAAGTGGTTAAGTTTTTAAAGCTTATCTTTTTTAACCAAAAAGATTTTATTTTATTTCTGATTTTCGAAAATATCTTTAGAAAATAAAATCTCCCACGTTTTTCTAAAAACTTGCGGCCTACTCCTCCATGATCTTCTTTAAGTCATGGTCTTGCACATTGAGGAGTTCATGTTTCCTTAATTTTAGGAACATGATCTTCTTAGTGGGTTGGAGTAGTGGCGTTGTGGATTTGCTGCACAAAGAAGTTTTTCCTAAACGAATTTTGGTCTATAAATAGCTGTTGATTTTCGTTGGAAAAACTCACCCTTGATCACATAAGTTTTCAAGCTTCAAATCGAGTCAAGTGTCAATTCCACACAAGTTCATTAGAGTGTTCTTAATGTTCTTATATTAGAGTTTGTTTTTCTTTCGAGTTGTAATTGGGAATGGGGAAGTTCGAGTGAACGTTTGTGTATGAGAAAGAGAAGAGAGAGAGAGAGAGAGAAGAGAAAGAGAAGAGAAAGAGAAGAGAGAACAGAGAAGTGAGAAGAGAGAAAGAGAAGAGAAGAGTAACAAGTTGGGTGACTTGTTCCTCAGGGTCTACAGTTTGTAGAGGAACTTGAGTTTGAGTCTTTAGCTTGTAATAGGATCATTTGCCCTATTATAGTGAAGATTCTTTTCCCAAAATCCCAAGTGGTCGTGGTTTTTCTCCTTGTTAGGGCCAAGGAGTTTTCCACGTAAAATCTCTCTTGCATTCTTTAGTTCCTTTAGTTAATCTCTCAGTTCCTTTAGCTAACTTAATTTTAATTCCGCAAAAAGTTTGGCTAAATTCTCATACTACAATTCAACCCCCCTTCTTATAGTATTCATTAAAACAACAATTGGTATCAGAGCCTAACTTCTAGGAAAATCAGGAAACCCTGAAGAAGAAAGGTCTTGGAGAAAATGAATACTCATGAGAAGCTCGAGGAAGGATACTCAACAAAGAGGCCTGCTATGTTCAACGGCAAGTTCTATACCTACTGGAAGAACCGCATGGAGATCTTTATCAAGGAAGAGAACTACCAAGTCTGGAGGGTGACGGGCGTTAGAACGGTCGCACATTCCACACTCAATCAAATAAATTTATAAATCCTAAAGCTAACCCCTAAACAAGTCTAGTGGTAAGTTCGGAGTCGAACCACAAGGAACGGTGATGTTGGATTGTTCTCGATCTAATGCTTAAGCTACGCCGAAGTCGGTTTATGGATAGTGGACACTACAACTACACTAACACACATATAAAGATCAAGATATTACAAATTCTACTAGGGGCAAAGATCCACTTTGAACAATTAACAAGTTAATGGGAATCGATTTGATAATCAATCATGAAAAGAAAGAATTAAAATGGGAATTAATTACCATCAAGAGAAATCTCTCAAATTCCTAGCCTAGATCCCTCATTGACTAGGTGCATAGAAAAAATTTACCCAAAATGCAATCAAATATATAAATTCTAATTCACAATCCCTTGTCAAACTAGAAATAACATGCAATTAAGTTTGCTATCTTGGGAGATCAATCCAATCTAAAACAAACAACATGCCATCATCAATTCAATCAATTTAATCACACAATTATCATCAAATTTATCTCAAATAACTCAATTAACCATAACAAGGCTTCACTCAACACCTAGTAGAAGGAAATCTACTCAAACATGATTAACAAAGCAATTAATAAAGCATAAAGAGAGAAGAGAGTAAGAAATGCTCATTGATATAAAATGGAGATCTTCAAATCATCAAATTCCTCCTTTGATTATCCAAAATCCATGAAAACCATTGTGCTCCTCACTTTCTCTCTCCAAAATTTGAGAGTTTCTCTCTCTAAAAACCTAAAACTAACCTAAAAACTATTCTAAACTGAAAAATCTCCTTTCTTTAATGAGCAAAAAAAACTATTTATACCCCTTACAAAATTGCTTAGGAAGCTCCGCAAAAAGTCAGCTGAAACGGGAAAAGGTCCGACCGAACTCTGGGTAGGTTCGGTCGGACTCAGGGTAGGTTCGGCCGAACTCAGGGTAGGATCGGTCGAACCTCCCTGATCCTTGTTTGGTCGAACTTTCCTTGTTCGACCCCTCCTGTAAACATGCTGAAAACTTGGTTGAAACTGCCTTGGAGGTTCGGTCGAACTTTTCAAAAGTTTGACCACACCTTGGTTCGACCGAACCTCTTAGAGGTTCGGCCACACCTCCTCTTGAACATCCTCTTCTTGCTTCCTCTTCTTCCCTTTTGCTCCTCTTGTCTTTGTCCATGCCTCCATACTTGGCCAAGGGGCCTCCTACCGTGCTTAGGACCGTCATGGAACCTGCAAAAGATAGCAAAGATCACGAGAGCATGGGGATGATAAAATTATGCATAAAGATTATCAAAACAAGCGCAAATAAGCATACTTTTCATCCATAAAAGAAAAGGAAGCCATAAGAGGAGAAAAGAGGTAGAAAACCTAAGAAAAACAGGAGAAAAGAGACCAATACACTACCCCTAAGGGTAACATAAATGTCACTCATCAAACACCCCCAAGCTTAACTTTTGCTCATCCTCGAGCAAAACAAAACAAACACAACGGAAAACGATGTATATTTTTTTTTAAAAAAAAAACAATAAAATAAAATAAAACTAGAAGAGAAAGAATATACACTAACTCACTTTCGTAGGAATCACGAATGCATATAGCGCATGCATCAAGCACTTTAAACCCCATAGATCGCTCTAGAGGACGAGTAAGCTCTCGTAAGGGTGTCCTAAGAGTTTAACCCATAACTCTTGACAAAAATCAAGGCAAGGCAATAAATAAATAAAATAAAATAAATCGAAGTAAGAGAAAAGTTACAAGCGTTCTAGAGTGGACTTTTATGATGGAACAAACACTAATGAATGTCAATCTTTCTAAAATAATAAAGGTATGCACGTTCTAAGATGTCCAAGGTTGATTGAAACATAACATATGCTAAGCATAGAGAACTAAAGGAAACACATTCCACCTTTTGTTTCAACCAATCAAACCACGTTCTCTCTACTAGTTTCAAATCCACTTTCAAGTTAGCTTCTCATGATTCCACGAAGAAACCGGAAAATAAATAAGAAATTAAAAACATTGAGAAGGTTACCCGACATCTTGGCTATGCAAACTCGCTCTATAGGCTTGATTCCTATTTCCCGCCATCATTGAATGACTTAACCCTCTAGGATCAAAAGGACTTTCAAGGTATTAACATATAAGCTAGGAGAGTAAAGGTGTGGAGAACTCTTGAAATTGGTGGTAAACCTATGTGAAGCACGGGTGGAACTTCTTCCACAAGATCCAAACGATTCCAAAACAAAAGTGCCAAGTATGCTTATTAAATAACTTTCCCCCAAGCTTATTTAACACAAAATAACAAAAACAGGGAGAACAACTGATTAGGGGATTTTGCTCCCACCAATCGGAATGCGCCACGTGGACCAATCAGGTCCTGCCAAGTGTCCCCCAGTTGGAACAACCAGGGCTTCCCACGTGGCACGCGCTTATTCGTCCACCTTGGACCTGTTATGTCAAGACATGTGGCATACTCCCTGCCTAATGGAGAAACCGGCCACCCAGGCCCAACTTCCGAGGGAAGCCTAATCGGCCCTAAGTTTACCTAAACCTAGGATGGGCACGTTTCCCAAGGTTATAAATACCTCCCTTAATCCTCATTAAGGGGGATGACAGAAAAAAAGAACAGAACCATTACGGAAAAAACACATTAATTACACACAGTAATAACCGGCTGATCTCGCTAACAAAGCAGATTACCTACATTAAACACTCTCACCTAGAGAGACCAAATCACTTTAATTTCCTCATTAATTACTCCTTAATTAGGTACTAACTTGACCGTTGGAGGCAGAGCTCACAGGAGTCTCCGTTATTTTGCAGGTACAGGCGTCCGGTTCCAGTCTCGGAATTGTAACTCTCCCGCAGGACATCAGAAAACCCCGAAACATTTGGCGTCGTCTGTGGGGAGAGTACTTTTGAGATGGCATCCAAGTCTGTACCGACTCCTGAAGAGAGGCGTCCCCTAGACGACCCTCAAGTTCAGTCGGACCATGATACCGAAAGTCAATTTGAAGTTGAAACTCATACAGCTTCAGACGGGACCCTAAGGGCCCGACGTACCCGTCATACCGAAAGGAGGGAACGGGAGCATCTTCAAACAGGAAGCGAGCCAGCAGGCGCACCGCCTGTTCGGCAACAGCCGACTGATGGGTCTGCTCCCATCACAAGGAACGAACTCATGACCTTCATGAGGGACTTCAAGGGAGAGATTCAAGAGTTGATCAACAAGAAGCCGCCTGCTCCAATCAAGGAGCAGTCGGCCAAGAAACCCTCCACTTCACTGAAGAGGAATCCAGTTCAAGGGCGAGAGGCGACTCCTCATCCTAAATCTAGGAAGCGGGAGCCACCTGCCCTTGATTTCACAAAATTTCGTTATCCTACAGGAAATAGGAAACCTGTTCGTCATATTCAGGCGGACGGGTCGAAGCAAACATTCACAGATGCTCGGCTACTGCTAGAGCAGAAGAAGAGTGATCGATTGTCAGAGTCGGCCTCTACTTCAAACTTTCAAGACAGTTTGCGAAATGCCTTGATGAGGCATACTAAGTCGTACCATGAGAGTCAGTCAGGCGGCACCTCCCGTCAGTCCGGCTTTCATAGTGACCAGGCGGTACCAAACTTACCATTTGTGCCGCAACAACAGTATTTTTTGCAGCCACCTCCGTTTGGTGGACCTGCAGCAAAAAACGTCCAACCTATGGACTGGCAGCTACGGTTGCTTAGACTTGGTGAACAGCCGTCGGCCTTCTCCAAGGAAATTACTGAAGCCGCTCAGCCGGCCAAAGTGAAAAATGTACTAGTAGGCGCCTATGACGGCACTACTAACCCAGAAGACCATCTGATGGCATTCACCAACCTGATGTACCTTCAAGGGTTGGATGATCCCACTTGGTGCAAGTGTTTCCCAGCGACTCTCAAAGGAATCGCACAGCAATGGTTCGGCAACCTGCCGACTGGTTGTGTAAATAGCTTCAGGACGCTTGCTTACTTATTTGCCTCCAACTTCGCCATGAACATCCCTGCGAAGAAAACGACCCTTGATTTGGGAACAATTCAGCAGGGCAAGAAGGAGGGGCTTCGTTCTTACATCAGGCGGTTTAACCTGATGAGAATACAGATTCAAGGGTTACCGGATGAGGTAGCTTATACTGACTTTTTCAGAGGTCTCAAAGACGGGTCTACCTTCAAATTTGATTTGGTTCGAAAAAGGGTGGCGACTCTTCAAGAGGCCTTGATTGAAGCAGAAGCCTATATACAGGCGACTGATCTTTGTACGATAAAACAGTCGGACGGGAAAAGGTTCGACAAAAGAGAAGGACGACAGAAACAGTCGTCTAACAAAGATGAGAAAAGAAAAGAGGTCTGGCCGGCTGATTCCTCTAAACAGCCGGCCCAGAAAAAGAAAAAAGAATTCAAACCATACTCCCCAAAGTATGCGTTTAACAAGGATAACCAGTTTATCCTAAAAGAAATCAAGGGACGGATCTCAATTGAGAAGCCGGTCCCCATGAAGGGTTCTGCAAACAACCGGAACCAAGATAAATTCTGTGCTTATCATGATGATGTTGGTCATCACACCAATGACTGCATCAGTCTCATGCGGTATCTAGACCGCCTGGCTGAGCAAGGTGATCTTGACACTTATGTCAAGAAATCTACGGGGAATACTTCCTCAAAAAAGCAGTCGGCCAAAAAGCATCAGCAGGCCGACAGCTCTGATACAGATGATGCAGTCGTCTACACCATTGCAGGCGGCTTCTCAGGAGGCGGCCCCACTATTAGGGGCAACAAAGACAATATCAGGCGGTTAGATGTAAATTCCGTTCACCAAGAACGGCCGTCCAAATATTCATTTCATGAGATTGTCATCACTGAAGAAGATCTAGGAGGGGTAAGGGGGCCGCATGACGACCCTCTCGTTATTGAATGTAAAGTGGCCAACCAGAGAGTTGGCCGAATCCTCATAGATACCGGAAGCTCCTCAGATCTCATTAGTAGCAAATGTCTGTCGAAACTAAAATATCAGACTGATTGCATACATCCGGCCTCCCACCCTTTAGTAGGGTTTGGAGGAGGAGTCGTCCACCCACTGGGACGAGTAGATTTACCCATCCGCCTGGGCAAAAAAGGGGAAGGATGACACATGGTAGTCCGGTTCCTGGTAGTAGAGGAACTCTCGGCCTACAACATGATTCTGGATCGACCTACCCTGAATAATTCCAAGGCTGTTATAATCCCATCTCTTATGTTGCTCAAGTTTGAGAGGGATAATGGAACAGTCGGCTCCCTAAGGGGAGATCAGAGGATGGCCCGAGAGTGCTATCTCTCGGATGTCAAGCCCACTGTTATGACTACTGGGTCAAGCGGTGAAAAAACAGACCTTGACAAGGAGAGTGCGCCTGTTCAAGAAGCAGGCGGCAAAAACAGAAAGGCATCCCAGACAGGGGCCGCAAGAAAAGAAAGAAAATAGCAATCATTGGCAGAGGAGCGGTCGGATGAGTTCCGCCCTCAGCCGGCTGGTGAGCATGCGGACCTTATCTTAGACGACTCACGTCCTGACCGAACAGTCAAAGTTGGGACGACTGCTCTGAGAAACCTTGGTGACGAGTTTCACAAACTCTTGAAAGAATACAAGGACATCTTTGCATTCGAAGTCCATGAAATGCCAGGCATTAGTCCTGATCTGGCGGTACATAAACTGGCTGTGGATCCAAAAAAGAAGCCGGTACGGCAGAAGAAACAGAACCATGGCGAAGAAAGAAGTCAGGCGGCAGCCGCCGAAGTTAAAAAATTACTTGATGCAGGGTTCATTCGGCAATGTTACTTCCCAGACTAGGTTGCAAATGTGGTGCTTGTTAAAAAGTCGAATGACACCTGGCGAATGTGTGTAGACTACACAGACTTAAACAAGGCGTGCCCCAAAGACAGTTACCCTCTACCTAAAATTGATAACCTGGTCGACTCAACAGCCGGCCATGCCTTGATGAGTTTTATGGACGCCTATTCGGGTTTCCATCAAATTCCTTTATGGAAGAAAGATCAGGAGAAGACGGCCTTCGTCACTGATCAGGGGTTATACTGTTACACGGTCATGCCGTTTTGTCTTAAGAATGCCCCGGCTACCTTCCAACGAATGATAAACACTGTGTTCTTTGATCAGATTGGGAGAAACGTCGAGGCATACATTGATGATATGATTGTCAAGACTAAACTTCAGAAAGATCATCTGTCGGACCTCCGAGAAACTTTCGCCACACTCAGGCGGCACCATGTCATGCTCAATCCCAAGAAATGTGTATTTGGAGTTGAGTCTGGGAAATTTCTCGGGTTCCTTATCAATCAGAGAGGAATAGAGGCGAACCCTGAGAAGGTGCAGGCGGTCATTGACATGCAGTCGCCTCGTACCATCCGAGAGGTTCAGAAGTTAACAGGTTGTCTGGCGGCCTTGGGAAGATTTCTAAGCCGATCAGGCGACAAATGCCTATACTTTTTCCAGGCAATTAAGAAAAAGGCAAGGTTTGAATGGGGGCTGGATGCTGAGGCCGCCTTGGAGAAATTAAAAGTTCACTTGCATTCCTTGCCGAGGCTGGTCAGCCCTTTGCCCAAAGAGGTTCTCTACATGTACCTGGCCGTCTCTGATCATGCGTTAAGCGCTGTTCTCCTTGCTGAAAGGGACGGCTGTCAGCTCCCGGTCTACTTTGTCAGTCACGTACTGAAAAATGCCGAGTTGAGGTATCCCCTAGTGGAGAAATTTGGTCTTGCACTCTTCATGGCTGTTAAAAAATTGAAGCCCTATTTTTTGGCACATGCAGTCGTCGTGTATACAGACCAACCTATCAAGCGGCCACTGACCATCATGGAGTCATCAGGCCGAATGATCAAATGGGCCATAGAAATACAGAGCCTCGAAGTTACATTCGAGCCTAGAAAAGCAATGAAGGGGCAAGCCTTTGCTGATTTTATTGTAGAGATGACTCGTCCTCCTGACTCTCAAGTTCCAGACCAAGTATGGAAGGTATATGTGGACGGAAGCTCTACTTCAAATGGTTGTGGAGCAGGCGTCATATGTTAGTCGCCAGAAGGCGACAGGTACGAGTATGCTCTACGCTTCAGTTTTCAGGCTTCAAACAATGAGGCAGAATATGAAGCTTTACTAGCCGGGATCCGCATGTGCAAGGCGGCAGGGGCAAGAAAAATAGACGCCTGTTCCGATTCACAATTGATAGTGAGTCAGTACAATGGAGAATACGAAGCAACCCATCCGGCCATGATCAAGTATTTACAGGCGGTCCGACAAGCAGTCGGCTCCCTTGAGGATTTCCATCTGATCCAAGTGCCGAGATCAGAAAACAACCAGGCGGATGCACTGTCAAAATTAGCATCATCCGCCTCCTCTAATACTCCTCGAACTGTTTTTTGGGAAGTAATGGAGAAGAGAAGCATCGAGGAAAACCCTATTGGAATCCTAGACAGAAGCTCAACCTGGATGGATTCAATCAGGGCATATCTGACAAACGGTACACTGCCGGATGATACTCAACAGGCGGCAGCACTGAAAAAACGAGCCACCTGTTTTGAAATGATAAAGGGAGAACTTCACAAAAAGGGGTACCTTCAACCCTTCTTAAAGTGTGTTACTCCAGAAAAGGGACGAGAGATACTAGACGATCTTCACTCTGGTTACTGTGCTTCTCATATAGGTGGTAGGATGCTTGCTCAAAGGGCAAGGCGGCAGGGCTACTTTTGGCCTACTTTGGAAGCAGATGCAATGGAGATGGTGAAAAAATGTGACAAGTGCCAAAGGTTTGGCAAACTAATTCACCGTCCGGCTACTGACCTCACTACCATTCACAGCCCACTACCGTTTGCTAAGTGGGGCATGGACATTCTGGGTCCATATACGCCTGCTACAGGCGGAAGGAGGTACATACTTGTTGCCGTCGACTACTTCACTAAATGGGTAGAGGCGGAGGCTGTAAAGGGAATCAAGACGAAAGATGTAATTTCATTCATTTGGAAAAACGTCATCACTCGGTTCGGGGTTCCCATGTCTATGGTTTTTGATAATGGTCCCCAATTTGAGACGCCTGTTCTCAAAAGCTGGTTGGGTGATCAAGGAATTGCAAACTACTTTGCATCTGTCGGCCGTCCACAAGCAAACGGCCAGGTAGAAGCCTTTAATAAAATCATCTCAGACGGTCTCAAGAAAAAGATTGAACGAGCAGGCGGCCTATGGGCGGATGAACTACCACATGTTCTCTGGGCCATTAGGACGACTGAAAAAGGGGCGTCTAGAGAAACTCCATTCCTCCTAACTTACGGTGCGGAAGCTGTTCTTCCAATAGAACACTACGAGCCGACTCTTCGAGTAATGCTATATGACGAAGAGGCAAACTGGGAAGCCATGCGCCTGGCATTAGACTCACTTCCTGAAAAGAGGGGCAATGCTGTCTTGCGCCATGAGATCTATCGCTTGAGAATGACTAGATCATACAACAAAAAAGTACACAGGCGTCCACTCAAAGTAGGGGACTTTGTACTTAGAAAAATGGAAGCAGTTGGTAGGGCTAATGAGTCTGGCAAACTAACTCCCAACTGGGAAGGACCCTACCGAATCTATGAGGAAGTCAGGGACGGTACCTACCGTCTGGAAACACCAGACGGACAACCGTTGCCTCGAACTTGGAATGCAGATAATCTTAAGAAATATTTCTTTTGAATGATGTAAAGTAAAGAGCTACTTAATAAAAGTTTGCACTTACTATTCAATTTTGTACTACGAGGGGCATGCCGTCTGTACCTTTACAGTCGGCTACTCTCCATTGAGTTTTTCACTCTATCTTCAGAAGGGCATGCCGTCTGTACCTTTACAGTCGGCTACTCTCCATTGAGTATTTCACTCTATCTTCAGAGGGGCATGTCGTCTGTACCTTTACAGTCGGCTACTCTCCATTGAGTATTTCACTCACAATAGAAGCATGTCGTCTGGGCATATAGTCGGCTACTCTCCATAAGAAGATGGCCGACTGGCTCCAAACACATAGCCACCCCCCTAATACTTTGCTAAAAAGATTAGGGCCTGGCCGACCCTGTGCCTAACAGGCGGCTACCCTCCTTTTACTTAGCACCTACGTTCACCAAGAACTTACCAAGGCCACAGGCCGAATGATCAGACCAGGCGCCAAGCCAACTGATCAAATCTAAAAAACTAATACGACCTGTCCCAACATCATAGCAGGCGTCCGACGGCATCCCTCCGGATGAAATTCGTCGCAGAGAGCAGCTCCCTTTTGGGTGGAACATTGTTCTATAAACTAATTACACGGCACCTATACGACTGTCCCCAAGGGCAACCACGTAGCCGTTTTTGAGACAAGGATAACTCTATCACTAACCAAACCAGTGGTAGCAGTTGACATCTAAGTCAGATGACCGCCTGTATTACTTGGGATAAATGCAGGGGGTACCTCTTGAGTTAATAGCCAACAAACATTGGCGAATCAAGGGGTCTAGCCGGCCTACGCCGCCTGGTACCTCTACTTCTCAAGCAAAAGTGACGGCGACTGAGTAACTCCAACGTTAACTCATAGTCACTCCCTAAAAGGTTTGAGTAGACCACCTGTTTTTTGGCTAACAGGGGCACTCAAACCCCTATTCCTACTAGGTAACCTATTGAGTTAATAGCCCACAAACATTGGCAAATCAAGGGGATCAGCCGGCATCCGCCGCCTGGTACCTCTACTACTCAATCTAAATTGTGACGAAGACTAAGTAACTCCTATGTTAACTTAATAGTCACTCAACTTAGTGAAGGCCTAAAAGGTATGAGTCGTCCGCCTGTTTTTAACAAACAGGGGCTCTCAACCACTACTCTTGCTAGGTTAACAAATTATGAGTTAAAAGCCAACAAACATTGGCAATAAAGGGAAACAACCGGTACCCGCCGCTTGTTATCTCTACTACTCAGTTCCTTGGCGACTAGGTAATACTCTATTTACTTGGTCAGACCACTTTCCTACTTGGTTAAATTTACAAATGACAGGACCGCCTGCCTAAAAAGGATCCAGACAAAATAGTTCGAATACTGATTGGATAAATGGCCGACTGATCGTCTATCCTGGAAACAGACAACCAGTCGTCCAGGGGCATAGGCGGCGTACTAACTCTCAGTACCCGTCTGCAACGTTCGGCCATGTAAAACAGTCGGTCTAGTGAACAATTGGATATTAGATATGGAATACTTAGACAAATTTGAAGCAAAACAAAAATTCATTAAAAATAAGCCGGTCATTAAAGACAAGAAAAATATTCAAAGCCCCGGCCCCCTGGCCGGGTAAATACAAAGCAAACGGCACGCAGGCCGTGGAAAGAATACATAAAGCTTAAGAAGGGGGCAGTTCAGTATTAGCAGCTGCCGCCTGGTCAGCACTCTTCTTGCTGGACTCGGCTTCAGCTGCATCCTTTTTTGATGCCTTACCCCCAAGCGGCACAAGCGCCACTACCGGCTCCTCCTCCTCCTCCAACGCTTCCCCCAACGCCTCTTCTTCAGCAGCCGCTAGGATCTCTTGATTATATGCATCCGAACACTGGCGGTACGTTCTTTCCCAAGAGGCAAAGTCGGCACTGGGGAAGAGGCGGCCCCAGGTCATGCGCTGGATTTGAGCGGAGTCTTCCATCATCTCCCGGACCAGCTCTTTCTTCTCTTGCTCGGCCTTTTCCGAGAGCTCTTGGGTAAGACTCTTCTCCTGGGTCACCAGGCGTTCCTTTACGCTGGCCAAGGATTTCTCCATGGCTTCGTAAGAGTACATTTTCAGGCGAAGAGGTTTCAGCTCGGCCTTGAGATTTGTGATGGTCGCCTCAAGCTCGTCATTCTTCTTCTGGGCCGCCTCTAACTGAGCTCGAACAACGGCGGTAGCCTGCGCCTGATAATAAAGAATATCAATGCTCAGTACTTCATTTTGGGCAATTTGAAACATTGCCTTATCACAGTCAGAGGCGGCCATAGCTTTTGCAGCCTTTACCTCTTTGTTCTTCCGATCAAGCGGCTTGCGAAGGCCGTTAACTCGGAGCAGGGCCTAAGTACAAAAAAAACAGGCGTCAGTTTCCAAACAAAAAAGAAAACAGGCGTCCAGAAATTCAAATACTCAAAAATATGCTAAGTATACCTCAGCAAGGACCCCTGCAATCCCGTCAAGGTCAAGGGTGCCGACACCCCTGACCGCCTCCCTTTCAGCTGGAGGAACTGCCCTGATCATAGACTTGGCCATCTCTACCAAGTCAAGCTCCTGGGGGCCGGCTGCATCAAGCATAAACAAACGGATTAGACTTAGTAACAAAGGGAGCAAGTCTAAAATTTACAAGGACAACTTCATACCTCTAGGCGGCCCAGTTGGAGTTTTAGAAGAAGTGGCCGGCTGTTTCTCAGCCGCCACCTGTTTCCTGGCAGAACCAGGAGAGCTCCCAACAGTCGTTTTCCGGGCCTTGGGGTCCGGCTGTTGGGAAGATGAAGCTCTTGGAGCACCCGTCTAAAAAAGAAGAAAAAAGTCAGTATATGCATAAACACTCCAAAAAGAGGGTGAAAGGTTCGTAGCTCACCAAGGGTGCCCCCTTCTTGGGGGAGTCGGTTGAAGCTTGTTGCATAATAGAGGCCCGCAACATGGCCGCCGCAGTCTTAGAGGCGGTGATTTTGCTCATGGCGTCAGCTGCAAAAACAAACAGCAAAGTTAATAAAAGATAAACAACAAATGTATGGAACAACAGAGTATTCGACAGGCCGACTACCTCTTGAGCACCGACTGCTGAGGCCGCAGGCGGCCAAAAAGTACTCGTCATAGAGCCACTTGAAGCTCGGGACGCAGTGCAGGGGTACTTGCTCTCGTACCCCTGAAGTAGAGTCGACCCTCGACTCTACTTTAAAGAGTCCTTTATCAAGGATCTCTTTCTTAGCCTTGGGGGGAACATGCGGCATGCTACGACCGCCTGCAAGAAGGGGCGGATTCCTGTTCCACCTATTGAAGCGCTTGTTCTGCTCAATGTCTGAACTCTCAATGATGAGGAAGGTGCTCCGCCAGTCCTTCCACTTGTTTGCTTTACCTCTTATCATGAGGTAGCCCCTGTGGCTTGTCAATTGATACCAGTCGGTACCGCCTGTCTTAGGGGTCCGGCTGAGATAGTTCATATGGGCGAAAGCCTCGAAGCTCGGCTCCACCCCGTGCAGTTCGCACCCGGCCACATAGCCGAGTACGTTAACCCAGGAGTTTGGGGCTAACTGCCATAACCCCAACTCATACCCATCCAAAATCCGCTGAACAGCCGGATGTAATGGGAAGCGAAGCCCTGCCTTGATGGCCGCCTCGTAGCAGCCAAAGCAGGAGCTTTCATAACTGGAACCAGCCGGCCAGACGACTGTGTCTTCTGGATCCGGCACAAACACTAGAAAGTCGGGGCCCATGGTGTGGTTTGCAATAAGCTCTCCACTTTCTCTTGCATGGCTGTGATTCGGCCCCGAGGTACCGTGCAGTAGTAGGGGGTATTTAGCTCTCGGTAAGAGGCGGATGGTTCCGTCCAATTGTCCCCCTTCTCAACTGCGTGAGAAAGTCTCGCCTGTTGCAGGCGGCTGTTTTTCTCTTCTGTACCCAAAGAAGCATGGCCAGAAGAGCTTGACTCGGAATCGTCCTCCGACGAGTCTGAAGAGGACGACTCCTCCCCTCTCCCGGAGGGGCCCGCCTCCTCTCTTTGAAAAGGAGCAGATTTGTTAACTGTTAAATGGGAAGGGGTCACTATGACTCCCCCCACAGGATTGCCGGCATCCAGGCCGCCTTGTTTCACTTCCACATCTGGCGCCTGGTCAGATGTTTCACTAAGCGGCACCCTGTGGGAGGAGCCGTCTGAATTTGAGATCCTAGCTGTCTTTTTCGTTCTGGCCATCCTGCTCTGCATAGACACAGATACAGTCGGACTTTGTATATAGGGCAAAGATGGGTCTGGAAAAGGGCAAGCAGCACTCCTAGTCCTAGATTCAGCCGTCCCCGGTGACCGGCTGATCACTAACCTAGGTCGTGTCGTGTGCTTCCGTGGTGCCATTTCAGAAAATAAAAAGAAAATTAAGAGTAAGAGAACTGAGTTACCTGAACGAGTGACGGTTGATGAAGTTCTGGAAATCCGGTGCAGTCGGCTTGTCAGAACAGGCGGTAGGCAGAAAAGGTCCAAAATGTCAGAGCAAGTTCAGGGGTCCAAATGTTCTCAAAAAGTTCTCAAAGTGTGAAAATGACTCAAGACAACTCTCCCTTATATAGGCGAAGTGAGAAGGCGAAGGGTCACTTTCAGAATTCAAAATTTAGGCGGGAAAATCTCTCGTCCTTTCGCCGACTGACACCTGTAGCAGGCCGTCGCCTGTTACAGTGTGACACCTGTCACAGGTAACACGTGACCAATCACGTGCCACCTGTGAGGGGCAAATGATTAGGGGATTTTGCTCCCACCAATCGGAATGCGCCACGTGGACCAATCAGGTCCTGCCAAGTGTCCCCCAGTTGGAACAGCCAGGGCTTCCCATGTGGCACGCGCTTATTCGTCCACCTTGGACCTGTTATGTCAAGACATGTGGCATACTCCCTGCCTAATGGAGAAACCGGCCACCCAGGCCCAACTTCCGAGGGAAGCCCAATCGACCCTAAGTTTACCTAAACCTAGGATGGGCACGTTTCCCAAGGTTATAAATACCTCCCTTAATCCTCATTAAGGGGGATGACAGAAAAAAAGAACAGAACCATTACGGAAAAAACACATTAATTACACACAGTAATAACCGGCTGATCTCGCTAACAAAGCAGATTACCTACATTAAACACTCTCACCTAGAGAGACCAAATCACTTTAATTTCCGCATTAATTACTCCTTAATCAGGTACTAACTTGACCGTTGGAAGCGGAGCTCACAGGAGTCTCCGTTATTTTGCAGGTACAGGCGTCCGGTTCCAGTCTCGGAATTGTAACTCTCCCGCAGGACATCAGAAAACCCCGAAACAACAACAATAACAAAACCCCCTTCTTTTTTGTGCTTTACATTCTTCTTTACTTTTTTTTTTCAATAATTCCTTTTTCCAAGCTTTTTTTTTTTTTTTTTTTTTTTTTTTTTTTTTTTTTTTTTTTTAATGTCCTTGCCTCTTTTAACTTTGGACGGCTTTTTCTCAAAATGTATTTGGTTTTATGCAAAAAATTATATACAACACATACTTGCTTTGCAAATGAACTTATAATTCTAAACTTGCACCATAAACAATAAAACAAGCTCCAAAACAAAATTGCTTCACAAACTAAAGGTAGGATTTAAAGTGAAACTAAGGCTGGAAGGCTTGTATTAAGGTTAGAGAAAAGAATGTATATGGCTCAAATGGGCTAGTAATAGGGGCAATTGCAAACCAAATCCAAAATTGAAAATTAATCCTATAAAAAGAGAAATGTCTTTGTCATCCCCTAAAGTGGCTCAGTCGCGATCTTGGGAGCTAAAAGTCAAGTTCTAGATATGAGAATGCAATAGCCAAGGATCCAAATATGCCGCTCAACAAAGTATGATGAAGGCTAGAACAATTATACATCACTAGGGATAGCAATAACTAACTCTTGATTTCATATCCACTATAGAGAGCACCTCCATCTTACCACAAGCAAGTAAACTAAAGCTTCATGGTCCCAAAGTTCTTAACAACTACCTTAGCATATCATATCCTAGAGTCAACCTAACACATTCTCAAACCGTGCATACCTTTATAATTTAGGAATAAAGACATTCAAGAATACAAGTCCAAGCGTATTATGTCCAAAGCAAGAACAAAAGAAAATACATTGCCAATTTGCCTTGATAGAAACAAAAATCTTTTTGTGATTTTCAAGACATAGAAAATGGAAAAGCATATACAAATGTGCATGGCATATATGAATCAAAATTCCACCAAACATGATAGAATACCCTCCCCCAAGCTTGAATGAGGCAACATGCTCAAACTTTAAACCAAAGAATCCATGGGAGGAGAAAAGAAAGAAAGTCATCCAACCAACCAACATATGTCCAACAAGTCACAAATCATTAGAGGAAGAGCAAGGAAGGATATTACCGGATATTAGGTGGGTATAGTGCCCGCAAATGACCCAATTAAACCTTCTTGAAGCCGACTACCTCTAAAATTGAATCTTGTTTTCCATGTGCTAGCAAAAGTGGAGTCAAACTTCCTTGATTCTTGATCCAAACCAATGCATAAGAGTATATTAAGTTATGTACCTAGCACCAAGCACACAAACATTTCCATGAGGCCAAAAACTATTCTAAAAATAAAAAAAATGAAAGCAATAAACACGGGTTACTTCCCGAGAAAGGCTTGCTTAAGGTCCAAGCTTGACCGCTCTAGTAAATAATATTGCAACGATCGCAAGAGCTTGTCAAATGCACTACTACACATCTCATAAGATAACAAGTAAGCAAATGATATAAGAAGGGCATGCACCAAGATTAGTGCACGTAAAAGAAGGTGAAGAGGGAGTTTCCAAGAAGAAGAAGAATCAAAAGAAAATTCAAGAAAATAAGAAGAAGAATAGAAAGGCAAACTCTCTTCACAAAAATCTTTTTGGGTGGCAAAATCACCCTTTTCCTCAATTGAAGACGAATGAGGGACATAAAAATCTTCATAGGCAAGGGGGTCCCCAATAGGCTTATTAACAAAGGAAGGAAGGGATATAGGAGTGTAGGGGATATGGTTGAAATTCCTTGAAAAAGGGACATGAGAGAAGGGGATAGGAGCAATGGTCTTACAAATGGTCTCTTCTTCACCACCATTCCTCAAATCACCAATTTGAGCATGAAAATCAATCATATAATCCTCAAAAGAAGAACACTCATGATCATGATCTCCCTCAAACATCCAACTTCCAAGAGGAACTACATAATCCCCTTCACTACAATCATGAACAACAACTCCCTTAACTTCCTTAAAGCCTAAAATCTCAAAGCAATGCATGAATGGATGCAAATTCATTTCAAAATGGTCTCTCTCCCATGAAGCATTCTTAATGAACTCACTCAAAAGGCTATGGGTTTTCATTTGACACTCAATAAACACATTAGACATAACCTTAAATGAATCCAAATACTCATGGATAAAAGGATCACAATCATGCACTTGAGACTCATCAAGATGGGAAAAAGGGTTAGGATTTTCAAAATCAACACTCTCTTCATTCTCAACTCCTTCACCATCACTCATATGCTCACCAATGGGATCCTCACACTCTCTTGGTTGCTCAAAATCATCATCATCATCATCCTCAACACACACATTAAATTTGGATTTTTCACAAACAAGCATCAAGGGTGACAATTGGCATTCTAACTCTTCTTTTCTTCTCCTTCCCTGCTCAAGACGCTCCTCATTCTTTTTCATTATCTCTAATTGACCTCTCATAGAATTAAGAATCATTTCCTTACTAGGCCCAAGCTCATTATCAAGCTCAATGCACCTAATTTGAGATTCAAAAGTAGCAATAAGGGATTCAAAAGGTGTAGGTTGAGGCTCAACAAGAGAAGAAGAAGTACAACCAAGATTGGAAAAATCAACATTAAGATCATGAGCATATACATCACATTGGGGAGTGGGGGCACAATCAAACACATGAGATTCATCATTAAGGGAACGAAGCACATCACAAGAAGGCATGGTAAATAATGAAGAATATTGAAACACACCATTAGCATCAACTTGAGCATGTACCTCATCATCATGAACAAAAGAGGAAATAGAGTTGAAATCATGTGTTTTAGGTTCACTTAATGGATCATGTAACAAATCATGGCAATTCATGCTAATATTAGAAGTATCAACACATTGCATATCAATAATAGAATCATGATTACCCTTATTATAGACATCCCAAGCAAACCAAACATAAAAATCCCAAGCATCATCAATTGATAAGGCTCTAAATTCACCATTATGCATGCATTCAACTTCATCCCTAGTTTGCTCATTCAAACCAAAATAACAAATCTCACAAGCCTCCCAAAGACTAAAACAATCAAAATCCAAATATCCCACAAGTCTATTGAAATATTCACAAAAAGGCTCATTGTCATATTGAGGAAACGAGTTACTTGCCATTTTTTTTTACAAAAACAAGCAAAAATTAAAAAAAATAAAATAAAAAGAAAAGTATACACAAAGACCTAGACTCAAGCAATCAAAAACAATTAAGCATTGACACCGTTCCCCGGCAACGGCGCCATTTTGACGGGCGTTAGAACGGTCGCACATTCCACACTCAATCAAATAAATTTATAAATCCTAAAACTAACCCCTAAACAAGTCTAGTGGTAAGTTCGGAGTCGAACCACAAGGAACGGTAATGTTGGATTGTTCTCGATCTAATGCTTAAGCTACGCCGAAGTCGGTTTATGGATAGTGGACACTACAACTACACTAAAACACATATAAAGATCAAGATATTACAAAGTCTACTAGGGGCAAAGATCCACTTTGAACAATTAACAAGTTAATGGGAACCGATTTGATAATCAATCATGCAAAGAAAGAATTAAAATGGGAATTAATTACCATCAAGAGCAATCTCTCAAATTCCTAGCCTAGATCCCTCATTGACTAGGTGCATAGAAGAAATTTACCCAAAATGCAATCAAATATATAAATTCTAATTCACAATCCCTTGTCAAACTAGAACTAACATGCAATTAAGTTTGCTATCTTGGGAGATCAATCCAATCTAAAACAAACAACATGCCATCATCAATTCAATCAATTTAATCACACAATTATCATCAAATTTATCTCAAATAACTCAATTAACCATAACAAGGCTTCACTCAACACCTAGTAGAAGGAAATCTACTCAAACATGATTAACAAAGCAATTAATAAAGCATAAAGAGAGAAGAGAGTAAGAAATGCTCATTGATATAAAATGGAGATCTTCAAATCATCAAATTCCTCCTTTGATTATCCAAAATCCATGAAAACCATTGTGCTCCTCACTTTCTCTCTCCAAAATTTGAGAGTTTCTCTCTCTAAAAACCTAAAACTAACCTAAAAACTATTCTAAACTGAAAAATCTCCTTTCTTTAATGAGCAAAAAAAACTATTTATACCCCTTACAAAATTGCTTAGGAAGCTCCGCAAAAAGTCAGCTGAAACGGGAAAAGGTCCGACCGAACTCTGGGTAGGTTCGGTCGGACTCAGGGTAGGTTCGGCCGAACTCAGGGTAGGATCGGTCGAACCTCCCTGATCCTTGTTTGGTCGAACTTTCCTTGTTCGACCCCTCCTGTAAACATGCTGAAAACTTGGTTGAAACTGCCTTGGAGGTTCGGTCGAACTTTTCAAAAGTTTGACCACACCTTGGTTCGACCGAACCTCTTAGAGGTTCGGCCACACCTCCTCTTGAACTTCCTCTTCTTGCTTCCTCTTCTTCCCTTTTGCTCCTCTTGTCTTTGTCCATGCCTCCATACTTGGCCAAGGGGCCTCCTACCGTGCTTAGGACCGTCATGGAACCTGCAAAAGATAGCAAAGATCACGAGAGCATGGGGATGATAAAATTATGCATAAAGATTATCAAAACAAGCGCAAATAAGCATACTTTTCATCCATAAAAGAAAAGGAAGCCATAAGAGGAGAAAAGAGGTAGAAAACCTAAGAAAAACAGGAGAAAAGAGACCAATACACTACCCCTAAGGGTAACATAAATGTCATTCATCAGAGGGTCATCGAGGTTGGTGATTTCGAAGTTTGAGAAATATCTTTCACAACTAGGACCGAAATAACACCGCGCGAAACTAGAAAATTTTATCGAGCACAGGAAGCTGCTGAGGCATGTGGAAAGTAGCGTCAGGGGATAGAGCTTGGCGCCAGCATTTTAGTCGTAGCACCAGACGCCAGTATTGGCGCCAGGCGCTACAGTTAAAAGCTGGCGTCAGTCGCTGTTTGCTGGCGCCAATTTCCCCCAATACCGAGCCAGAAATATGCGTTCTAATTTCGACTGATTTTTTCGTATTGTTTGCTCGATCCTACTTCCTGATTTAATTTTTTCTCACTTTTCTGAAACCCATATGTGTTCTACATATGTACATAAGCCTCTGGAAATTCATACTTCTTCTACTTGATTGAACGCTTTGTTCAACAAAGGGTACATCCGAGAATGTTGAATTCACCAAACCATGGAAGCGAGTTTTTTCTAAAGCTCGCGGTGTCCCATCCACTCGCGCCAACCCTTCACGGTTAGCCTTCCGCGCGGTGCATCCGGACAATTATCCATGGACCCTCTATTGACTAAACCATATCCCGAACTTTAGAGAACTAGAGCCATGGTTAGGTTGCGAACTCATTGCATCATATTGTGCCTACTTGACTAATTGTGCATTATTTGTTGTGCATATATTCTATCTTTCGCATAACCGTTTGTTGACTTGTGTTGAGATTAAATAAATTAATGACTTAAAGAACTTTGCCTAATTAATTAATTAATTTGAGTCAATAAAGTCTAATTTTTATTCAGAATTGACCTAGTACAACTTTAGGCATACCCCAGCTGATTAATAACACCGAAAACAGTCCCAGTTTGAAGCTCCAGTATTGGCGTCAAAATCTGGACTGTAGCGCCACCATGTGGAGTGTGGCGCCTGGCAACAGCTCTGTCGTCTGACGCCAAGCTACACAGTGCGACGCCAGTCCTGTCGCTTGGCCGACAGTTCGGATTATTGGTCGAGTCATCACCTAGTGTCTAATTAACCAGTTTGCTAATTAATTCGGTTAATTTTCGCTGTCAACAATACTTTGTCAAGTCGTTAATTGAGTCCAGTCACATAGTCTAGCCACATGGTCATGACACGAGTCTTAACATATCACCTACACTCACTAGTCTTAGCACACACTTTGAGTATATGTCACCATGACCATGTCTTAGGTTCATGCATGAGTCGGTTTTTTCCGTCATTTAAGTTGGGGGTACATCCTATTCCTAATTCTCCATATCCCTCCATCTACATCATTTTTCTTCACATTCTATTCCAATCTTTCTTCACTTCCTCCTTCCATTGCATGTTGAATAAAATTTGAGTCAAATAATTAACAATGAATATCCCCAAATTCCTTTTCCACAGTACTTGGTCGAGGAGAGAAGGGCGATTAATCAAGGACAACCTCTTTATTCAGGTCTCACTTTTTGGTAAACCGATTCGTCAAAAGAGGAAGGCTAAAAAGATAATGGCAAGTCAAGAAGAAGTCAATGAGCTTAGGAACCAATTGGTTACCGTGACCGAGACACTGAAGCTACTCACACTCAAGATCGATGATCCCGTGAAGCAAAAAAAATGAACCTCATGCAAGAAAGTTTGAGAAAGCTATCTAGTGACTATAAATTTCAAGGCATGAGTTCACAAGGGGTCTTGCTGGACAAGGAACTTCTTCCGCATAAGTTCAACGCCACTGACATCCCTAAATTTAAGGAAACAGATAATCCTTACTTTCATTTAAGAGCTTTCGAAACCATAATGAGTATTAAGGGTATCGATAAGAAGGTTTTCCCCTCTCTGTTCCCATTATCTCTCGAAACCGTTTGCCAACAATGGTTCTTCTCCCTTGACAAAGAGAAAACCTCTACCTGGGAATCGATAGTAAACGCTTTCGTTGATAGGTGCAAGTACAATATTCAAGTTGAAACCGACCATAGACAACTTGAGATGCTAAGACAAAAAGAGAATGAAGGCTTTACTTTTTTCTTTAATAAATGGAGGGAAACTTCCGCTAAGATAATTGAGGTTCCCACTGAAAAAGAATCTGTGAGGATTTTTATCAAGAATCTCCAAGAGAAGTATTCAAAGCATCTAAAGTATCAACACAATCTGAATACTTTCAAGGTTGTTTATGACATCGGAATTGAAATCGAAGATGACCTTGTAATGCAAAAATCTACTAACAATAGTAACCACGGTGGCTGGAAAGGAAAGAAGAACGACAATCCTTCTTCTTCCGAAAGCGCCCACTCTAGTAACAATGTTAGTAGCTTTGACCTCAGTGAAGTTTTAGCCATGGATAACCAAGGATCTAAGAAGAAACTAAGGAAAGACTTCACCCATTAGAATGACCTACGATGCTGCTTTTGATCGTCTCTATGATCGAGGATTAATCAAACCTATTGGCCCTACCGAGGATCCAACACCAGAAAATCGATCTTCGAGATGGAATCCAAACTCCTATTGCAAGTACCATCGAGGGCGCGGTCAGACTACTGATGAATGCTACAGGTTTCAAAACCTCATTCAAGATCTCATAGAGGCAAATAAGATCCCATTACCTCTAGCTAGCGAGAAAATTGGATGATGTCGGAGCAAACAACACAAGACAGAGGCGAGCTTCAACGACAAGATTTCATGACCTCCTTTTCTATTCCTTTTTTATTTTTTCCTTTCCCCAATAAGTCTAGCATAGGCATCTTTTTATTCTCCTTAGATTTATTTTATAGGATCATTATATATATTCATTTAATAAAAATGAGCATTTATTTCCTTATATATGATCATTTCATTATATTGCATAAAAAAAAAAATCCATGTCGAATTAAGCACAAGGTATACCAATGATTTAAGGCACTCCTTGTAGCCACATCATATCTCTTTTCACCTTTCAAATTTACAATCCTTTCTTCATAAACCACTTTGAGCCTCGTCTAACGATAGATCTTTCTTTTTTCAACCTACATCTACCTAACCTTGGGATGGGATGGTGTGTAACTTATGAAATTCTAAAAAGGCTTGAGTGACTTCAAAAGATTAAAATAGAAAAAATAAGCAAAAATAAATAAATAAAGTGTACAAAAGGGCAAGTGTTCCAATGTCTTTGATATGAAAATGTCTTTAATAAGAACACGTCTCAGATTGTGTCTCTTATCGAGTGCTCGGTACCGTGCCAGAGAAAGATGAATGCCAAGTGAGTGATAAACCGCGTGATCGAGATTGCCCACACTTATAAAAATGAAATAACTGCTAAAGCAAAAGAAAGAGCTAAAACAGAGTAGGAACTCAAGCATAAAAATATAAAGATTCAAAAGCAAGGTTGCACACCTTGGGGGCTTATCGAGGGTCTTGAGCCTTTATCCCTTTCTTCTATAAACTTTAGCCTAATCACGTTACAACCCTTAAAAGACCTTTTTTGAGGTATACACACTTGTGCGAGGTTCGACTAGAGCTACGTTCGACCTGATTCCTAACGGATACATAGGCAACCTCACATCGAGGTGCGACCGTAATAAACATACATTCATATTCACATCCACACACTTGCACCATGATCATATCAAGGGATCTCCAATGATCATCCCTATTCATTTAGAGATAGACTTGGGGGCTTGATCCCTATATCATTAGCTTACCTAGCCTAAGAGTCCCCACCATTTGACTCTTTTAACAAATAATATTTTCCCACACACTTAGCTCTTGCGACCTAGATTTTGTGTTACTTTCACACACTGCACATATACATGACCAAATTTACTCCTTTTAGGAACCCTTTGTCATGGAATCTTAACATTGAAGCATGCCTTGTCATATCAACATCACTAATCACTCATAATTGTCATTGCATCACGAAGTATGAAGTGCTAAGCCTCTGTGCCTAAGTTACCCAAATACTTTCATCATGGAGTCAACCATTGAGATAGCCTAGGATGGGTTAATCCTTTCACCTTGAGAGATAGTATCAAATGACATTTGATTAAAGCTCATTCAACATGCACCTTCAAAAACTTCGCTTCTTTCTTTTTTGCGTGTTTCTTTTTCAGGAGAAAGCCGGTACCCTCCAAAAAAATGACGGAAATTTTTTTGCTTTTTTGCATTTTCGAGTCGCACGATCACATCACAATGCACACACAAGTCATGTACGCGTTGAGTCATGTCGTGTCATATCACCTTGATTTGAGTTTAACACATGTGTCAAACACTTTGAGTCGAGTCAACCTCGAGTCCAGTTTTATACCTTGAGTCTTGTCAAGTCGATGAGTCAAGCAACATTAAACCTTAGGTCAACCCTAATAATAATTAAAAAGATTAGCAAAGTTCTATAGTAAAAAATAAATACAAGTGCAGCAGAATAGGGAAGACGCTATCATAGCATTCGGCGACAGAGTCAATTCTTGGCGCCAGAGATATTTCAGCAGCGACAGAGCTCGAAGCCTCTCAGAAAGGTGATTTCGACCTCATACAGCAATTTCGGGTTCCTTGGTACGCCAGTTAGCCCCTATAAGCAATTTGACATGATTAAGTAGTCAGTTTGATTACAATTGCAATAGGTGATCGACCTGATGAAAGATCGTCTCACTTAGCTTAAAGCGCCTTAGAATTGGCTCATCACGGAAACACTGACATACTGGTTTTAGCGGAAACAAAGTTCAGGCGAGCTTTAGAGATCGACAAATGTTGGTCTTCAAAAATTTTTCTTCGGAACATTATCGCAACAAACGTTCAAGTACCAAAGCTCTTTTGTTCAGAGACGCGTGAACATTTCCATCAAGCTTTTTTGCTCCAGAGACGCGTGGGCATATCATTCAAAGCTCTTTGCTCCAGAGGCGCGTGGGAATATTATTCAAGCTCTTTTGTTCAGAGACACGTGGACATTCCTTTCAAAAGCTCTATTGCTCCAGAGACGCGTTGGCATATCATTCAAAAGCTCTTTTTTTCAGAGACGCGTGGGCATATCATCAGACATTTCCTAAAAGTTGTTTTGCTCAGACACGCATGGGCATCGTATTAAGAAGCTCTTTGTTCAGAAACACGTGAACATATCAAAAGAAGCTCTTTGTTCAGAGACGAGTGAACATCGAAACAGCAAGGTGGCGTTCCCTAGATTGTGGAGAGTTGTCACAAACAACTGAGGATTGTTTCAAGAGAAGCAATCTTCGATAGTATTCCCTTGGACGTGGAATATTATCAAAGCATTGGAGGATTGTTTCAGGCGAAGCAGTCTTCTATATTGGAAGCAGTTACAGGTGTAGCGGTTTTTAAGCAGGATGGCATTCTCTAGCTTGCAGAAGGTTAGAGACTTGTGCTCGACGGTGCAAGATACGCATTTCTTAACTCTTTTATCTGTTTAAATAACGCTAGTTTGCAGGTATCGACGTTGCAAGAGTGATTTAGGATCGCAGAACGTTCTGAATCATTCTCCGTCCCTATCGATACTTCGACTTTCGTTTTCGAAACTTGCATTTCTCCAAACTCAGTCAAAGTGGGGGCTTCTGTAGACACCCATTTGTGTCTCCCCAAAAACAAACCCAGTGATGAGTACCTTTCACATCGAATCATAATCGAATGAAGTGAAAGTGTGGAAAGTCTAGTGTTGCGGATAGTTTTAATTTCTTTTCTCTTCTCTCTGTTTTTGAAAACTTATTTTAAGAAAACAGCCAATCCAGTTTGGTTGGTCCATGATATGAGTCAAATAGTAGTGTAGTTGGATAGGGCTTGGCAAGAGCTTTCCAACGATATATTATAAGCCCAATTCCGATGAATATTGAGGAAGTTATGGCCAATTTACTAAATTGGGCCCGGTTTGAGCCTTATATGCGGCCCAATGATCTAGTGGAGGGCCTAATATGATTTATCATTCCTAATGCAATTAGAAATGGTTTTAGTATTCTAGATTCTTCTAGAAGGTTCTTTTCATTCCTAATTCAATTAGCATTGATAAATTGACTTTTGTTGACTTTTTAGAGTATTAATTAAAATCAAAGAACATTTTTGAGAAAAAGATACGATTTTATCTTCCTGTACGACAAAATTTACCTGATTTTAGAAAACGCGTCAAAAATAGGGTTAGCGCCTAACGCCAGGCATTGGCGCCAATAAGCTAGCGTTGGCGCCAGCTCTGTTTTAGGTGCGCCAGATGCTCTATTTTGTTTTTTTATCTTTTTGGCTGATTTCTCTATAAATAACGTATTAAAAACTCCGTTTTCATTCATCAACAACCAGCTTTCAATTATATTGACCTACAACCAGTTTTTATTCTCTTTAATCATTTATCAATTTTCTCATTCTATTTAATCATTCACCATCTTTCCATCTCCATCTCTAAACTTGTTTTTCAAATACGAAATTCCGCATTCATTAGATCTAGAAACACCTAGCCATATTCGAAGTTGCCTTCGCCCTAGACGTGAAAAGTTTAATTTCTGAGGGTTTGGTCCCAAATCTCTATTTCGATTATTTAATTTAATTTAATTGTTTGTTTATTATTTTCCTTGAATTTACTAACGTGTGTATTTTGTTATTAGAAAGAGGTACAAGGCATCACAGTAAGTACTTTAATGGTTTTAATTGATATTATGATGTAGAAATCATGTTTATATTGTTATTATGATATTCCTAGTATCATGCCTAGGGTAGCTTTAATATTAAATATGATTGTTACGATGCCTTTTATTCTCTTCCTAATATTTATGATTGTTAGTATCATGTAGGGGCAAAGATTTGATTTTTATTGCTTAGTGACATGCTAGGGTTTGTTATTAATCTTGTTAGTATCATGCCTAGGATCTTGCTATTATTATGCTTTAACATGATTTATGATTATTTTTGTAATTGTTTTGATTATGATTATAATTTTATTCTTGCTATTATTATGATTAACATGATTATTATTATGATTAATATGATTGTTATTAGGATGATTATTATTTTGATGATTATCATTATTATTATTTTGATGATTATTATTATGTTGCTTGATATTTATTGTTATTACTTGATCACGCCTTTTATGCATGTTTAAAGGGAATTGGTATTTGTATATCACGCTTAATAAGATAATTAATAATCTTGTTTAGGGTTAATGTGATTATAATTCAAGTGATCGCCAATAATAGATTTATTTGTGCATTAAATTCAACCAACATAGATAGACAGGTTTAGGGTTAATCCTATTGATTGCATGTTAGTCAGAAAGCGCACATGAATACGATTTGAATAAAGTAGAGGCCTATTATTAGGGCAGGTTCAATCTCTTTTAGGTTGGATTTGTACCTTCATCCCCGAACCCTTATTTAGTTCTAGACCTTATGGATTTGACGATCTCTTGGATCGTTAAGGGGTGTAACCTTCACCCTGTGAACGGTTTACAAGTTCCTAAAACTTGTTGGCGACTCTTTTGCTCTATCTTCTTCCCTTTTAGACGCCACCGTACTTTAGTGTATGATCACAGTGGGGTTCAAGCTAGGGGATTAACGCTTGAAATATTCCCTACACCCTGCGACGATTTATTATGGAGTTTGTCCTTAATGGTGAGCAGTCAAGATTGTAACAGGTTGATCAAGTGGTCGTAGCTAAAGGAGCTCAAGTGTTTCGATTAGTTTGTTATAACAAGTTTAATTTATAAAGTTGTATAAATAGCTCACTTAGACTATCGGGTTGTAATTATTGGGATGTTTGTAAGCCTTAACACTTGACAGGTTGTTGAGTGTGGCAGTAATACCTCTGATTTAAGTGTATGCTTCCGCAATTTTATTTAAAAGTTGTTTATTTTTTTCTTTAATTCTTATTTATTTTCAGTTAGTAAATTGGGGGTGTTACAATTAAGATAAAACGATTACCTTTTGGAGAGTGCTTCGCCCGACCGAATGGGCTCTTACTTGAAAAGCCAGCTTCGAAAACACGAAGCCTCCAACATTGATCCACCCGCACCAACGAATACCGACAAGATCCAATGTCTTGGGTTAGCAAGACCCGACCAATAAAACCCGAGTAATTGAGTTCAAAGGCTTTCACTAAATGTGATACCTTTCCAACTCTTGAGTTCAAGGGTTTTCACTTACTAGTGATGCCCTTTCCAACTCTTACTCAAGCATTATTTCCAATGCCCTTACTTGGGTGTTTATAGGAAATGGTGAGAGTATGATTGTCTCTCCTACCAATGTGGGATAGTGGGATTTTCACATTTTATTTTAAAAGTAAAATAAAATTATTTAAGCAAGCTAGTAATAAATCAACAAGTGTCTACTACATATGAGGGAGTAGGTGAGGACCACTTGGAGAGGGGGGGGGGGAGACCAAACTTGTTCCCCACTCTCTCCCTCACCTTGCTCCACTTGGCACCTCCCTCCATCCCACTCATGTGGGCTTCCCACATGCTGCCGCTGCTTGCTATTCGGCCCAGCCAAGCCCCGCACCAAGGCGGGCTGCTGCTGCTAGCCTTCTCGGCCATCATGCCTACGCACATGCGTGCGGGCTGCTGCTAGCACGCCTCGCACATAGTGCGGGCTACTAGCTGCAGCGCGCAAGCATGCCACACACTAAGTGCGGCTGCTGGCCGCAGCTTGCTAGCAAGCCTCGCACTTGGTGCGGGCTGCTAGCTTGGCTAACCCTTAGCACTTGGTGTTCCGATGCTAGGGTTATTTTGGTCATTGTTGATTTATTACCGTTTGCACGTCTCATCTTTTATTATTTCCGACTCGACTTCCGACGCTCTAAGCTCGAATTTCCAACCTAAATAAATATTACTCGGTCGACTCATTAATTCCTTCCGAATTAATTTGTCGCTTCGGCTCGTTGACTGCTTGGGTGTGACCCAAAGGTTTCAGTCAAGATTAAGCTGTAATATTAATTATGCATTAGTAATACTGATCAGAAGCGGCCTCCACCAAGGCATTCCGATCACTTGATCTTACTAAATATATTAGCTTTCTAATAATTTTGAACCCACTATTAGAATAATAAACTTGTTCGAAGGACACTATTCCTTTCAGGTGGCTGTGCGGTGTAGAAGGGAATGGGGTTGGTAGGTTATGGTAGGTGGTGGGCGGTGGAGATAAGGAAGGAGGGTGGGGCGGGGTTTTCAGAATTTGTTTTTTTTTTCTATTAATTATTTTTTTTAATAATTAATAAAATTATTGACCAATTAATGGCTGACACATGGCGTATAACTTGCAAAAATCGGTCATCAACGGGTAATGGATCTGTTGGAGAAGGTGGGGTATAAAGGTTGGATTTTCGAGAAATAAAATGAAGGTTGGATTTTTGGGAGAAAAAAGTGCAAAGGTATTTTTCCTTTTTTTTTTAAACCAATCGTTAATATCTGTAATCACCAACATCTAAAAATTTGATACTTAAATTGAATAAATCGAGACGAATCTAACAAGATCCCACATGACTATATTTTTACTTAAGTATAAACTGTCAAAGTTAGTCAAAAGGAAACACATGAGTAGTGTAAAGTTAAACTATTTCAACAATAAAAAAACAGAGGAAGTATGATTTTATTACTGATGTAGACTTGTTGTTTTTTTTAAATTTGAAAAATTTACCTTTGAATGCTCCCTTAAATTCAAGACCACTATCATTTTTGAAAGTATAATCATGACAATAATATTTTTACAAAATTACTTGAGAAAAATTATAGATTTAGGGTGAAAGAGGGGATTAGTAAAGAGAGAAGACAGAGAAAAAATAAAAAGTGAGAGAGGGGTGGAAGATAAACTATCAATTTATTTTAGTGTGATTGAAGAATAAGATAAAAAATTAAGAGGTACCAAGAGACACAAATGAAAGTTGTTCATCTTTTTTTAGTACGATAAACAAAAATATTTTTATTAAAAAAACATAACAACGAGATGAAGAAATGTATCCTTTAACTCACACATTATAACACTAATCAAAATCAAGGAAATGTATCCTTTAAATTTCCTATTTAAAATAATAATATATACATAAATTACAATTAACTAAAAAATCAATTAATGATAAAAAAAAGAGATAGATCAAATAACAAATTAAAGGATAAAAATCAATAATTAATTCAAAAAAATTAACAGTTAATCACTTGAACTATGTAAAAAAAAAATATGTGTGTAATTGAATTCAATTAAATAATATAGTAGGGTAAGTAGTTATAAAAGTGAGTGTTTTTTACAAAAAAAAAAAAAAGAGGTTAAAGTAGGAAGATAAAAATTATCATTCAAAAAAGATACTAAAAGATAAAAAAAAATATGATTGGAGGGAGTACTTAACTTGGGAGGGGAGAAAAATAAGATTGGACAAATTTGTGCAACAATAATCTATCTATTCTGAATATATACTGAAATTAGGCATGTACAAAACTATTCAAGAATCAAAAAATCCGATTATCTGATGTGCAATTGATCTGAATTTTGGATATCCGGTCCGATTTTTCATTTCAGATAGGATATCTGATCCGAAAAAGCGGATATCAGATGCGGATTTGGATATTGATTTTTAATAAGTGTCATTTATGTCACTTTTTTTTTAGTTTGTCTTTCATATTTTTGATATATTTTTACTTTGTTTATGTAACGTTATATTACATTTGTCATGTTTGCGTGTGAAATGTCGTTATTGCTCAATTTTGGCTTTTATTGCATATTTTGGTTGCTTATTGCATTAGATTAAACTTTATTGAATTGTTCTTATGTTTTGGAACACTTGGATAAGTTCATTGTTTAAGATTGAAGAAATATAAAACATAAAAGAACAAGTAATAAAGAAATGTGCACTTGATTTGCAAAGATTGAGCTTCAAACGCCTATATCTTTTGATCTACAAAACATTTTGGGGTGATTCGAATATGAGATGAAAGCTTATCTCAAGACCTTTCCAGCTACATGTCATATGATTAATTCCAATGTAAAGCGAGGGAGTTATATTCGTTCGGAGCTGAGCAATGTTGTCCATCGAGAAGGAGCGGGCGTGTAGTCTAAGTGGAGCGCCCTCTCCAAACTTTCTAGAATGATTCTGCTTCTCACTGCTGCAGTTAGGAGCGCCTGTGCGCTGACTTTGGAGTGCCCGCTCATATATATCTGCTACTCGACTTTTTGCGGAGCTTCCTAGGCAATTTAGTAAGGGGTATAAATAGACTTTTTGCTCATTTTAGAGAGGGAATTCATTTTTTAGTAGTTTTTTAGGTTAGGTTTAAGTTTAGGTTTTTAGAGAGAGAAACTCCGAATATTTAGAGGGAGAAAGTGAAAAACACAATTGTTTTCATGTATTTTGGATAATCAAATTAAAGGAGGAATTTGATAATTTGAATTAAAGATCTCCATCTTTTTATCAATGAGCATTATTCTTACTCTCTTTTCTCTTATGCTTTCTTTAATTGCTTTGTTAATCATGTTTGATTTGATTTCCTTCTACTAGGTGTTGAGTGAAGCTTGTAATGGTTAATTGAGCTATTTGAGATAAATTTAATGATAATTGTGTGATTATATTGATTGAATTGATGATGGCATGTTGTTTGTTTTAGATTGGATTGATCTCCTATGATAGCAAACTTGATTGCATATTAGTTCTAGTTTGGCAAGAGATTGTGAATTAAAATTGATATACTTGATTTCATTTTGGGTAAATGTCTTCTATGCACCTAGTCAATGAGGGATCTAGGCTGGAAATTTGAGAGATTGCTCTTGAGTGTAATTCATTCCCATTTTAATTCTTTCTTTATATGATTTATTATTAAATGGATTCTAATTAACTTGTTAATTGTTCAAAGTGGATCTTTTCCCCTAGTAAACTTTATAATATCTTGTTCTTTATATGTGTGTTAGTGTAGTTGTAGTGTCCTCTAACCATAAACCGAGTTCGGTGTAGCTTATGCATTAGATCGAGAACAATCTAACATTACCGTTCCTTTTTGTTCGACTTCGAACTTACCACTAGACTTGTTTAGGGGTTCGTTTAGGATATTATAAATTTAGGTTTGACCGTGAGGAGGTTAGTCAACAACCTAATTTCACCGCGTTCAATTTTCAAAATTTCGGATATCCGATATTCGAAACATAAAGCCTAAAATAGTGAAATATACATAAAATTTCTAAATTGTTCATATAAATTACTCACTTATTATAATATTCTTAATTTATTTGATGATGATAATATTTATTGTAGAAGGACTACTATTTTGTTAAAATATGTTGTACAACTTAGCGATAAAAAAGCGGTAAAATTTGTGAAATTTAGAAAGTAATCGTAATTAATTTTACTTATGGATATCCAAAGCATCCAATCCGAAAATCTTGGATATTCGAAATTTTCAAAATAGATTTGGATATCAATTTCTGATATCTGAGTACTCGGATATCCGATCTGTGAACATGCCTAACTAAAATAGAAGGCACTCGAAGTATACTTTCACGTGTCACTCTATGGTTTTAAAATGTTCCCGCTTTATTTTCCACCCTTAAATATATCAACTAAATCAATAAAGATTAGGAAAAATACACTTTAATAATCCCAAATATGGGCAATTTAATTCTAATAATCCCAACTAATTTTATTATCTAATAGTCCCAACTAAGGTTTATTATCTAATAATCCCAACTATGGAGTCAGTTTTCCTTCTATATATGGTCCAATGATCGATGACCAGCTAAAAGAGTTTTTTATTTTAATTTCCACGTGTAAACACATTAATGGTACGAAAGTAAGAAAAAAACATTAAAACATAAAAAAAATTAAAAAAAACCAAAGTTCCAGCCACCCTTTCCTCACCGAAACCCTAAACCCACCCCTTAACCTCGCCGAAAATCGGCCGGCTGTAGACACCTTATTATGTCTCCCCAAAAACAAAACCCAGTGATGAGCACCTTTCAAGTCTTTGATTAGTGAGTAAGGTACAATGTTGAAGACTCTCGTAAATTTCCCTTTCTCACCTTTTGTTGATGTTTAAAGGTTTTGATGATGAGGAACTTAAACTACAGCAAACTCATTTAATAATGGTTTTTCAAGTGTTTTTTAGTTTAGGTGAAATTGATCTTGGAGATGAAAGAAGTAACTGAAACTAAGAAGACTTGAAGTAGTCCTTTATTCAAGAAGGTTATTCGAAACAGAAGAAGTGTTCCCTCACAAGAACTGAGTTCCCTAACAGGAACGTTCCTTTACAGGAACTTGAAGATGGCTGGCTAAGATCTTTGGAGGAACTTAGTAAGCGTGGAGCCCAAGTAAACCTACCAGTACAGGAGCGCGGAGCAGCAATGATTTATTTAAGATTTTATCTTATAGATTCATTGTTAAATATGTTAAGTAGGATATGCATGAAGTCTATTAGAAGCGTGGCAAGTTAGCTTGGCAAATAAATTAAAATCGAAAAAGATAAAAGATAGAATTCGAAAAAGATTTTCTTTAAATGTTTATTTCTTAAAATCAGTTTGTTAAAAAGATATTATGCTTTAACTAAATCTATCTATCTTATTTTTCGGAAAAGATTTTCTTCTTAATTATTTACATAAAAACCGTGTTTAAAGATAAGTTAAGTTTAACTTATTTATCTTTAAGAAAACCTACTTGCTATACAAGTAATACTTTATAAATAGAAGAGAAAAAAAAGGAGTTCAGGTTTTTTGTGAGTTTTATGCGTGAAGAATTTACAGAGCTTTAATTGTGTAAGTTTGCCAAGCTTATCATCTTGTCATATTAGTTTCGGGTTTCATGCATAGCTTGCCGATCATATACTATGTGTCTTTACTTGTAATTGGTTTGCGTTATTTGGGTGAGAGTGTTTTTGTTATCATTGCATACAGAGAGAGCTTCTGTTGAGAAGTTGAGAAGATCTGTGCTTAGGGAGTACGAGAGAGAGTCTGAGTGAGGGACTTAGATTGGGTAGAATATAATCCTATTATGTAGCAAGTTCGTTCAGGAACTTGTGAGTAGAGGTTTGATTATAATAGGTTGTAACTTAGTGTTTGCATTATTATAGTGAAATTGTTTGTGTTCGAAATCCCTAAGGTAAGGTCGAGGTTTTACTTCTAGTTGGGCACTAGAAGGTTTCCTCGTAAAATCCTGTGTGCATTGCAAGTTCCTATTTTATTCTGTTTTATATTTGAAAAAGTAGTCACTAGGAACTCACCTACAATTCACCCCCTCTCTTGTAGTGTTCGTCTCAACTAACAATTGGTATCAAAGCAAGGTTCTCACTTGCAAGCAGATAACTTTGCTGAGTAATTTCCTGGAGAGATGAATTAGAAGGAGAAACTTGAAGAAGGGTACTCAACCCAACGTCCACCTATGTTGAATGGTAAGTTCTATGCCTACTGGAAGAACAGGATGGAGATCTTCATCAAGGCTGAAAATTACCAGGTTTTGCGTGTTATTGAAACTGGTGATTTTGAAATAACTGCAACCAATGACAAACATGAGGTAGTTTCTAAATCTATTTCTGATTATGACATAGAATATTATCAGAAACTTGAACTGAATGCTTTAGCAATAAAGAATTTACACTGTGGACTTGGACCCCATGAACATAACCGTATCATGGGATGCAAGTCTGCCAAACAGATTTGGGATTTGCTACAGGTAACTCATGAAGGTACTAACGAGGTAAAACGCTCTAAAATAGATTTATTGATGTCTAGGTATGAAAGGTTTGAAATGCAAACCAAAGAAACCATAGAAGAGATGTTTACCAGATTCAATGATTTTATCAATGAACTAAACTCTCTTGGCAGGCATATTCCTATTGATGAACAGGCAAGGAAGATCCTAAGAAGCCTACCACAAGATGAATGCTGGAGATCCAAGGTTACTGCTATGCAGGAAGCTAAGGATTTCACCAAGTTTAATATGGAACAACTAGCTGGATCATTGATGACACATGAACTTCATCTAAGTTCCAATACTGAAAGTTCCAGAAGTAAAAGCCTTGCACTTAAGGCTCAAGATTCAGAAGAATCGGAAGTTGATGAGGAAGAGATGGCTATGCTAGTGAGGAAATTTAAAAAGATGATGAATAATAAGAAGTTCGACAGGAACAAGAAGTGCACAAGTTCCAGAAACACAACGTGCTTCAGGTGTGGGTCAAAAGATCACTTCATTAAGGATTGCCCTGTACAGGATGGAGAGAAAGGAAAGACAAAAAACAAAGAGCAATCCAAAGAGTCAATAGTCTATAAGGCTTACTTCACCAAGGACAATGTGAAGAAAGCTATGCAAGCTGCTTGGGGAGATATAGATTCAGAAGAAGAGGAGGACCAACCATTAGAAGAAACTGCTCATTTATGTTTGATTGCAAAAACTGATGAAGCTTCCAAACTAAAGGAGCTTGAGTCTGAGGTATGGTTTTCTTATAATCAATTAAAACATCTGTCTAAAGAGAATCTAATAAATACTATTTTGGAAATTCAAGAAGATTTAAAGGAATTACATAGATCCAAACAGCAAAGTGATAAGCCTTAGTTACTTACAAAGAGAACAGTGAATGGGTTGATAACATGAAGTTTGACATTCAATACAGGTTCTTTAGTCTGTTTGATGATAATAAAAATTTAAAAGAGACTATAGAGAATCTGAAACAAGATAACATACTCCTGAATGTGGAATTGTCTTTGTTAAAACTTAGTGTCGATACTCCTAACTATGAAGTTCCTCCACCTACTGATTATCCGAATTTTGAAAAATTAAAACATGATTTGGAAGATTTAAAAACGGATAAGGCACGTCTTGAGGGAGAACTTGAGAGAGCTAGGAAAGGTAAGTAACCAATAGAGTATAGAGTTCCTGATTGGATTACTAAGGCTCAAACCAAGAATACTGAAGGCTTAGGTTTTAAAAACAAGTTCCAGAATGAAAAGAAGTATGTCAACTTTCCTAGTAGCATGGTTTGTTATTTCTGTGGCAATACAGGACATAAGCAGGTTAAGTGTCCTAAGAAAAAACAAAGCATATAGAAGAATGTCAAACATGTAGAACAAATCTGGATCAAGAAAAATGAATCAACCCCTGTTACACAGGAACCCAAGGAAACCTGGGTTCCTAACTCTAACGTTTAATTCTTCTTGCAGGTTTCAGTGAGGGGGAACAACACTTGGTACCTCGACAATGGTTGTTCTAAGCACATGACTGGAGATAAATCTAAATTTCTCTCATTGGATGCCTACTATGGTGGAACAGTGACCTTTGGTGATAATATGAAAGGTGATATAATTGCTATGGGAAAGATAGGAAGGTCACGTTCCCATGCCATTGATAATGTATTTTTAGTCGAGGGCTTCAAACACAATTTGTTAAGTATTTCACATTTTTGTGACAAAGGTAATTTTTTTAGGTTTATTTCTAATAAGTGTAGAATCATCCACAATGACACTGGGAACATTATTTTGGAAGGAACTCGTAAAGGGAACACATATATTGTGGATCTTAATGAGGTTCCTAACAGCAGTTTAACATGTCTTAGTGTTATTGAGGATGATCCTCTTTTATGGAACAAAAGGTTTGGCCATGCAAGCTTTTCTTTACTTGATAAAATAAGATCTAAGAACTTAGTGGAAGGAATTCCTTGCATTAAGTCCATGTATGACAAAGTGTGTGAAGCTTGTGCTAGAGGAAAACATACCCGAATTTCCTTCAAGTCCAAAAAGATGGTAAGTACCAAAAGACCTTTGGAACTCATTCATATGGATCTCTGTGGTCCAATGAGAATCCAAAGTAGAAGTGGTAAGGAATATGTAATGGTTATTGTTAATGATTTTTCAAGGTTCACTTGGGTTTTCTTTCTTGTAAGTAAGGATGAAACGTTTGATGAGTTTGTTGCTTTTGTAAAGAAAGAACAGAGAAGAACGGGCAATCAATTGATACATCTTAGATCAGATCATGGAACAGAATTTGAGAATTCAAAATTTGATGAATTCTGTACTGAGTATGGTATGAATCACAACTTCTCTGCCCCAAGAACTCCACAACAAAATGGAGTGGTGGAATGCAAGAATAGGAGCCTTGAAGACATGGCAAGGACAATGTTGATATCAAGCAGGCTGCCTAGGAACTTCTGGGCTGAAGCAGTAAACACAACATGTTATATACTTAACAGAGTATCTGTTAGGGCTATCACCAATAAAACTCCCTATGAACTTATGAAAGGGAGAAAGCCTAACATTTTCTACTTTAGATCTTTTGGATGCAAATGCTTTGTTCACAATAATGGTAAAAGGAACTTGGGTAAATTTGATGAACGTAGTGATGAGGCAGTATTCCTAGGATATGCCTCGAATAGTAAAGCTTACAGAGTCTATAATAAAAGGACTATGTGTGTTGAGGAGTCTGTACATATTATATTTGATGAAACTGAACATTTGGTTGATGTACAAGATTGTGATAATGATTTCGAAATTGGACTTGTGCGTAAGCAGAATCCAGATGAGGAACCAGCATCACATCAGAAGCAGCAAGTTGAAATTGCTGAAGTAACGAATCCTGAAGCAAATGCTGAACCTGAGATGGAGAATGCACCAGGAACTCCACTTCAAGAACAGAATGATGTCCATAATGAAGATCAGAATGTGGAAACACCTGAAGAAGTTCAAACTGAGTTCCCTGAACAAGTTCCTACAGAAGAACCAGTCAACAATGATGAAGTAAATTGTATCCAATCAAGGATTTCACTCCAAGGTCTTGGAAATATCAGAAATCACATCCAGTTGATGTAATCATGAGTGATATCACAAAAGGAACTCAAACCAAATCTCAGCTTAGGAACTTCTGTGCATTCAGTGCATTCCTTTCCTCCATGGAACCTAAGAATTATGTTGAAGCTTTAACTGACGCTGACTGGATTAATGTTATGCAGGCTGAATTAAATGAATTTGAAAGAAATAAAGTTTGGCATCTGGAACCTAGACCAAAAGATAAGAAGTCCATTGGACTAAAATGGGTATTCAAAAATAAACTAGATGAACATGGTATTATTGTCAGGAACAAAGCAAGAGTAGTTGTACTAGGTTTCAACCAGTAGGAAGGAATAGACTATGAAGAGACATTTGCTCCAGTAGCCAGGTTAGAAGCTATTTGTTTACTTATTGCCTTTGCTGCTTATATGGGATTTAGGCTGTACCAGATGGATGTTAAATGTGCTTTCTTAAATGGATATTTAAATGAGGAAGTCTATGTGGAACAGCCTCCTGGGTTTGAAAATCCAGAGTTCCCAAACCATGTCTATAAGCTTGACAAAGCTCTTTATGGGTTAAAGCAAGCTCCTAGAGCATGGTATGAAAGATTATCTAAGTTCCTTTTGGCTAATGGTTTTAAACGTGACAAAATTGATAAAACTTTGTTTTTAAAGTCAAATGGAACTGATATCTTAGTTGTACAAATTTATGTTGATGATATTTTATTTGGTGCAACTAACGAATCTCTATGCAAGTATTTTGCTGACCTTATGAGTGGAGAATTTGAAATGAGCATGACTGGAGAATTAAATTTCTTCCTTGGCTTGCAAATCAAGCAAACTGAAGAGGGAATCATGATTCATCATTAAAAATATATTAAGGAACTGATTAAGAAATACAAGTTGGAAAATGCCAAAACCAATAATACTCCTATGGGAATTGCCACTAGATTATATGAAGATCCATCTGGAACTTGCATTGATCAATCTATGTATCGAGGTATGATAGGTTCACTACTCTACTTAATAGCTAGCACACTTGACATATCTTTTAGTGTAGGTCTGTGTGCCAGATTCCAAGCAAATCCAAAGGAGTCTCACCTGACAGCAGTAAAAAGAATTTTAAGATACTTGAAAGGAACTGATGATTTGAGTCTCTTCTATCCCAGAAGTGATTCTTTTGATTTAAATAGTTTTACTGATGCTGACTATGCAGGTGATTTTATTAATAGAAAAAGCACTTCAGGTATGGTACAATTTTTAGGTCCTTGTTTAGTTTCTTGGGGTTCCAAGAAGCAAAACACAGTTGCTTTATCTACTGCAGAAGCTGAATATGTGGCAGCGGCAGCATGTTGCTCACAAGTTCTATGGATAAAACAACAAGTCAGAGATTTTGGAATTATTTTTGAATCTGTACCTATTTACTGTGATAATACTAGTGCTATATGTATTTTTAAGGATCCAGTTCAACACTCAAAGGTAAAACACATCCACATTAGGCATCACTTTCTATAAGATAATGTGGAGCAAGGGAATATAAAGTTAGAATTTTGTCAAACTGAAAATCAAATTGCAGATATTCTAACCAAGCCCTTGAACAGAGAAAGATTTGAGAAATTGAGACTGGAACTTGGGATGATCAAGCTGAAGTACTAGCCTATGAAGTTCCAAGATATGGCAAAGTCAAAAATAATGTAAATAAAGCAAAAAGAGCTTCTACCACAACCTTGGTGTGATAAACATAGCTAAAGTGTCACCGTTGTTAACTACCAAAGGTAAGTTCATCAACTTGCTCAACGGTATAGGTTATTAAATTTGTACATTGCACATATGTAAAAAGCGTGTTCCAATTGTGTTTTATAGAAACTTATTTTTAAGATAAATTGAATTTGGAAAGTTAAGTTTTTGAAAGAATCATCCAGTAATTTGAAATTTGAAAAATTAATTGAAATTGTTCAATTAATGACTGAACATTGAAACTTCCTAAATTCCCTCACACCGCTTCATTTATTATAAAAGCTGATTTCACCCACTTCTTTCACCTCAGTGTCAAATCAAATTAAACCCTTCCCAGTAAAAACTTTTTCAACCCTGCATAAAAACCTTTCCTAAAGCATCAATGGTGATTATTGCTGAATTTATTTCCTCAGAAGAATCACAACACTCTGAAAACACAATTCAAGACGAAACTTCTCCCTTAGCCATGGTAAACTACAAATCATCTTCTATGTCAAACAAAACTCCCGAAAACCCTAGGAAATCTCCTCCGAAACCAAAAGAAGTTGAAAGTAAAAGCGATCAAGGAGATTCCTCTGTTTCAAGCATTCTTCAACGACTAAAAGAGTGGAAAGAAAAGAAACAAAGTGAAAAATCTCTTGAAGAGCAAATTGAGGAAGTTGACGAGTTTGCTCAAGGGAAAAACTCAAACGAGACAACAGAGGAGAACAAAGTAGAAGAAGAGATGAGTGAGGGAGAAGAAGAAGATAAAGAGGAGGAGAACAATTCAGAAAAGGAAGAATCTGAAAAGAAAGATGAAGAAGAGGAAGTGACTGATCAATCGGAACTTGAGTCACAGGCTGGAAGGTATGTAGTTGGTCATCGCATTGATGTTGTTTGGTGTAGAAAAGCAAGATTTCTCGAATTTCTTGATTTAATTAAGTTTCAAGGTTGGGAATTTCTGTTGTCAAGAGTGTCAGCAAATTATATGTACCCTATAGCTATGACTGAATTTTGCCAAAATTTTCAAGCAAAATTAGGGATAACTTCAAGTGTCGTTAATGGAGTAAAAATCGAATTGAACATTGAAACCCTTGGTAAAATTCTGAAAACTCCTACTGAGGGGTATGACACTTATATTAAGGGAAAGGGAAGTGTAAATGTAGGTAGCTATTTGACTGGTGATATTGTTGAGGCCTTAGGTGGTCAGAGAGGGAAGAAGGTCATGAGTCATAATGATCTTAGTCCCTTAAACAAGTTGTTGTTTAATTTGGTAAAGAAGACTATTCTGCCTAGGACTGCTAAAAAGGGGGTAGCATGCTTGATGGATATGGCAGTAATTTTCTGTATTTCAAAGAAGATTAAGGTCAATTTTCCTTCTTTAATGTACCAACACTTAGCACACTGTGTTCCTAGTAGGACAAAAGTGGGGTATGGAGCCATTTTGTCCACTGTATTTGAGAATGCTGCAGTAGTTCTGAAGGGTAAATATGGGGCTTTAGATGAAAAGCCAGAAAATGTGATTAATGAGGAAACCCTGGCTGGGTTAAGTTTGGAAGTGGTACAAGGAAAAATTCAGAAAATAGAGAAGGGAGAGAAAAGAAAGAGAAAGTGACAGGGAAGAGGAAGGAAAAGGCTGTATCTGAGCAGCCTGTGAGAAAGAGCAGGAGGATTTCTGCCAGTGTTGTTCCTCAAACCAGTATGGAACAACCACTGGAGTTGGATGCTAAGGAAGATATCCTCAATGGGCAAGTTGTTGAGTTAGTGGATAGAATGGAACGGGTTGAAAGTCAAATGAAGGATTCTGCTGGAAAGCTTCAAGTGCTGACCCTGGAAAAGTTGGTACAGGAGCAGGGGAAGGAGTTAAAGGAACTCAGGAAGATGGTGCTAAAACAAAACAAGGAACTTCAAGAGCAAAAGGAGTTTCAACAGCAAGAATTGAACAAGGCTCTACAGGAACAGAAGGAGGAGTTCCTGGTAAAACTCAAGAGTGTTGAAGAAAATTTGGAGGCCTCTGCACAACAGACAAAGGAGGACTTCAAGAAAATTCTAGAGTTCCTTGAAACCTAGCCTGCCCTATTTCATATTCAGCCTAGCCTATTTTCTCTGTTTCAGTCATGAACAATTTTAATTTATGTTTTTAGTATTTGAACAATTAATTTTGTTTGTAAATTTTCTAAACTTTTCAACTGGATGATAAATCTTTTTGGTCTTTAATGAAATGTTGGAACTCTGCTTACACTTGTGTGTTTATGTGTATTTTGAACACTTATGCTGAAGGGTAGAACTTACTTGAGGTTGTTTAGCAGCGCTGCCTTTAGTTTTCCACACTCGATGAATTGCTTGTGGGGCTGTGGATAGATGATTAATACACTTGAAAAAGCAGGACTTTTTGATAATGCCAAAAGGGGGAAAAGAAGAAGCAAACATGGAGGTTGAAGTTGTTCTGGGTTCCAGTTGATAAAGTATCAGAACTTTCTTCTGATATGATGCTGATAGGTTATTAGTTTAATTTCTGTCTTAGTTATTTTTGTCTATTTGTTTTTATTTTCTGTTTTTTTAATTCAGTTGTGTGTTTACTTTTTGTTTATAAATCAAAAATACAAAAATACGTCCTTCTATTTTGTTTTAACTTTCTCTAGAGTTTGCTTAAGTTTGTCATCATCAAAAAGGGAGAAATTGTTGATGTTTAAAGGTTTTGATGATGTGGAACTTAAACTACATCAAACTCATTTAATAATTGTTTTTCAAGTGTTTGTTTAGTTTAGGTGAAATTGATCTTGGAGATGAAAGAAGTAACTGAAACTAAGAAGACTTGAAGAAGTTCTTTATTCAAGAAGGTTATTCGAAACAGAAGAAGTGTTCCCACACGGGAACTGAGTTCCCTAACATGAACGTTCCTTTACAGGAACTTGAAGATGGCTGGCTAAGATCTTTGGAGGAACTTAGTAAGCGTGCAGCCCAAGTAAACCTACCAGTACAGGAGCGCGGAGCAGCAATGATTTATTTAAGATTTTATCTTATAGATTCATTGTTAAATATGTTAAGTAGGATATGCATGAAGTCTATTAGAAGCGTGGCAAGTTAGCTTGGCAAATAAATTAAAATCGGAAAAGATAAAAGATAGAATTCGAAAAAGATTTTCTTTAAATGTTTATTTCTTAAAATCAGTTTGTTAAAAAGATATTACGCTTTAACTAAATCTTTCTATCTTATTTTTCGGAAAAGATTTTCTTCTTAATGATTTACATAAAAACCGTGTATAAAGATAAGTTAAGTTTAACTTATTTATCTTTAAGAAAACCTACTTGCTATACAAGTAATACTTGTATAAATAGTAGAGAAAAAAAGGATTTCGGGTTTTTTGTGAGTTTTATGCGTGAAGAATTTACAGAGCTTTAATTGTGTAAGTTTGCCAAGTTTATCATCTTGTCATATTAGTTTTGGGTTTCATGCATAGCTTGCCGATCATATGCTAGGTGTCTTTACTTGTAATTGGTTTGGGTTATTTGGGTGAGAGTGTTTTTGTTATCATTGCATACAGAGAGAGCTTCTGTTGAGAAGTTGAGAAGATCTGTGCTTAGGGAGTACGAGAGAGAGTCTGAGTGAGGGACTTAGACTGGGTAGAATATAATCCTATACTGTAGCAAGTTCGTTCAGGAACTTGTGAGTAGAGGTTTGATTATAATAGGTTGTAACTTGGTGTTTGCCCTATTATAGTGAAATTGTTTGTGTTCGAAATCCCTAAGGTAGGGTCGAGGTTTTACTTCTAGTTGGGCACTAGAAGGTTTCCTCGTAAAATCCTGTGTGCATTGCAAGTTCCTATTTTATTCTGTTTTATATTTGAAAAAGTAGTCACTAGGAACTCACCTACCATTCACCCCCCTCTTGTAGTGTTCGTCTCAACTAACACCTTTCCTAAAATGTTTTAAGCCAAAATCATTCATTTCGTGCCTTTAAACCCAAAACCGAGCCCAAACCAAGCATTACCTACGACCCAGTGATCATATGGAGGGTCCAAAGGCTTTATTCTTATTCCTAAAGAAATTAGGATTAATTAGTAGCTTCTATAAGTTTGTAAAAGATCTTAATTATAGTTTTTGAAAAGATAAGATTAAAGAGTTTGAAATTGAATAAAATTTCTCTTTTTGAAAGTCCTAATTCTATAAAGACGTTCAAAAACAGACAGATATTATTTTTGTGCCTCATAATTTTGATCCAAATATTATATGGTTAAATATCCCTTGAAATTATCTTTCCAATGATTATAATATTAATTCCAATCTATAACAAAAAAGATATAAAAGAAATACCAAACTCTATCCAAAACTGACAACGTCCTACTATTTTGTCTATATCTTTTATTCTACATAATATAATAATATGATTCTAATTGGTTGAAAGATTAGATTTTAAGATCTGGGGCTTGGGCAGGGGCAGCCACAGGGGCTTGGGCGGCTTTGTTGTGTTCTACCACCGGAATCGGCCGGAACTTGTACGCAGCACTTGTTAAAGGCTTATAGTTTAATTGGTTGAAACGTACCGCTCATAACCTCGCGCTCGCGACGAGTCGAGAAGAAGGTTCGAAGGAGGCCGGCCTATCGGTGATATAGACTCTTCCTGACGAGTTGCCACACTTCGAAACCAAGACCTATAGTAAGTACTTATTCCCGATAGAGCCTTATATGTAGGGCCTCAGGCAACGGAATCTCAGGCGAAGTTCGATCCATGAGGTTCTTCTATTTGTTCAGAAAAGAAACGAGAGACAAGAAAACAAACGACATATTATTTGTCTTATTTCAATTTCTAGATCAAAAGTTATGATAAAAACAATAACCGCAAAAACTACTGTCTATAGAAGGAGTTTTATTCCTATTCGAGTTCGGATCTATTCTTGATTCTTCGACCCTATTTTTTCCTTATAAATAGAGGTCATATCACCCCTTTTTCAATCATAAACAAGATTGATCAATGATCACCCATAATCATCCTCTCTTCTAGATCTCTCTCTTGATTTTCTAAGCCTTTCCTACACTTTTTTACAAAAATACACCATACGTCCTTCACGAGACTTGAATCCACCTAACCAACCTCGAAGTTGCCCTAGACCTCGATGTGAAAGGTTGATAGTTCTGAGGGTTTGGTTCCAACTCCATATTTCAATTCTTTGATTAGATTTATTGTTTAATGTCTTACTTGAATTTACTAACATGTGTATTCTTTTGATAGAAAGAGGTACGGGGCATCAAAGTAAGTAATTTGATTACTCAATTATTCTTTTGATATTGAAATCATGCTTAGAATATTATTGTAATTCCTAGTATCATGTTAGGATGCTTTTATTGTTTCCTAGTATCATGATAGGAAGTATTCATTGATTTCTAGTATCATGTTAGGATAAAACTTTGATTTTTATTGTTTAGTGACATACTAGGATTTTTTTATTAATCTTGTTAGTATCATGCCTAGGATCTTGCTAATAATATTATACTTTGATGAGATTATTATTATGATGATGATTTGTGGTATCAATATTATTATATATGTGTCTTGATATTATTATTGTTATTGCTTGATCACGTCCTCTCTTGCAGGTTTAAAGGGAATTTGTACTTGAAATCAAGCTTAATAAAATAATTAATAACTTATTTAGGTTAATATGATTTTAATTCAAGTGATTGCCAATAATAGATTTATTTGTGCATTAATAATTAACTAACATTGATTAAACAGGTTTAAGATTAATTTATTGATTGTATGTTGATCGAAAAGTGCACATGAATATGAGGAGAACAAAGTAAAAACCTATTTAGGGTGAGTTCAATATCTTTTAAGTTGAATTCGTACTATCATTCCCGAATATCCAGTCATGGTTCAGAATAACTATGGAGCTAGCGATCTTTATGATCGTGTATAGGGTGTAACCTAGCCTTTACGTCGTGAACGGTTTACAAGTTCCTAAAACTTGTTGGCGACTCTATTACTCTAGCTTCCTTCCCTTTGGACGCCACATGCTTAAGTGCATGATAACAGTGGGGCTCAAGTTTGAGATGCTTGAAATATTCCGTACAAGAATATAAGTTTTTGTAAGTTTATTTTTCTAAGAATTGCCCTAAATATGTTAGGAAAGTTTATGCATGGAATTTGCTAGAAGTTGACAAAGGTTGGCAACCTTTAAAAATGAAAAGTCTATAAAAGATAAGTTTTTAATTTATGAAAAGTTTTTTTTTTTTCTTTTTTTTTTTTTTTTTTTTTTTGAGGATTTTATTTTATAAAATCCGGTTTTACAAAATGATTATTTTCTAAAAAGATTTTCTTCTAAAAAAGATTTACATAAAACGTGTTTTAATGAAAATTTTAGTTTTATAAATATTATCTTTTGAAATCTGTACTTTACATACGGCGAGTACTACTTATATAAAAAGTAGAATTCATAATTTGCACAACTTTGTAGGTTTATGCGTGAAGAATATGAAAATAGCTCTAAACTGTAAGTTTGCCAAATCTAAATGTTGTAATATTAGTTTCGGATTTCATGTGTAGCTTAGCTTTCCAGTCACATATTAGCTAAAGTCACAGAGTTTGTATTGTTTTGGTTTGGGTGAGTGTTAAGCATATTGCATACAGATTGTAGGCTTCAAGGTCAAAGCTGAGAGTGTGAGAATTCAGAGAGTGCCTAGTGAATCTAAGTAAGGGATTTAGGTTGGGTGGAATAGAGTTCTACTGTATAGCATGTTCAGTCTGGAACTAGTGAGTAAAGGTCTGATTATAATAGGTTGTAACTAGGAGAGTTTTCCCTATTATAGTGAATTGGCTTGGTGTTTGAAATCCCTTGGAGGGTTGAAGTTTTAGTTCTAGTTGGGCCCTAGAATATTCCTCGTAAAATCTTGTATGCATTGCTATGTTCCTTTATATTCTGTTTTAATTCCGCAAAAGTAGTCCCTAGGAACCCCCTTCTTGTAATGTTCGTCTCTACTAACATTTTTTTTTTTCAAATTCTTTACCATGCATTGTTGTAAATTGCAAAACTAATGTTGAAGTGTCGAACCTCATTATTTGACTAATCATGTATAAATTCTTGTAATTTTCTGATATATATAACAAAAACGACTTGCTATGTAATAAATGTATGTTATACAAACATCCAATTTTTCCATAAATTGATTCATGACTTATTGATTTTATATAATTCGTATATAATGACTTCTAGTCAAACTACAAAGTATCATTTTAGAAAAATGCACACATGTACTAAGAAAAAAAGAGAGTATAAAACAACTCTTATAACAAAGCCAAATAAGAACAGTCTAACAAATTATCAAGGAAGCTAGAATATTAACACCTTAGCAGCATGTATAGCATAAAAGTATAAGACACATCAGTTTTATTTATTTATTATTATTATTTTTTTGACAGTGAGCACTAAAAAAACTAAACAACTAAAAGCCCTAACAAAAGCTCCTGACATCTCGCCTGACTAGCTAACCAATGTGCCGAAGAAACCCAAGAACGAGGGACCTTAACGAGCCTGCAAGCGTCAATAGAATTCAGCAAATTTCGGATATCCCGTAGGACCCAGGGTAGAGAGATATCACCCGTATGTCGATCTGCAAGGAGTAAACACATAGATGCATTGTCGATGTAGAGAAGGAT